>NC_081405.1:534595898-534920991 GCF_030272615.1 Cryptomeria japonica | reverse complement strand
ACCCTACTTCAATGCTTGTTGAGAAGAAAACCATGAAGGAATATTATGGTAAGAAGCCCTTGTTGAGACATCTTAGAGTCTTTTCCTTTGAGGTATATGCACATGTATTGAGTGGGAAAAGATCAAAATTGGAGAATAATGTGGTTAAATATATCTTAATTGACTATGGTGTCGATGTGAAAGGTTACAAGCTTTGGGATCAAGTTGTAGAGAAAGTTCTTTAGAGTAAAGTGTGATCTTACATGAGTTTCAATCCTTCCACTATTGATTTGCAGTCAAAGAAGGGAGAGAACCAAAAAAGTAAGGTAGCTTAGGTACCATCTACTTGGGTAAGAAATGAACTACACACTCCTATTGAACCTGATGATGAGGACATGTCAAGTAATTATAAAAGTTCTAAAGAGGAGAAATAACCTTGACCTTAGCAATTGAGGAGGTCTACCCATGATAGATAGTGACCTAATAGATATAGTCATTCACTAAAAGGGTTTGGATATTCTTTGTTGGATTCCAATTGCATGTTTGCTTTGATTTCTAACACTAATGAGCCTGGGAATCTTAGAGAGGCTATGCATATGCATGATGCATTTCCCTAAATGAAATCCATGAATGAAGAAATGACTACATTGAAGAAGAAGGTTACATGGTATTTGGTGCCTTTGCTTGAAGAATAGAGATCCATTGGATGTAAATAGGTGTTGAAAAAGAAATTGAGACTAGATGGTAGTGTTGATAAGTATAAAGCATGATTGGTCACAAAAGGGGTATTCTCGAGTGGAGGGAATTGATTATGGTTAAATATTCTCTCATGTAGCTAAGTTGGCATCTATCCGATTATTGTTATAACCTACAATAGCTAATGACTTGGAGGTTGAGAAAATGGATGTGAAGATAGTGTTCCTTCATGGTAATTTGAAGGAGGAAATTTACATGTCGCAACTAGATAATTTCATTAAAAATGATAAAGAAAAACCTATTTGTAAGTTGAAGAAACCTCTTTATGGTTTAAAACACTCTCCTAGACTGTGGTGTCAATTTTTTTACATTTATGTGTTGTGTTTGCAATTTATGAGATCTAAATTTGACCATTGTTTGTATAATAAATCTGAAAATGGTCACACTCTTATCATAGTTCTATATGTGGATGGGGTTATCCCACATTAATGGTTCCCACTTTTGCCAATGAAGAAAATTTGCGGAGGTGGAGAATTTTTTTGGGAGGGGGTTCGAACGAACTAGGGGTGTTCGAGAGAGCCCTCCCCCATGGTTCGATCGAACCCGCCATCGAACATGAGTTCGATCAAACCCCAGATGGGTTTCAGGGTTCGATCGAACCCCCCGTTCGATTGAAACAAATATAATTCTTTTTTTCAAAATTCTATAAAATCCAAAAATGACAGTTAAAATGTCATTTTCAAACTTGTATTTTTCTGTGTCCAGAGGGGCTTAGAGCAAACCTGATGTCAGTACCAAGTCACCATGCCCTGTCTACAACAGCCAATGCATCTCACCTTTCAGCTTTCGACCTACATTATTTCGAGTGCACAAAATAACCTTTTTTTGTTTAATAATATCTTTTTTTATTAAATTTATTTAAAAATTAATAAATAATTTGTTTGTTAATTTATTTTTTTAATTAAATAATTGTATATTTATTGTTTTTCAGCATTTTAGAAAAGCGTTTGAAAATTTAATGTTTTGATTTAATTTCAATTTTTTTTTTAAATTACATAACTGTATATGTATTTTTTTTTAGCTTTTAAAAAAAATGTTATGGAAAACTTAGAAAAACATTAAGAAAAATATTAGAACTTAGTAAAACATTAACAAAAACATTAGAACTTATAAAAACATTAGAAAAAAAAACAATTAGAAAAATGTTACAAATCTAAATATAATAAATTAAAACGTTAGAAAAATTAATAAATTAAAATTTTAAAAAATATTATAAAACTTAGATAACAAATTTAAACAAATTAGACAAAATAAATAATCTACAATGTGACCCCTTTTCACATCCTGTTACACACACAACATGACTTCTTAGGACCTCTAAATACCACATATGCCCCTAATGACACTATACATCCCCTTACGACCATAGAGGATCACAAAGTGGACCCTAAGGGGTCATATGTGCTCCTAAGGGGTCACGCATGTGTTCTAACACATGTGTGACCCCTTAGGACCACATGTGACCCCTTATAAAAGCCTAGTATGTACGACATACCCCTTAGTCCATTACATAGTGTCCTAAGGGGTCATATGTGATCCTAAGTGGTCATGGGGTAAGTGCACAAAGATGGTGGTCAAAAAGGGGGGTATAAGTGGACATTTTTTTTCTGAAATCAGGTGAACCTGAACTTGGAGTTAAAATTTGAAATTCATCCACTCAAGATATGAAGATAATCAAACATCAAATATTGTAGTACTTTGAATCAATTTTCCAAACTACTAAACTTTTTCAAAATTGGATATGATTAAGGGGGTCAAATCCTTCGCGCACAAAAAATAGACCCTGATTTTTTCAGAAAAATATAACATAGTGTCTGACGTGCGCATCAAAAAAGTCATATTTAGATTTAGCATTTTGACAAATCCTTTGGTAGAAAGATAGCTAAGGGTGAGCACTAGAAGATGTAAATTTTTTTGTAATTTTTTGTTGAGTATTTTGTTTTTTATGATTTTTTTGATCGAGTACATCCTGAAAAATTAGGTACATGTTCATGCGCAAAGCATATGTTGCACTAAAAAAATCAAAAAATGCAATTTTTTTTTTTAAATTGTAAAGAATCAAGTTCACTACAATAATATATAATTTTTTTAAAATTTGGATAATTATATCAAAAGTTATTAAAAAAATGGTGCATGTATGTCTGTGAGAACTATGGAGACACTAGTAAAAGAAATTCAATAATAATATGTTATCGTTGTTAATATTAAAAAAAAATTATATGGTTAGAAAGCTCAGAAGATGAGTGAAAATATGGTGGAAATTTTAGAAATACCCATTTGATGATGTGTAAACCTAATGATGACAAAGTCGAGAAACCAAGTTGATAAAATAAAACATGCCAAAAAAGAGGGAAATGGAGCGAAATCAAACTTCCAAACCGTAGTTTTGTCATCCAGACCTATTTCCAAGCCTAAATAGACAAAAGCGCGTACGGGGTACCTATGGTATGAAAAGCACATACACGCTATTTGTACTATAAAAAGCATGTACATGTTATTTTTACTATAAATAACGCGTACGAGCTAAGTTTGTTTAAATTTTGGGAGTGTGTATAATATGCTATTGTATATATATAATATGTGTATATACATATGATATAAAATTTATATATAATATAAGAAATAAAATATATATAATATTTATATATATATGTATATATATATATAATATATTAAATATATGTACACACATATGTGTGTGTATGTGCTCTCTCTCTCTCTCTCTCTCTCTCTCTCTCTCTCTCTCTCTCTCTCTCTCTCCCTCCCTCCATCCCCTCTCTCTTCCTCTCCCTCCAATATATCTTCTTTTTGTTTGCATATATATAAGGTGATAAGAAGATTGACAAGGTGGTCAATTTTTTTTTTAAGAAGATAGGATATAAAGTAGAACATTTGAAGAAAATGAACGTATTGGTTTCTTTGGATCATGTGGATGTATTGGTTGGATAGTATTTATGGGTTGTATGGTGTACTAAGGGGTCATATGGTGTATTATGACCCCATAGGTGTCGTTATGGGTCATATGGTGTTCTATGATCCCTTAGGACACCATATGACCCCTTAGGACTCCATATGGTGTCGTTATGGGTCATATGGTGTCTTAAAGGGTCACATGGTATTCTATGACCCCTTAGGATACCATATGATTCCTTCAATGTTATTAGATGTCATATTGTTTCCTAAGAGGTCATATGGTGTCCTATGACCGCTTAGGACACCATATGACCCCTTAACACACCATACGATCCATAACGACACCATATGGTGTCCTAAGGGGTCATAGGATGTCATATGACCCCTCAGGACACCATACAACCCATAACAAAACCATATGGTGTCCTAAAGGATCATTTGGTGTTTTATGACCCCTTAGGACACTATTTGGTGTCATTATCGGTCCTATGGTGTGCTAAGGGATCATATAGTGTCCTATGACCCCTTAGGATACCATATGACCCCTTAGATGTTGTTAGGGGTCGTATTGTGTTATAAGGCTCATATGGTGTCCTATGACCCATTAGGACACCATATGGTATCGTTATGTGTCTTATGTTGTTGTATGACACCTAGGACACCTTATGACCACTTAGGACACCATATGGTGTCATTAGGGGTCATATGGTGTCCTAAGGGGTCATATGGTCTTCTACGATCCCTTAGGACACTATTTGACCTCTTAGGACACCATATGGTGTCATTATGGGTCGTATGGTGTCCTAAGAGGTCATATAGTGTTTTATGATCCCTTATGACACCATTCGGTGTCATTATGGGTTGTATGGTGTGCTAAGGGGTCATATGGTGTCTTATGACCCCTTAGGACTCCATATGACCTCTTACATGTCATTATGGGTCATATGGTGTCCTAATGGGTCATATAGTGTTCTATGATCCCTTAGGACTCCATATGGTGTCGTTATGGGTCGTATGGTGTTCTAAAGGGTCATATGGTATTCTATGACCTCTTAGGATACCATATGATCCCTTAGGTGTCATTAAAGGTCATATTGATTCCTAAGAGGTCATATGGTGTCCTGTGACCCCTTAGGACACCATATGACCCCTTAAGAAACCATACAACCCATAACGACATCACATGGTGTCCTAAGGGGTCGTAGGATGCCATATGACCCCTCAAGATACCATATGACCCATAATAGCACCATATGGTGCCCTAAAGGGTCATATGGTGTTCTATGACCCCTTAGGATACTATTTGGCATCATTATAGGCCCTATGGTGTTCTAATGGATCATATAGTGTCATATGACCCCTTAGGATACCATATAACCCCTTAGATGTTGTTAGGGGTCGTATTGTGTTCTAAGGGTCATATGGTGTCCTATGAGCCATTAGGAAACCATATGGTATCGTTATGTGTCTTATGTTGTCATATGACCCCTAGGACACCTTTTGACCACTTAGGACATTGTATGGTGTCCTAAGGGGTCATATGGTCTCCTACGACCCCTTAGGACACTATTTGACCCCTTAGGACTCCATATGGTGTCATTATGGGTCATATGGTGTCCTAAGAGGTCATATAGTGTTTTATGACCCCTTAGGACACTATTTGGTGTCATTATGGGTTGTATGGTGTACTAAGGGGTCATATGGTGTCTTCTAACCCCTTAGGACTCCATATGACCTCTTACATGTCATTATGGGTCATATGGTGTTCTAACGGGTCATATGGTGTTCTAACGGGTCATATGGTGTTCTATGATCCCTTAGGACACCATATGATCCCTTAGGACTCCATATGGTGTCATTATAGGTCGTATGGTATCCTAAAGGGTCATATGGTATTCTATGACCTCCTAGAACACCATATGATCCCTTAGGTGTCATATTGTTTCCTAAGAGGTCATATTGTGTCCTATGAACCCTTAGGACACCATATGACCCCTTAAGACACCATACAACCCATAACAACATCATATGGTATCCTAAGGGGTCATAGGATGCCATATGACCCCTTAGGATACCATACGACCCATAACACCACCATATGGGGCCCAAAAGGGTCATATGGTGTTCTATGACCCCTTAGGACACTATTTGGCATCATTATAGGTCCTGTGGTATTCTAAGGGATCATATAGTGTCCTATGACCCCTTAGATGTTGTTAGGGGTCGTATTTCATTCTAAGGGTCATATGGTGTCCAATGACCCATTGGACACCATATGGTACTGTATGACCACTTAGGACACCATATGGTGTCATTAGGGGTCATATAGTGTCCTAATGGGTCATGTAGTCTCCTACAACCCCTTAGAACACTATTTGACCCCTTAGGACTCCATATGGTGCAGTTATTGGTCGTATGGTGTCCCAAGAGGTCATATAGTGTTTTATGACCCCTTAGGATACCATTTGGTGTCATTATGGGTCATATGGTGTGCTAAAGGGTCATATGGTGTCTTATGATCCCTTAGGACTCCATATGACCTCTTATGTGTCGTTATGGGTCATATGGTGTCCTATGACCCCTTAGGACACATGCATGGATCCCTTGTATACCATATGACCTCTGAGAATACCTTTTGACCCTAGAGAGGGAGAGAGGGGGAGGAGAGGGAGGAAATGGGAGAGAGATACACCTAAGAGAGGAGGAGAGTGAGATAGAGAGATAGAGAATGAGAGGGAGAGATAAGAGATAAATGAGAGAGAGAGAGAGGGGGGGGGAGGTATAGAGAGATCTAAGAGGTGGATAGAGGGATTGGGAGAGAAAGAGAAACCTAAGAGGTGAAAGGAGGAAAGGTGAGAGAGAGAGAGAAAGAGAGGGTGAGAGATGGAGAGAGTCTGAGTGAGAGGAAGGGGTGGAAGGATATTACAAAAGACTAGAGAGAGAGAGGTGCGATGAGAGGGAGAGAGGGAGAGAGCGAGAAAGAGAGGTAATGAGAAAGGGAGAGAGGGAGGGAGAGGGGAGAGGGAGAGAATGAGAGAGAGACACCTGAGAGAAGGGGAGAGTGAGATAGAGAGAACGAGGATGAGAGGGAGAGACTTTAGAGATAAAGAATGGGAGAGAGAGAGAGAGAGAGAGAGAGAGAGAGAGAGAGAGAGAGAGAGAGAGAGAGTTAAGTGAAAAATAGAAAGGGAGGTGGGGAGGTAGGGAGAGAGTGGAAAAGAGATACACTTGATAGAGGAGGAGAGTGAGATAGAGAGATAGAGACAAATAGGGAGAGAGAGAGAGAGAGAGAGAGAGAGAGAGAGAGATTGATAGCCAAAGATGTGATGGAGAGAAGGAGAGAGACTTGAGAGAAAGAGAAATGGAGCGAGAGGGGAGAGAGAAAGAGAGTTAGAGGGAAAGAAATACTTGACAAAGGAAGAGAAAGGGAGGGGAGGGAGAGGGAGAGAATGAGAGAGAGAGACACTTAAGAGAGGGGGAGAGAGTGAGAGATATAGATATTTGAGAGAGGGATATATGAAAGAGAGAAAGAGACAGAGAGATGCCCAAGAGAGGGAAGAAAGTAGAGAGGGAGATGACTAAGAGACAAAAAGGTAGGGGTTAAGGAAGAGAGAGGAGGAATGTAGGGAAGAGATGAGAAACATAATGCTGATATGAGCATGCTGATTACTAAAATTTGACTAAGTCTGAAATTTATAAGAATACTCAAAAAACTAGAATTTGCATTATAACTCTTAGAGATCTAGAACCACTCTCAAACATCCTGACAATATATACATAAAATATAACTTAAATTATAAGAAAGATAAAAGACAAAGAGAAATGTCACTTATACTTAAATGTTATATTTTATGTATATATCCTACTGAAAAACCTAATGGAATGCTAAGTGAATGGAATTTTATTGACAGACAGAACCGCATACGCGATTTTAGTTTTTAAACTGCGTATGCGGTTAGAATGTTTTAAACCGTGCATGCGGTTTAGCTTTGGTTAGGCTCAGCAAAACAAGCCTAAACGCATATGGGGTTTTTTAAATTTGGTGTTTTTCATGTATTTTTTTTGGTGTGTCCACTTTTTTGACCACCATCTTTGTGTTAACAAATCCATAACCCCTTAGGACCACATATGACCCTTTATAACATCCTAGTGTGTATGACATACCCCTTAGGATCACATAGTGTCCTAAGAGGTCATATATGGTCCTCAAGGGTCACGCATGTGTTCTAACATGTATGTGTGACCCCTTAGAACCACATATGACTCCTTATAAAATCCTAGTGTAAACGACATACTCCTTAGTCCATCACATAGTGTCTTAAGGGGTCATATGTGGTCCTAAAGGGTCATGCATGGGTGAATTCACAAAGCTGGTTCCCACTTTTGCCAACGAAGGAATTTGGCGAAAGTGGGAATTTCGGATTTGCCAGTGTTCGAGCGAAATACAAATGTTCGCTCGGACTACCCCTGGGAGTCCGAGCGAACCAAACTGTTCAGTTGGGTTCGCTCGAACATCGAGTGGGTTCGCTTGAACATCGAGCGTGCCAAAATCAAGCTCACTTGTTCGAGCAAATGGGGGTTCGCTCGAACCCCTTTTGGTTCAAGCGAACCCAATCCGATCGAACTCGTGTTCGTTCGAACCCCAAAAATTAGAAGTTTCTCCCAAAAAATTTCAGAGTTCTGAAGAATTAATGACTTCGGAGCTCTGGTTCAATGCACGAATGAAATAATCTTGATAACCCAAAAATATTAGATGGTAGTACTCGAAGCAAGCTTTCCAACGAATATAATTTTGTAATATTTTGAATTTATTATGTTCTTGATTTTTTAATTTTATTAAAAATTGTTTTTTCACCGAACATGAACTTCTCTGTTCAACGCATTGGGAAAAATAAGAAACTAATTCAAAAAAATTCTGAAAAATATCTATGCCCTTGGTATTGATGTCTTCTTTCTAACAAAAAAAAAAAAATTGAATTTCGATTTATATAGAACAAGTTATGTGTTCAAACATAAACCTATGTTTGAATTATGACTAGTCGGACTTCAAAACTTTATAAAATGAAAAATATTGAACATATCGCTATAAAACCAAATGAAAGCCCTGGATATTGATGTTACAAACCAAAATTCGAAAGAATTGAGTTTTTATCATTTATAGAAAAAAAGTTATGCGTTTCGGGAGGCACATCACTCTTAAAAAATGTAGTTTGTTGTGAAAAACTACTTTTCGAGGGAGATGGAAAATTTTTAAAAAAATCTTTCAAAAAAATTTGAAAAAAATGTATATAGAATCTACAAACAAAATGCTAGAAATCACTAATTTACATCATCTTCAAATTTTTAATAGTTTAAAAGTTATAGTTCTCAGAATTTGAAGATTATTTTAAAAATGTACATCTCAGTGTCAAAAGTGGCAAAAAAGTGGGAACCATTATTGTGAGTTCACCCGCATGTGTTCTAACACATGTGTAACCCCTTAAGACTACACATGACCCCTTATAACATCCTATTGTATACAACATGTACCCCTTAGGATCACAATCACATAGTGTCCTAGAAGGGGTCATATGTGGTCATAAGGGGTCATGCATGATCATGTGTGTTCTAACACTGGACATGTGTGACCCCTTAGGACTGTACATATGACCCCTTATAACATCCTAGTGTCTACGACATACGATACCTTAAGATCACATGTATAGTGTCATAAGGGGTTGAGTATGTGGTCCTAAGGGGTCACGCATGTGTTCTAACACATGCGTGACCCCTTAGGACCACATATGACCCCTTATAACATCCTAATGTACATACAACATTCCCCTTAGGATCACATGGTTTACTAAGGGGTCATATGTGGTCCTAAGAGGTCACACATGTGTTATAACACATGCATGACCACTTAGGACCACATATGACCCTTTATGACACTATACGACCCCTTAGGACCATAGTGGATCACATAGTGGACCCTAAGGGGTCACGCATGTGTTCTAACACATGTGTGACCCCTTAGGACCGCATGTGATCCCTTATAAAAGCCTAGTGTGTACGTCATACCCCTTAGTCCATTACTTAGTGTCCTAAGGGGTCATATGTGGTCCTAAGGGGTCAAACATGTGTTAACAAATGTGTGACCCCTTAGAACCCACTTATGACCCTTTATAACATCCTAGTGTGTATGACATACCCCTTAGGATCACATAGTGTCCTATGGGGTCATATGTGGTCCTAAGGGGTCACACATGTGTTCTAACATGTATGTGTGACCCCTTAGAACTGCATATGACCCCTTATAAAATCCTAGTGTGTACGACATAGCCCTTAGTCCATTACATAGTGTCCTAAGGGTCATATGTGGTCCTAAGGGCTCAAGAATGTGTTAACAAATGTGTGACTCCTTAGGACCATATATGACCCTTTATAACATCCTAGTGTGTACGACATACCCCTTAGGATCAAGCTTGAGTCATGATTTAATTGATCTATATAGTTTAAAGTGCACAATAGTTTGTCTCAATAGGGAGCCATCCCTATTTTTTTATGATTGGAAAAAATCTAGGGGAGATTCAGTCTAAGTTGGAGGGCTTTAATATATGCCTAAAATCCCCAAAGCTTAAACCGCCCTTAATATTTGAATTGAAGGATAATAGTGTTTCCTACTAGTGGTCCAACATTTATTTTATTTTCAAATCTTCACATGATTAAAAAGTGTACATGTTGTATCAATGCCCATGTTTTAGTGAACAAAAAAATTAATTTTGATATACACAAAAATATTTATACACATTACAATAAAATTGTACACACCTAAAAATGGTCAACACTTGCGGAGTCATACTTTAACATTTGCGCATTGCCTCATTTTAGGTTTTTTTGAGTCGCATTAACATTTCTCCTATGATTCACACTTGATCTTTATCATTTGCGAGCATCGAGTCATTCTTCTACATTCTTCAATCATCTCGTTCTCAAATTTGGTCTTGTCGACACCAACTTTCAATCATGATTTTGTTCAATCTTATCCTGTCGTATCAATGTGCGTGTTCATTTGTCATCATTTTGGACATCGTCAATCGTAATTAGGGTTTTGTCCTCTTATCAATCTTGTCATTTTGTGATCGATTTGTCATCGATCGTTGTCATTGTTTGATCTTGTCGTTTTGCGATCGATTTGTCATCGATCATGGTCATTTTCAATCTTGTCATCAATTTGTCATCGATCGTCGTTGTCCTTCTCAATCATGTCAATTTGGATCAATTAGTCATTGTTCCTTGTCAATTGGTGCCTATCAATTGGTCTCTTTATCAATCTCAGTTAGTTTATCAATCAAATCATTTATCACATTGGACATTTATCAATTCAAAATCATGATCGACATTAATTATCTTCAATCAAGACCTAATTGTCATTCTCACATTGCTAATTCATCTTCTAGGGTTCCGTGATTTAATCATTTAACCCTGTTTGTCATTTCTCTCTCTAGGATTTATAAATTATTTATTTATCCTAAGTCTTCTCATCGCAATTAAATGTTCATTTAATTGGCTAATTATTCCTCTTTTGTGAACTAATTAATAAATGACAAATTATTAATTAATTTACCTAATTCTTAATTCCTAATTTTCCTCTTTTTCTAATTTTCTAATTTCTAATTCATCTAATTTCAATTCTCTCCTATTTTCCTCCTAATTTCATGGGAATGACATAGAAATTTGTCATAATTTGTCATAATTGACAATCAATCAATTTTTGCATAGAAAGTTGTCATAATTTTGTCATAATTATCAATCAATCAAATTTTGCATAGAAAGTGCATAATTTGTTATAAATTTGTCATAATTGACATTTTTGATTTGCAATTTCCATTTGAATTGAATCATGCTAATTTGATCTTTTTCTCCAATTTCTCTATAAATTGGATGAATTTCTTCAATCCCAACTAATCAGACTAATGAGAATAATCATATTATTGAATTTCTAATCAATCACGCTTCGAGTACTCTTGTGCCAATATCAATCTTGCTTTCACATTAGGTGTATGCACTTGAAGGTGAGATCCACAAACAAAGGCTATTTGGAGAAGAAAGAAGAACAATGGAGCCGCATGAAGAAGCATTCAGATCCACAATTGGTTTGCATAATCTTTAGTTTTGAATGTTTTGATTTCATGTCTTTATTGAATGTGTTTAGGATTGATCATTGCATTTGAGCTTTCGTGATTGAGCTAGATTAGTTTTTTTATATTGCTTGTGATGATTCCTAATTTCCTAGCTACAAAAATATATTAGGTCTAATTTTTTTTGTTATTGACTTATAAAAATTATATATCACATGTTCTTGAATTTTTTATGTATTTGATTTAAATAACAAATTTACATAAGTTTTAATTTAGTAAAGTTGTATGTATATATCTTTAATGATCTCTCTCTCTCTCTAGATGTCATGATTTAAATGATCTCCCTCTCTCTCTCAAATTAATGTTTTAATAATTTAAAATGTATGTATGTGATCTAGATATATAGATAAATTTATATATGTTTTAATTTAGTACATGATGTATGTATATATATCTTTAATGATCTCTCTCTCTAAAATTAATTTTATCTCTCTCTCTCTGAAATTAATGTTATCTCTCTCTGTCATGAAAATGATCTCCCTCTCTCTCTCATTAATGTTTGAATAATTTAAAATGTACACATGTGTATATATATATCTATTAATTATGTGAGAACTTCACATGTGTACATTTTAATTTTTAATGAGCTCAAGATTAACGATATATCTCTCTCTCTCTAGAATTTAACTGATTTTAATTGTTAATGTTTTAAATTGAATGCACTTCATGTGTGTGTGTTTACATATTTATTTTAACTTTATGACCTACCTAGATAGATGGCATCCCAGGATCCACCTGTGCAAGCTCCCTATTAGGATCCACCTGCACGGGCTCCTGATCAGGAGCCACACATTGATGATGTAGATCCTCCACACCAGGATGCCCCCTTGCCCAACATTGCTACCATTTTCTAGTACAATGATCGTGAGCTTCATAGGTTGAGGGTCATATTAGATGACCCCCGTACTGATGACATGTACAGGAGTACATGCACATCCATTTTTTATAGTTTGCAGACATTAAGGGACCACTTAGTTTCTCACACCTTATTCTCACTTGAGGTTATAGAGGATATTTATAGACCGTTGAGGAGTGAGGTGAGGGATCATGATTCTTTTGTTGATGTGGTGAGGGTGGTCTCCAAGGAGACGATCAAGGAGAGATGTTTTCCATAGTATCAGGTATAGAGTAAGGTGAGAGGATATCAGGTCACCAGATGTAACGACCCACAGGTTACATCATTTATTTACCCACACTTCTTAGCTGCCCATGGTCGTTATCCTAATAATGACCATATACTATTATACTTTGCACAACAAGTATTCACTGAGGTTCATTGTCAGATGAAACCAAACTACCTTGATATTCCAGCATATTATGGACAAGGGAGGGGTAGGATTGTTGATAGTGATGCATACCGTAGGTGTGATAGAGCTCCTCCTAGACGCAGGGACCTTGTTGGAGAGAGATTTATGGCAGTAGTCCCAGCCCTTGCCCCCATAGCGAATCACACTGTGATTTCTTCTCAAAGAGAAGAAATTGATATGATTGGACAAATTGCATTAGCAATAACCACCATATCATCTGACAGGCTAGGCAGATATGTGATGAGCCGACCACATTCAAGATTATCCATAGATCATGCATCTTCTAGTCACATTGTGGCTTCAAATTCAGATGATTAGTATATTACTATTGGCATCCCCTCCCTAGATGAGGTAGCAACTATAGTAGGAGGTGGTAGACATGTACATATGTCACAGTATTTAGTCGAGGACCTACTACATTCTTACCATTTTATTTCATCTTGACTTGGGATACCATTGGTTGTTGTTAGAGAAGAGATTCTCGGAGACGGGCAGGCTACCAATACATTGTTTCATACCCCAAGATATTCATAGCATTCTCATCACTCTACGCATGCTCCGGGCACTAAACCACCTACAGATCACTTTGTTGCTACTGAGGAGGATATACGAGTTGACCAAGTCCATATAATATATGAGGTCTTGGATTCATTTGAGGAGAAGTTGCGAGGTTTGAGTCATACTGGGTTTATGGATATGCTACTATAGTCAGACACTTCATCCATGATGCCTAGTCATCTAGTTAGCCCCTTACACTCATCAGTCATATGTACAGCTAGAGAGAGATATGCAGGCATGAGTCATGTGATTGATATGATCACAAGACATGATTAGACTATACAGCCTACTCCTGATACACTGGTATGTACATACATGCATTTAAATTTTTACAAGATGTATATGTTGTACATGTACAATAAATCTATATATAGATCATTTAATAAATAATAGAAACTTTAATTTGTATCATTTAAATTGATCCTGGACTAATCTTTAAATACATACATATATATGTATATATGTATAATAGTTAGCTCATGTCACTCCTAGCTTGAGCTCTGAGCATGTGCATAGGAGAGATTCTTTCGATGTTGTTAGTGGATAGGTTAGTTATGGTTTTTTGTTTATATGTGTACACATGGATGTATGTGCATTACAATTTATATTTTAGTTTTCATTTAACTATAGTCGGATTTGATGTATGTGTCTAGAGATATATATTTAATATTTAAATAAATTCTACTTTTCCAAGGGTCTATTGGACATCCAGACTCTCACCAGGACTCTCCCTCAAATGGTCGCTCTGTTCGTGGCCAACACGATGCATGATGATTTGCTAGACTTTATAGCTCATTTGTTTATCTTTTTATATATACATGTGTACATTTTAGACTTTCATATTATATATTCATGCATGTATGAAGTTTAGACTAGATTATACTTTATACAGTTTGTGTTTGATCAGATTATACATTTCATGCATGTATGCTAGATTATGTACTTTATATAGTTTGTGTTTGATCCTGGATTATATATCATGTCCATGTATGGTTAGATTATACTTTATATGGTTATAGTTTGTACATTGAACATGGATTATATATCGCACCATTTGTATTCGGATTATATATGATCATTCATTTACATGTTAGATTACTTACACACTTTATATATAATATGATTGAATGGACTGTATGTTCTCTAAAACTTTTAAATTTATATATATCTGTGAAGTTGAATTTACATGTACATGTAGATAGATTAAAAAATGATTGATATACATTTATAATTTCAATTTTAAATTTTAAATTTTACTACATGTAACATGTATATAGTAGATATGCATTAATTTAAAAGAATTTGTGAGCAATATATATACACTCCACTGTGCAAGCCATGAACAATATAAAAAACACATTAGTTCATATTAAATGAACAAACTCAAGTTAATGAACATAAATTCAATAATTTAAATTCTAGGTATACTATTTATAGTTCACACCATGTACTTCTAGGTACATACTTTAAATAGTTCACAACACATCACTTAGTGGTTCAGACCGCTCTTCAGTTATTACACACATGTCCTAATTTAATATCAAATTTAAACATACATTCTAATTTAAATGTGCATTTTTTATTAAATTTACACGTGTATTTTTAATTAAATAAATACATACATTCCTAATTTACTTTACATACATGCTTTAAAATTATTTTAACAACTTACAAATTACATATGCATACATGCATTTAGAACTAGATAGACTATGCATCCTAATCAACTGCATACATCGGGCCTTAACACATTTTCAACTCATCCACATGTCCCAATTTACTTTACATACGTGCACATAAGTATTATTTAACATACATACAAATTAACTTCATACATCCTAATTTAATATAATTGAAAATTTCATATTTAACTAAACAATATATGGTCCACACAAGCCATATATATATATATATATATATATATCAAATATTAAATTCAAACACTTTAATGTACATAAATAATAATTTATCCAAGTTTCAAAACAAGTTAAGTTCTAATTTATCAAGTATTAATTAATTTCATGGGTTGAAACACATGTACTTTGGTTTACTAAATAGTTCATACCACATCAAGTGGTTCAAAACACTCTTCAATAACACTTAATATTTTCTCATGATCTTCACTATCTAGTCTCCACTTTTGAGACCACCCACAACGTGGAACTGTTTGAAGAATTAGGCCAACAACAATGACCAAGTGGCTATACTGATATACCTTGTTGTCAATTTGGTTTTCAGTGAAATGAATCCCATGTTGAACAATTTTAACTTGTTTGAAATATGTTGCTTGCACTACAACTGAGCCTACATGTACATATATATAAGAAACGTGAAATTAAAAATTTGCACGTAAGCGATCTATGTACATATAAAAATGAAAACATGTGCAGATGTGTGCATGTTTAAATAAATTTAATTTAAAATAATTTAAACATAGATTGAATCAATTCAAACCTGTGGGAAAGGACATTCCATCGCTCATTTCAGATTTTGTTAACTTCTTTCTCTCTTTTGTGCAACGTAATAAATAATAACTAACACCTTCTATATTTCCATCTACTATGACTGCAAAAATATCTCCTATAATTTGAAACAAGTTAAAAAAATAAATTAAAACATAATGTACTCGATTTAAAACTTATATAGAATTTATTTACATGTACACGCAACATTTTTTAAGGAAATAAATATATATATTTAATTTAAATATGTGTGTAAGTCATATACCTTTTTAAATCAATCCTGAAATATGATCATAATCACCAAAAATCAAAGGAATGTCTTCAAAGACTTTGTCCTCATTGAATCCTCATATGTGTCAAAAACCTCTAGTGGCACCTATTTCCATTCACTAACATATCCAAGCTCTTGGTTCTTGCAATCAACATAGTTTTCCACAATGCAATTAGAACAAAAACATGAATAATCCTTAGTGTATAATTCCCATGGGCGATTATCTGTACTCATGACACAATGCAAAGATCTTGTCCTCTCCACGCTCTTGCATCCATGCATTGATCTTCTATCCACATCTGCAAAATGTACATGTCATACATGTAGATCAAGTTGTTAAATTAAAACATTTGAACTGGGAACATTTTAAATAAATTTAAATAAAACACTAAAAGAGAACACGTACCAGTTATATCCTAAAACACTCTATATGGAATGGGTTTGTATGTTCTCGATGATGATTCACCAAGATAATTAGGTTTCTCAAAGTGTTTCTTACACCACTCAACAACATCATGTGCATCATCTATACGATCTCATGTGTAATTTATTTGATTCTTTCTTAAAGCACGTTTGATACAAGCTCCTACAGCATTATGTTCACCCTTTCCATGACCACTCTCAAAAAAACTCCAAACAAATGGTATTTTATCATTTTGATGATATCTACATAGTGCATAAAATGGCCTCAAAGATTTGAATTGTGTTGCACATCCATCAGACCAAACAAAATGTATAACTATTGTCATGCCTCTCTCTTTCAAATATTCAAAAAACTTCTTAAAGCAATATTGTACAAAAAGTGTGTCATGCTCCTTATCATCAATAATATAGAAGTGGTACTCTTTCTTAATGACACAATTTTCAAATGTACTATCAACACCATCCAAATCCATCTGTGCATGTCAATAACACACATGCACCAAAATAGTGATTTGCTTTGAAAAGTAATACTCTGATTGAATTTCTTTTTGATGTGCAAAAGAGTAATTTTCTGTGAAGTCCACTACGGATAGAATAGTTCCAATTGGGAAAGTGTCTCTTAATCTTTAAAATTGTTCTACTTACCACTTGGCAAAAACACCATGGCATATGTATGGTTTTATCAACTTACGAAAAATTTTCATAAATGTTCCAATAGGTATTTCCTCTTCTACATAATCTAACCTTGTAGATTCCTTTCCAAATTTTGTTTCAATTTTTTTGTACTTGTAACTCTTGTGATTCACCATCTTCATCATGTTAGTATCTTCATTTCTCAAAGGCAATTTAACCAAGTCCCCGCATGTTCCACAAATTCCTTTTATGCAATTTATTTGACCGGTTGCATTATCATCTGATTTATCACATAAGATGGATGTTATGAATTGACTTGTTCATTTAGGAGGAGCTTTTTCATAACCATCACTATCTTCTCTAATCTTTCGAAACACCTGATAGTACAGATCAAATTCGATGTGATAATGACAACAACAAGTTTTGAAGACTTTGTTTACCTTCACATAATATGGCCTTAACCATTCAAACATGGTTTGTCCAATCTTTATATGAGGGTTTTTTTTAGTAAACAAAATATACAATTCATGTTTTGTTGTGTCTATCCAATGTTTTACATGGAGATCGTAACGATTAGGGCCAATCCTCTGCTTGATAAAATCTCTACTTTTTGATGAAGAATGAGTATTATATTTCCAAAAACTTATCATGAAGTTACTAACAACATCTTCAATTCTATCAGAATGAGGAGCTCTACACATAATTGCCCAATTCCCTATTGAGGTAGTATCATCCAAACTCTTTCTCCTTTTAACATATTTTGATATTGTCCTTCTACTAAAACCAAACTCAAATGACAGTGAAGAGATTTATCTTTTTTGAGAAAATCTTTCATTCACTAAAGTTGTCAACATCACTCTTCTTGAAATGGTCTTATCTACTATTCAAGATTTTTTTACCAATGTTCACTAAACCTTTCTTAAAATTATCAACAATAGATTTTTGTAGCTGAGAAGTTTTCCTCTTTTGACTTGTTGTATCTATACCCAACAATTTCGGTGGATCTATTAAGTCTTTACAAGTAAGTACATTTGATAACAATTGAACTTTCTCTAGTGTAGTATCAAGATTGTAGAAATGAGACATTATTTCTTTTGCACTTTTATTCATTGACCTCCTTTTAGTATGTCTAGGTTCTTCACTGAGACGTTTCAACTCATCCACATCCATTTCAAGTAAATGATCTGAACTTTTATAATAAATAGTTCTCTTCACCTATTTAGCTAGATCAACAATATTCTCATCCATACCAGTGGTAGGAGGTAAGGAGCCTGACCCCTCTCCTTCAACCTCCATTGGTTCAACTTGGGAAAGATCCTCCCTATGTTCATCAACTATATTGTGTTCTTCAACAGGTTCATTTGCCTCGACTCCCATTTCAGAACTCCTTTCTTCTCGAGCCTGTTCTGCACATAATTTAAGATGACAGAGAATATTTTTAGTGCAACAAAATTCCAAGTTTAATTTGAAACCAAATTTATAAGACATTTAGTAAGACCTTTAAAAATTATGTCATAACAAGTGGACTATTAAATTTCATATTTAAGACCTATTATTGCATAATCGACCTCCTAATATCACATGTAATAGGTCTTAATATGATCTGCATAATACAGGTCTTAAGGGGACTATTAAGTATAATGTGAAATATTTTTACATACGTCAAGTCATATAAATAGAACCTATTATGACATAATAGGTTCTAAATTTATGTCACATTTAAGACCTATAATCACATAATAAGTCCTAATATCACATAATATGCCTTATTATTACTTAATATGACCACGTATGCAAAAAAAATTAACTTTAATATACTTGACTCCCCTTAAGATAGATATATTATGTGATATTAAAGGACCTATCACATGAAATTAAGTACCTGCCTTAAATATGATATAAGTTAGAACCTAAATTATGACATAATAGGTCTTATTAATTTTATGACTTAATACATGACCACGTATGCAAAAACATTTCACATTATAATTGACTCCCCTTAAGACCTATATTATGCAAATATTAGGACCTATTATGTATGTGATATTAGGACCTAAATTATGCGATAATAGGTCATTAATTTATTACATGTACATAATAGGCCCTAATATATCATAAATATAGACCTCTTAAGGCCCAGACTCAAGTATATAATGTGAAATTATTTTTGCATATGTGATCATGTTATTAAGTCACAATAAGACCCATTATGTCATAATAGGTTCTATTATGTCATATTTAAGATAGGTATTATCGCAGATAATAGGTCTTAATATCACATAATAGGTCCTAGTATCACATAATATAGGTTTTAAGGGGACTCAAGTATAATGTGAAATATTTTTGCATACAATTGAAAACAAAGAAGACACAATGTTTGTTTGTTTGAAAGTGTTTGATTGTTTTGATCATGCAAGCACAAATCCTAGGGTTGGATGAGATAGTAGTTGTTGAATCTCACTTGGGGGGTTACCCCGAGCTACGCAATTTAGAGTGGATACTTAGGTGCTTGACCCCATTGGCTCCCCTCCATGGCACGCACTTCTCTGGGGTAGCCAAGCACCAATCCCCATGAAAAATCCCTATGGAGAACTTTGTATCTCTACTAAGAACTGTAAGAATGTGAGCCGCTTCAGAGGTCCGACCTCCTACACCAACAACTAGAAGGTTTTTGGCTTCTAACACAAAAGGTGTCTAGTAAGGGCATCCGTTCGGGTGGCTATAATCAGCAGTGTGATATGCTTCATTAAATGGAAGGCCTCCCAGCCTATAGAGATCAAGAACTCTATAGGGTTTATGGGGAGTCATAAGGCCATTATAGCAGCATGTAACACCCATTGCTTGCAAATTTCGTCACAAACACATTTATTTATAGTGGCTTGGAAGAGCTTGGCTTTAGCTTGTTACCACTTTGGGTCATTCCCTCTCACCGAGCCTTAAGGGCTACTCGGGAGGCAAGCCCTTTCTAAGAATAAAACAAAAAGAGTCTATTGTTGAAGACACAAAAGACAAGTTTGTTAATTTTAGAGGACCAATTGAAATGTTTGCTAATTTATAAAGACACATGGTTTCAAAATCTAAATTAAATTATATATTTAATGGACTATTTAAATTAAATTATAACTTATAAATAATAAATGGGAAAGAGAGGGGTCCTAAAGATCTAAATTTTAAATTAAAACAATGATCTATTATAGATGGACTTAAGGGGGGGAGAAAATGAAAATTACACAACAAGCAATTTAATGGAATTTGAGATTTACAGATACACATATTATTTCAAATTAAAGCATAATTAATTTTAATTAAAACGGGATTATTTTTAATCCTATTATTTCCAATTAATTTAATAAAAATAATATCATTTAGAATTAATTAAGATAGAATTATTATATAAATTAAATTAATTTAATTAATATTATTTAAATTAATTTAAATTAAAAATATTAGATAAAAAATAAACATAATTTTTGGTACGTAATACATATAAAATTAAATAGAAATAAAAATAAAAATACATACTTGCATCATGATATCTTTGCCTTCTTTGTTCTCGATATCTTTGTTTCGTTTCAGAAGAATAATTCCTTGAAGTCTTATTTTTCCTTCTCTTCTTGGTCCCCATGCTTTTAAAATAACCTTCAAATATATTTAAATTATTGCCCTCAAAATAAGTTTCAAATGTCTTTTTTCATCCAAAAATGTGAATTATTTAATCATTTGTGTGTTAAAAAATGAAAAAAAATTATATATTTTTATATGACTATACAAAAATGTTAAAAAAAAAAAATTTGATTCCACCAAGGTTCAAACGAACACTGACAGTTAGAAAAGGTCAGGTTCGTTCGAACCCAGTCGTTACATAAATGTGTGTGTCATAATTTTGCCTGTGGGTTCGAACGAAGGGGGGTCTGCTTGAACCTCTTAGGGTTCATTCGAACCCTCTCGTTAGAGGTCTCTCCCAAAAAAATTTAGAGTTCTAAGGAATTTTTGCCTTTGAACCTCTGGTTCAAGGCACAAATGAAATAATCTTGATAACCCAAAAATATATGGTAGTATTTGGAGAAATCTTTCCGATGAGTATAATTTTATTACATTGTGAATTTATTATGTTCTTGTTTTTTTCAATTTTATGAAATATTGGTTTTTCACCAAATATGAACTTCTCTGTTCAACAACACATTGGGAAAAATAGGAAAATAATTCAAAAAAGTTCTGAAAAATATTTATACCCTAGGTATTTATGTCTTCTTTCTAACAAAAAAAAAAAATTGAATTTCGATAATATAGAACAAGTTATGTGTTCAAACTTAAACCTATGTTTGAATTATGACTAGTCGGACTTCACAAGTTAATAAAATGAAAAATATTCAACATATCACTATCAAACAAATTGCAAGCCTTGGATATTGATGTTATAAACCACAATTTGAAAGAATTGAGTTTTTATTATTTATAAAAAAAAATTATGCATTTCGGGAGGCACATCACTCTTAAAAAAAGTAGTTTGTTGGAAAAAACTACTTTTCGAGGGAGATCGAAATTTTTTTTAAAAAAATACTTTAAATTTTTTTTTAATATATATAATCTACATACAGAATGCTACAAATCACTAATTTACATCATGTTCAAATTTTTAATAGTTTAAAAGTTATAGTTCTCGGAAGTTGAGGATTATTTTAAAAATGTTCATCTCAGTGTCAAAAGTGGCAAAAAAGTGGGAACCATTATTGTGAGTTCACTCGAATCTGGTATGTTATTTATTGGGAATGGTAAAAGAATGATTTCATATTTGAAGTCTCAATTAGTAGCATAGTTTGAACTAAAAGACTTACATGCAAGGATATATATTCTTGGGATTGTGATCATTAGAAAATAGAGCTAGTTGAAAGCTTTGGTTGAGCTAGAGTAAGTATGTTACCTCTATGTTGGGGAGATTCAACATGATAGCTTGAAGGTAGTTAGTTGTTTTAGTGTTACAAAGGACAAATATTTTTGCGGAGGATTGTCCAAAATCTCCTACTATGATGGAGAACATGTCTAATGTACTTTATGCAAGTGTTGTAGGCAATTTGATGTATGTTATGGTTTGTAATAGGCTAGACATTGCTCAAGAAGTGGGTTTCCTTAGTCAGTATATGGAAAATCTTGGTAGGTGCATTAAAATGTGGTTAAGAGAGGTCAAGTATTTGAGGGCCTCTTATGAGTATTCTTTTTTACTTTTATGATTTTCCTATTAGACCTTGACATTTAGTTTGCATTCATGGATATGTGGATTCATACTAAGTAGGTGCCATTGATAATAGAAGATCCACTAGTGGATATGTTCTCATGATGTTTGGTGGTGCAGTGAGTTGGATAGAAAGTGGAAAGTTATAGTCACTTTGTTTAATATAGAAGCAGAGTACATGGCAACTAATCATGCTTGTAAGGAAGCCATTTGGCTTAAAAGATTATATTCTAATATTGGTTTTGATGCTACTATTTGTTGTGATAGCCAAAGTGTTACTTGTTTAGCAAAGAATTCTACTTTCCATGCTAGAACAAAGCATATTGATTATAGTTTCATTTTGTTTTTGATATAGTGGAAGATGAAAAAGTAAAGTGGGAAAAAGTTGATCAATACTTTGGTGAATATTGCAGATGCATACTTTGTTGAATATTGTAGATGCACTCACATAGCTATTAATATTGGGAAGTCCAAATCATACACCCAAGTTATATGGGCCTTGGGGCCTTGAACAAATGACAAAATGTTTTAACTCTTGACAAGTATTTGAGAAGTGGAAGAATGTTGGGATTAAGGTGTCTCAACCTTAGAGTCCAAACATTGTTACTTAATTATTTATTTTATTTTCACCCACTTTGGAAGTCCTAAAGTTTAGGGAACCAGTGTCGTAGGTTTATATCTTGAGACTATGACGAATTTCTTTTATAACTTTTCTAGTTCGATGGAAGAGTCATCAAGAGCTTGGAGGAAACACTTGAAAGTCATACACTCAAGATATGAAGATAATCAAAGAATAGATATTGTAGTACTCTGAATCTAGTTTCCAAACTACTAAACTTTTTCAAAATTGGATAAGATTAAGGAGGTCAAATCCTTCACGCACGAAAAACATACCCTGATTTTTTTCTGAAAAACATAACATAGTGTCTGACGTGCGC
Organism: Cryptomeria japonica; assembly: GCF_030272615.1. Taxonomy (NCBI): domain Eukaryota; kingdom Viridiplantae; phylum Streptophyta; class Pinopsida; order Cupressales; family Cupressaceae; genus Cryptomeria; species Cryptomeria japonica. The sequence goes on along the minus strand of NC_081405.1, from coordinate 534,897,341 downwards.
ATCAAAAAAGTCTTAGTTAGATTTAGTATTTTGACAAATCCTTTGGCAGAAAGATAGTTAAGAGTGATAAAATAGAAGATGTGTATTTGTTTGTAATTTTTTGTTGAGTATTTTTTTTTATGATTTTTCCAATCGAGCAAATCCTGAAAATTAGGTACTTGTTCGTGCGCGAAGCATAAGTTGCACTAAACAAATCAAAAATACAATTTTTTTTTTTTAAATTGTAAAGTATAAAGTGCACTACAATAATATATAAAGTTTTTTAAATTTGGATAAGTATATCAAAATTTATTCAAAAAATGGTGCACCTATGTCTGTGAAAACTATGGAGACACTGGTAAAAGAAATTCAATAATAATATGTTATTGTTGTTCAAATTGAAAAAAAATTATATGGTTAAAAAGCTCAGAAGATGGGTGAAAATATGGTGGCAATTTTAGAAATACCCACTTTATGAAGTGTAAACTTGATGATGACAAAGTCGATAAACCAAGTTGATAAAATAAAACATGTCAAAAATGAGAGAAATCAAGGGAAATCAAACTTCCAAACCGTAGCTTTGTCATCCAGGCCTATTTCCAAGCCTAAATATTCAAAAGCACGTACGGGGTACTTATGGTTTAAAAAGCACATACGGGATACTTATAGTGTAAGCAGCACGTATGCGCTTGTTTCCCTATAAACAGCGCATATGCGCTACCTTTACTATAAACAGCGTGTACGCACTATTGTATAATATGATATTCTATATATAATGTGTATATACATATAATATATGTAATATATAACATGTGTATAATATCATATTGTATATATAATATGTTTATATACATATGTTAGTTGTATTTAGAGTCGCCATATTAATTCAAGGGTTCCCCTTTAAAAACCACACCTATCTTATTCGAGGTCTCCCCTTCATCATCTAAGTGTCTATCGTCCTTTGAATAAATTTGGTCAAGTTTGCAAGCTTCCACGGTCATTCCTCCCCTCCCTTTTGAATCGCTTCGAATCATTTCGAACCTCGGTTCGAAGTAGTTCAAAGTGGTTCGACCAAATTTTTCATACTAATACTCTTTCTTTGGCAGAAAGTATCTTTTATCGCGGCAGTCTTCTTTGAAATACTTTGAACCATTTTGAAGCTCGGTTTAAGCCTATTCAAAGTGGTTTTTGGCAAGTATTGACGGCGGGAGTTTATTTTTGGAATTACGATGCGCCGCCTTTCTCTCAAAGCAATCAATGGTCCCGTCAGCATGTCAAATCAAAAGATTTTATTTCTTTTTCAAGGAAAAGAGCATCATTGTTATGAGTGTGAGTAGACCTTCATTTTATGAATGACTGGATATCGCATGAAATCAATTATTATTAACTCATGCGAAAGGGTAAATCATTAATCGAGGCATTTATGCATCGACGCCTCGAGCATGTCAATCCTGATGTGAGGTGATGAACTATCATTATCCGATCTTCCCATGTATAAAGTTCCCCTATGATAAATTTTCATTCAGTTGCCTGGTAAGTTATCCAAAAAACAAAGAAAAAGGATAAAGGAGAGGAGGTCTGATTTCGGAGAGAAGGAGCAGTTAGGGAAGCTAGAGGAGATTATTTGCTTTTCAATGGAAAACAGGTGATACATTGGCCTTAGATAAGAAAATAAAGTTTCCTTCCCAAGTCACGGCTCCTAGGACGAGATCCCATTCCAGGAACAAAGCTTTGAAGCAGCCTAGTTCCCAGAAGTAGAAAATGACATCACCAGAGCGGGATTCAAGTGATAAGTCCCCTTTTCAAGATGAAGCAGACGATGAAGTCCAATTCATTGAAACACCAAAGACAGATCAACCCAATTTCTTGACTCCGATTAAAGATACTCAGATGATATCAACCACTCCCACTGTTCCTTTATGGTTGTCAAATTCAATCAATAAGAAACAGAGTTTACAACCAGTGGCCTCGCCAGTAAAAGATATTGTCACTAGGTATGCGGCTAGAGGATCTAAAGCAAAGAAAATGAAAACAGATGCTTGTCTCTCTAAAGATCCAGTGACAGGGAAAATCATAGTGGAGGTGGCTACTTATAAACAGAAAAGGGAATCAGGGGAAATTTATGAGGAAGGATTCAAAGTCACTTCTATTGAACTAGGTACCCTTAATAGGAGTACTGGTAATAATTTCTTTAAATTTTCGGCTGATCACATGCTCACTCAATCAGAAAAAGATTCTAAAGAGAAGAAAGAATTGAAAGCAATGGTGGTGACGATGGCAACATACATCAATTCGCTGATTAATTTAGGGCCTAACCCAATAATCCAGCTGCCTCAGCCATTCGATCCAAATTCCGCCGAAAGCCAGCAATTGATGAAACAGATGCAGAGGGGAAAATTGTTGTCTGATGCTGTGGTTAGTTGGGTAAATAGCATATTAGAGCAAGGGAATAAGTTTATTTCCGAAATTACTAGTATCTATTCCAAGGGTGAAGCATTGCTCGGGGAGATTCAAACTTTGATACCAGTATGGGAGACAGAATTGTCACGGTGCCAAGCCATAGTTTCCCGAGTAACTGAGGTTGAAAAGTTTGGAGTTCTCAAATTCTTAGGTGAAAACCCCATGAAAGCCTTGGACCCGTGCACATTATTTATCCTGAAAAGTAATATGAGCTGGAAGGAGTCCATCTACAAAGAAGCCATCAAAGAGGTCCAAGGTGTCAAGAATCAAATCAGAGACATGCATAAGGAACTGGTTAAAGACATGAAGATTGTCAACCCCACAGGCATCTTACAATTGGATGAAGGTAGCATGGACATTGAAGTGTTAACCAAAAGTTTCACCGAAGCAGTTGAATAGATTAGAGATAAAGAAACGCCCAAGGTCGATGATTTCACTTCGTTGGCAGGTATAGAATCCATGTTGCGCCTCAATGAGAAGCTGATGCCATGTCAGAGCCTAAAGATGAAGGAGTACAGGTGGCAGAAGGATGCATGTAGAGCCCGGCTGATGAGTTTAAAGAACCCGCACTCACAAGCCACGCAGGAATTGATGTCTACTTTCCAGAGCTGGAAGCTGGTACGACAAACCGTCGGAAATGAGGAGGAAGCCGGCGAATATAGTGGGAACTGAATCGTCACCCGCTGGCGTTCTATCTTTTTGATAACTGCTTTCTAGTTTCATAACGGTTTCTTGTATTAACCCGATAGGGCTGGGTTTTAAGGGAGGCCCTTCGGGATTTTAAAAAATGACTATAAATGCTGGGGCATAAAACTGTCTTAGGGGGATTAGCAATAGAGGGGAAAAGAATAGCAAGTTAAATATAGTTTTAAGATAGATTTTTCTGAAGTACAGTGATCAAGGATAGTATATGGATGTTTTAGCTTCCAAAGACTTTGTGCATTGAAGTTGGATATACATATATGAAAAATTTTGAGTTATGCTTTGAAACTTTGCGTTCTGAGTGTTGAATTATTATCACTTTGTGGAGATAATTCGGCGATTCGAAATTTCCTTATTGCTGTTGGTTAGTCGTAAGTTCATCTATTTCTTGTTTTGATATATGTTGAAAATCTAGCAGAAAATCCATTCTTTGAGATAGATTTTGTTGATTATATGTATGTGAATCTTTTCATTTGCGATCTGTATTTTGTAATTACCTCACTACCTAAGAGTAGTTGAGAGAACCTTATGCACTTTCAGGAAAAAGTGTAATTATAAAAGTTGAATTCATTGTAAATCAGATAAGGGAGCTGTACCTGTAGAAAAATTCAGAGAGGAAGTTAAAGTAAAATTAATACTTTCTCAACTGTAGTGAATGATTCTGTTCTCTTCATAACATTGGGCATAGAGTAAATTAAAAGAAATTAAGTAAGAGGACAATCTGTTCACCAACAACATATAATATATGTATATATATAATATATTAAACATATATATACACATGTAAGTGTATTGTCTCCCCCTCTCAAATGCATACAAGGTGCCTCTCTGTCTCTGTCTCTCTATCTCTCTCTTCCTCCATACCCCATCCCCCTTTCTCTTCTTCTCTCCCTCCCTCCCTCCATACCCCACTACAACTGTGTCTGCACTTCTATAGAAGTAAGTGAATTTATTTCTTGTCTGCAACTTCCTCTTTGATTTTTATCATGTATCCTCTCCTAAAAAAATTGACTGGTGGATTTGTGTGTGTATATTGAATAGGAGGAATAGGGTTTGAAATTGAACCACGGGTGTATTACCGTGACAAACAAGGAAACTTGTAGCAATATTCTTCTCGAATGTGTTTTTAATGAGCAGAGAAGATGTGGAAAATAGTGTCAACAAAGAAACATGATGAGTCAGAGTACCTACAATATGTTTTTCAGAAGGAAACAACAAGTAGGAAGAGAAAGAGGGAGAGTAACACAGATGATGTCATGTAGAATGATAGTGGTGGGTATGCGAGGGTTCCCGTGTTGTTACACAATGCCTATCACCTAAAGAAATTAAAGGTTGTTGTATGCATGGAAGTGGTAGTATATGATGATCATCACTTGTCAAACAGCTTGGAATGGTACATTCCCATGAAAGAAATCAAGTGTGTAATTCCTATAGTCACAATAGAGATCAGTCTTATAACCTTGCAAATTTAATAGCATCATATGTTTTAGAACTTAGGCAGTACTCTTAGGATTAGGTCAAGCTCTTACACTTTCTTTTTAGCGAAGCCTCATTGTTTGTTCCCTTGGAGTTTCGATGACTGATGGATTTGTGTGTGTATTTTGAATAGGAGGAATAGGGTTTGAAATTGAACCACTGGTGTATTACCGTGACAAACAAGGAAACCTATAGCAATATTCTTCTCGAATGTGTTTTTAATTAGCAGAGCAAATGTGGAAAATAGTGTCAACAAAGAAACGTGATGAGTCAGAGTACCTGCAATATGTTTTTCAGAAGGAAACAACAGGTAGGAAGAGAAAGAGGGAGAGTAACACAAATGATGTCATGTAGAATGATAGTGGTTGGTGTTTATGGTGAAAATGGATAACAATAATAACAAAATTGAAAGGCTAAATGAATTCAACCACCAAACCCTAGCCTAACAACAACAAAGATCCACCATAACATATGAAGATTACCTAAGAAAATGTAAATAAAACAAAATCACAAAGATTATACCATCACATGTCCAATAGGGTTGTGATCTCCATTCTTCCTATCTCCATTGATCTTGCTTGATATATTTGCTCTCAGATTTTTATATGCACAAGAGCTCAACAAAGAACGGAATGTGGTTGCAAGTAGGATCGTAGTGTAGCCAAGTCTTCAAGATTGTCGGTTAGGTCATTAGCTCATTAGGGTTTGATAATGAAGGAAGCATCTCCTTAAATAGAAGACACTATATGAAATGGAGGGATAAGATTGAGAGGTGTAAAAAGGAGGTCGACTATGATTAGAGGGTAGGTAGAGGAAATAATAAAATAATGAAAGAGGTAGGTAGTGTAGGAATTAAGAGATGAATGACATGTGTCATGTGTAGAAAAAGATAATGAATTATTTAAATAAATAAAGATTTATTTAATTAATAGAGAAAATGGGATAATTAAATAAATAAGATATTTATTTAATTTAGGAAAAGGATAATTTAAATAAATAAATGTATTTATTTAAATGAGAAATAAGGCTAGAAGAGGATAAATGAATTAATTAAATAAATAAAAATTTATTTAATTAATAGAAGAATTAGGCTTAGATAATTAAATAAATAAAATATTTATTTAATTAGACATGACAATTTTGGGTGTCTATAGTTGGTATGCGAGAGTTCCCATGTTGTTACACAATGCCTGTCACCTAAAGAAATTAAAGTTTGTTGTATGCATGGCAGTGGTAGTATATGATGATCATCACTTGTCAAACAGCATGGAACGGTACATACCCATGAAAGAAATCAAGTGTGTAATTCCTATAGTCACAATCGAGATCAGTCTTATAACCTTGCAAATTTAATAACATCATATGTTTTAGAACTTAGGCAGTACTCTTAGGGTTAGGTCAAGCTCTTACACTTTCTTTTTAGCAAAGCCTCGTTGTTTGTTCACTTGGAGTCTCGATGACTGATGGATTTGTGTGTGTATAATGAATAGCAGGAATAGGGTTTGAAATTGAACCATAGTTGTATTACCGTGACAAACAATGAAACCTGTAGAAATATTCTTCTGGAATGTGTTTTTAATGAGCAGAGCAGATGTGGAAAATAGAATCAACAAAGCAACATGATGAGTCAAAGTACCTGCAATATGTTTTTTAGAAGGAAACAATAGGTAGGAAGAGAAAGAGGGAGAGTAACATAGATGATGTCTTGTAGAATGATAGTGGTGGGTATGCGAGAGTTCCCATGTTGTTACACAATGCCTGTCACCTAAAGAAATTAAAGTTTGTTGTATGCATGATAGTGGTAGTATATGATGATCATCACTTGTCAAACAGCTTGGAATGGTACATTCCCATGAAATAAATCAAGTGTGTAATTCCTATAGTCACAATAGAGATCAATTTTATAACCTTGCAAATTTAATAGCATCATATGTTTTAGAACTTAGGCAGTACTCTTAGGGTTAGGTCAAGCTCTTAAACTTTCTTTTTAGCGAAGCCTCATTGTTTGTTCGCTTGGAGTCTCGATGACTAATAGATTTGTGTGTGTATATTGAATAGGAGGAATAGGGTTTGAAATTGAACCATGGGTGTATTACCGTGACAAACAAGGAAACCTATAGCAATATTCTTCTCGAATGTGTTTTTAATGAGCAGAGCAGATGTGGAAAATAGTGTCAACAAAGCAACATGATGAGTCAAAGTACCTGCAATATGTTTTTCAGAAGGAAACAACAGGTAGGAAGAGAAAGAGGGAGAGTAACATAGATGATGTCCTATAGAATGATAGTGGTGGGTATGCGAGAGTTCCCATGTTGTTACACAATGCCTGTCACCTAAAGAAATTAAAGTTTGTTGTATGCATGGCACTGGTAGTATATGATGATCATCACTTGTCAAATAGCCTGGAACGGTACATACCCATGAAATAAATCAAGTGTGTAATTCCTATAGTAACAATCGAGATCATTCTTATAACCTTGCAAATTTAATAGCATCATATGTTTTAGAACTTAGGCATTACTCTTAGGGTTAGGTCAAGCTCTTACACTTGATTTTTAGTGAAGCCTCGTTGTTTGTTTGCTTGGAGTCTCGTTGTATGATGTTCTATCATAACTTTAAATTTAATATATCATTTTATTAGCCCACCATATGACCCCTTAGGTGTCATTAGAGGTCATATTGTTTTCTAAGAGGTCATATGTTATCATGTGACCCCTTAAGACCCCTCCTCTTTCCCTCCCCCCCACTCTCCCCCCTCTCCCTCTCTCTCTCCCTCTCTCTCTCCCTCTCTCCCTCCCTCTACCTCTCTCCCTCTCTCTACCTTCCCTCCTCTCTCTCTCTCTCTCTCTCTCTCTCTCTCTCTCTCTCTCTCTCTCTCTCTCTCTCTCTCTCTCTCTCTCTCTCTCTCTCTCTCTACCTTCGCTCCCCCCTCTTCTCTCCCTCTCTCCCTTCCTCTACCTCTCCCTTCCTCCCTCTTCTCTCCCTCTCTCCCTCTCTCTCCCTCTCCCCTCTCCTCTCCCTCCCCCCTCTCTCTCTCCCTCTCCTCTCTCCTCTCCCTCCCTCCCCCTACTCTCCCTCTCCCTTCCTCCATACCCCTTCCTCTCTCCCACCCCCCCTCTTCTCTCTCTCTCTCTCTCTCTCTCTCTCTCTCTCTCTCTCTCTCTCTCCCCCTCCCTTTACCTCTCTCCCTTCTCTCCCCCCTCTTCTCTCCCTCCCTTTACCTCTGCCTTCCCCCCCTCTTATCTTCCTCTCTTCCTCCTTCCCTCTCTCCCTCTCCCTTCCTCCATACCTCTTCTCTCTCTCTCTCTCTCTCTCTCTCTCTCTCTCTCTCTCTCTCTCTCTCTCTCTCTCTCTCTCTCTCTCTCTCTCTCTCCCTCTTCCTCCATACCCCTTCTTCTCTCCCACCCTCCCCCTCTTCTCTCTCTCTCTCTCCTCTCTCTCTCTCTCTCTCTCTCTCTCTCTCTCTCTCTCTCTCTCCCCCTTCCTCCATACCCCTTCTTCTCTCCCACCCTCCCCCTCTTCTCTCTCTCTCTCTCTCTCTCTCTCTCTCTCTCTCTCTCTCTCTCTCTCTCTCTCTCTCTCTCTCAACCTCTCTCCTCTTCCTTCCTCCATACCCCTTCTCTCCCACTATCCCCCCTCCTCTCTCCCTCCCTCATACTCTCTCTCTCTCTCTCTCTCTCTCTCTCTCTCTCTCTCTCTCTCTCTCTCTCTCTCTCTCTCTCTCTCTCTCTCTCTCTCTCTCTCTCTCCTCCATTTTCATTCACATCTTTTCTACTACCAATAGCGCGTACGTGGTACTGAAACTATTAGTTCACTATAGGTCTCTCTCTCTCCCTCCATCCCTCCCTTTTCATTCACATCTTTTCTACTACCAATAGCGCGTATGGGGTACTGAAACTATTAGTTCATTGCTCTGCCATAACTTTTTTAAGGAAAAGGAGCACGTACGCGATACTTATTACTCATAAGTGCATACAGGGTACTATTCATATTATGCATTACCCTGCAGTAAAATTTTGTAGGCTTAGTAGTGCATGCACGCTTCTTATTAGTCCAGAATGAGAAAAAAGAATATTGTTGGGCTTGTCAACATTTTATGGTCTAATAGCACATATGCGGTTATTAATGTAGCACGTTCATGGTTTATAAACATAGTTTTAGTTGCCCAAGAGCCTCAACGGCCTCAAAAGAAGTTTTTGAGGTCGTTGAAGGCCCCACTGGAACTGTGTCTGCACTTCTATCATTGTTGTATACATAAAAGTAAGTGAATTTTTTGTTTTTCCATGATTTCAAATGTATGAATTGTTGTTTTTATTAGTTTTTTGTTTTTGCATGGTTTCAAATGACTGAATTGTGATTGTTTAATAGTTTGATTCTAAAAATTAGTGATAAGATGCATATTTATGGTTATTTGTTTATTTATGAACTTTTCTTTACATATATACATAATATGATTCTATTTAGGTCAACTGATATCAACCATGGGAAAGAACAAGTGAGGAACGATGGAATAACGAGAGGCTCAAAAGGAAAGACAAAGGAAACATATGAAGAAATTGTGTGACATAAGAACAATGGGAGAAGAAGGTATGTCATCCTCAACATCTCAATTCGATTTACCAAATGAATATAATGCACCTGATGCAATTGAAGAAGAAACATTTGATAATTTATCGTTTGAACCTAATACAATTGAAGAAGAAACATTTGATAATTTACCATTTGAACCTAATGCAATTGAAGAAGATACCACATTGAATAATAAATTAAATGATGAACATATTACACCTTCTCTACTTGATGAATTGAATGTACATAATGCACCGATGTTAACAACTCCTAGAATCATTCGTAGGAAACCAAAGTATCTAATTGACATTGATGAGAATATATTGAAGTCAATGCCCAATAAAATGAATGAATGGACTTGTAGGACAATGGTTAAAAGAATATGGAAAAACTATTTTAAAAACTTAAATCAAACTGCAAGATGTCAATTAATTGTTCGAATGATTAAAATTTTGAATTTTAGAGAGACAATGAAAATTATAGGCCTAAGATCATCTGAAAGTAACAGTGAAAGAACTATTGTCAGAAATCTATTTGATGTGTGTCAATCTATTGGTTCAAAATCACGTAGTAAAGACTCTAATGCTACTCGATGTGTCATTACATCAACCATAATGAGCCAGAAAATAAAAAAAGATCGTTTGATAAGCAAAACAAGTAAGTCATTAAATTTTAGTAGAACAATATTAAGTAAAGCATTAAAGAGGCAAGAATAAATAGAGGAACCTAATAATATTTCTCTTTGGGCATTCTCGGGTAGACTACCATGCAAAGACAAGGTTGTTGTTGATGTACTAAAAACATTAATTGACAATTTTTGGCATGACAACACAAGAGTATCACCCAAACAAATAGATGTTGTTAGAAGGCGAATTGGGTCTAAAAATCATCAGCCACATGCCAAACACTATTTGGATATGACTCAAACTAAATTTTATGAAAGATTCCTTCAAAAGTTTCCTCAAATAAGAATTTGTCAAAGATTTTTTGAAATGGCAAAACCTTTTTATATTTAGATTAATCATGTACGCACCACATGTTGTTGTAGGATGTATATTGAATTGTCTATGCATTATGATATTTTTCATCATATTTGTTCTACTTTGCACGCTAACGATGTGTTGCAGGAACGTAATATACAAGCACCTCCTAAGTCGGTAAGAGAATTTATTTCAAGTGTGCTATGTAATAGACATGATGGTTACATTTACTATAAGATGCCTTGTTTGGAAGGTTCTTGTGCTATATGTGGTGGTTTGCAACGTTTACCAAGATGTGTACATTTGGAGAGCACACATGAAATTGGTACAAAACTACTTTCTTTCAGAAAATACAAGACAGTCACATATGGAGTTAAATATGGAAAAGATTTGAAAGGATGTGAGCTAGTGAAAAAAGATATATGTGTAGCTTAATTTATGAAAATGTTTCAAGAGAAACTAGTTTATGAGTACATAATTCATACACATAGAACTCGATGGTTAGATGAGCAATTCAAGTTATGTAAGGACACATTTCCTCTTGGCACCATTGTCTCTATCATTGATTTCACTAAAAATTATACACTACACCTCAAAATGAAGTGCAATCCATGTATTATCACTCTACATAAGTTTCTATTTTTGTACACATAGCATTCATGCATGCAGATGATAGCACAAAGGAGGATAGAAAGGTTGTAAGAGAGTATCTTCTACATAAGTGATGATCATACTCATTCATCATAGTTTGCACAAGGATGCTTTAAATTTTTCTATGATAGTTTAAGGGAAAGGAACATATGATACAACCGACACTTAATATGATCAGATAATTACACCGCACAATTCAAGAATGCAATGATGTTTTCTTGGTTGACAAGGATGCATGTGACAAGTGGTGTACAACATTTTTTGAATTTCATTGAGGCTGGACATGGTAAGGGAGAGCATGATTATGCAGGAGCATGTGTGAAAAGAGCCCTAGCTAGGGAAGAATTGAAGTACGAAGGTGGTGTTGAGTTGGTAGATGCAGAAACAATTGTGCGATGGTGTAAGTCTACGATGGGTCCAAGTAATCCAAGTACATCATTGGTTCGTAGATATTTCGGTTGATCACTGAATCTAACATTGAAAACTATCTAGATTGTTGTACAGTTGCAGGATCGAGTGACATGCAATCATTTATGAGTTCAAATTCAAGTTCACTGGTAATTTATACGAGAGAGATGGTATGTTTTTTCTCTTCATGCATGTATTGTTTGTGGGAAGAATGTGAATCACAAGAGTGGGTTGATAAATGGTCTTGTAGACCGTTGGTTCCCACTGATTCATATCAAATTCCCAAAGCACTACAATTGAGCTGAATGGAGACATCAGTGGATTTTGACCATATATCCAACCTAGTGGATTTAGGTGATTTTTTGAGTTAATTTTTTTGGAAGTATTCTTTTTGGTTTATTTTGTTGTATATCATACTTTATTTTTGGTATTAATTAACACTATAAAATGTAGGTCATGTGTATGCAGTTGTTGTAGAAGAGAACAATGAAGAAGGAACATATTACTATTTGTGTCATTGTGTTCAACCTAAAAGAAAATTAACAACCACAATCATTGACGAAGAGGGTATTGAGTACCCAATAGGGTCTGTTGTCATGACAGTAACATGGCTTTGGAGATACCTTATCAAGAATTCTGATGTTTGGTTGTTCGAGGTCTTTGAAACACACAGACATATTCTTCATTTTTGTAACCTTGTTGTTGCAACAAATATTTATTTGATGAAGTATCGTGGTAGACCTCATAACAAGATTTTATGGAAAGTTCATGAATCTGACCATGAGGCAATACTTAACACAATATGGGTTAGAGCCGATCTTGAAGGCTCACTTGATTGATTCTAAGGTTCAAAGTAGAATGATTTTGAGAATTTTGTATAAATCATTGACAAATTGATCTATATTCATTTTTTGTATATATAAATGCCCATGAGCTGATTTTTACAAGTTTAGGGGCATAATTTTGTATATTTAAATGGCAATGAGTTGATTTGTATAAATGTACATGCCAAATTTTGTATATTAAAATGGCGATGAGCTGAATCGCACATATTGTAATGCCAAATTTTGTATAAAAGCCCATGAGATGATTTGTAAGACATTTTTTTGTATAATCAAATAGCCAAGAGCTGATTTGACCATATTTAGAGGCAAATTTTTCAATAATATGTGACAATATTTTGTTACTATTTTGTGTGTCAATCTTTTGTGACTATGTTTTGAGTATATGTGACATGTCCCTAGTCAATCATGAGTATTCTTGATTCTTGTATAATCATGGACAATTATTTGAGTCATTATTGGGTCATAGGGGTCATAGATTCAGACTAGATAGAATTTGAGCAAACATTGTCATTGTTGTCAAAACAATTGTCAAAAAAGTTGTCAAGCAACTTCTACATTGTGTCGGTGGGGTATGACACTCGACGTTCTGGTGCTTTGGGATGCATGACAGGGGCATGCCTATTGTAAAATTTCCCACCCAAATGTGCTCGTGACGTCAATTAGTGCACACGATGAATCGAATCAATTCTAGCCAATCCTACAACTTTGCATTGCATGCAACTGATGACTTTTGCAGCAGGCAAAAAAATGCTACTAATTGAAAATGGCTCTGAGTCATCAAAAAACAAGATAGGACATTGTAGATGAGCCTCACATGACCCCACAGGATCAAACAGATTGACCATATTTATCCTGGATTTGAAGAAACAGTCCGTCAAGTTTTGACAATTTTTTGGACTCAAGGCACTTGAGATATCGCACTGGTACTATATGACTCTCGATGTTTTGGTTATTTGGGATGCATGATAGGGGCATACCTAGTGTAAACCTATCCACCCGAACGTGCTCGCAATGTCAGTTTGTACACATGACGAACCGAATCAATTCTAGCCAATCTTGCAACTTTTCATTGCATGCAACTGACGGTTTTTGGAGCAGGTGAAAAAATGCTACTGATTGAAAATGGCTCTGAGTCATCAAAAACCAAGATAAGCCATTGTAGAGGAGCCTCACTTGACCCCACGGGATCAAACATATCGACCATATGTATCCTGCATTTGAATAAATAGTCTGTCAAGTTTTGACAATTTTTTGGACTCGGGGCACTTGAGATATCACATTGGTACGGTATGACTCTCGATGTTTTGGTGCTTTGGGATGCATGATAGGGGCATGCCTAGCATAAAATTTCCCACCCAGACATGCTCGTGACATCGGTTTGTGCACACGACAAACTAAATCAATTCTTGTCAATCTTGCAACTTTTCATTGCATGCAACTGACGGTTTTTGGAGCAGGCGAAAAAATGCTACTAATTGAAAATGGCTCTGAGTCGTTGAAAAATGAGATAGGCCATTATAGAGGAGCCTCACGTAACCCCATGGGATCAAATGGATCAACCATATGTGTCCTAGATTTGAAGAAATAGTCCATCAAATTTTGACATTTTTTTGGACTCGAGGCACTTGGGAGATCACACTGGTATGGAATGACTCTCGACATTCTGGCACTTTGGGATGCACAATAGGGGCATTCCTAGTGTAAAAATACCCACCCAGATGTGCTTGTAATGTTGGGTTGTGCACACACCGAACCAAATCAATTCTAGCCAATCTTGCAACTTTTCATTGCATGCAACAGATGGTTATTGGAGCAAGCGAGAAAATGCTACTAATGGAAAATGGCTCTGAGTCATCAAAAATAGAGATAGGCCATTGTAGAGGAGCCTCACATGACCCCACGGGATCAAATGGATCAACCATTTGTGTTCTGGATTTGAAGAAACAGTTCGTCAAATTTTGATAATTTTTTGGACTTGGGGCAATTGAGAGATCGCACCGGTACAGTATGACTCTTGACATTTTGGTGCTTTGGGATGCACGATAGGGGCATGCCTAGCATAAACCTTCCCACCAAGATGTGCTCACAATGTCAGTTTGTCCACACGACAAACCGAATCAATTCTAGCCAATCTTGCAACTTTTCATTGCATGCAACTAATAGTTTTTGGAGGACGCAAAAAAATGCTACTAATTGAAAATTGCTCCAAGTCATCAAAAACCAAGATAGGCCATTTTAGAAGAGCCTCATCTGACCCCACAAGATCAAACGGATCGACCATATGTGTCTTGGATTTGAAGAAACAGTCTGTCAAATTTTGATAATTTTTTGGACTCAGGGCAATTGAGAGATCGGACCGGTATGGTACGACTCTCGACGTTCTGGCACTTTGGGATGTACGAAAGGGGCATACCTTGCGTAAACCTACCCACTTGAACACATTCGTGATGTCATTTTGTGCACACGATGAACCGAATCAATTCTAGCCAATCTTGCAACTTTTCATTGCATGCAACTGATGGTTTTTGGAGCAGGCAAAAAAATACTAATAATTAAAAATGGCTCCGAGTCGTCTAAAACCGAGATAGACCATTGTAGAGGAGCCTCACGCGACCCCACAGGATCAAACAAATCGACCATATGTGTCCTAGATTTGAAGAAACAGTACATCAAATTTTTACAATTTTTTGGACTCAGGGCAATTGAGAGATCACACCAGTACGGTATGATTCTCGATGTTCCGGCACTTTGGGATGCATGAGAGGTGCATGCCTAGCATAAACCTACCCACCTGGATGTGCTCACAATGTTTGTTTGTGCACACGACGAAAAAAATTTGACCATTGCGAGTGTCATGGTTCTCTTGCAGCAAACACGTTGTTGTTTATATTCATATTGTCAATTCTTGTTGTTTGTATTCATATTGTTGATTACATATCAAAATATTCATTTAAATTTATAAAAGGGAAGCCACCAAATACAATGAATAAACAATAATGAACTGAATACAAGGAGTTTTGTAGGGTTAATTCAACATTTTAGAAATTTTATCTACTCATATTCCACGATTGCAATGTTTTATATCATATATTTTTGTTGTTTATATTCATATTGTTGATTACATATGCAAATATTCATTTAAATTTATAAAAAGACAACCACAAAATATAATGAATACAAAATAATGAACTCATTACACATTTATTGGATCGAATATCGATATTTATATAAATAAAAAAAGGCATGTCTGCCAAGTCAATACAAGTATTACAAAAATGTGGCATATGCCATGTCTAAATCGATATACAATAATAATGTAGAATATATCTACATGTATTGGTCATTCTATGACCAAAACTAACACTATATGATCCTAAACTTGTGGTGCATCATCAAAATTAAGCCTCTTTGATGTAGTATGCAGCTCTGTAGATGGCTGCAAAACCACAATTTAAAAGCCAAGTTAGAATTCTTTTGTAGAAAATAGTTCACAATTAACAACATAACTATGCATTTAAAATTAATTCCTTTGCAATTGAAATGTAGATTACCTCATCGACTGATCTAGGAGCTAATGCATTCTCTCTCCTCTCCTTGTCACTCTTACAAGTTTTCTTGAAGACATACTTAAATGGATCCATGTTATGGTCGTACCGCGAAGGGGTCTATTGTAGATTAAATGTACAATTAATACATTATACTAACATAAATATATCAAAAACACTTAAAAGCTATAATAGAGAGAACAATGACGTACCTATGCCTGAGATGCTTCTCCAATGGATTGAGGATGGCTCACCATTGATGTAGAAACTGTCACTATTACCTATAGAAAAAATATTCAAAGATTAAATATAATTAATATAATGATAAGTATTGAAGGTTAAAAATAGTTAATTTTACACATCAAACAAAAGTGTACCAGATCCTGAGATGCTTCTCTAGTGCAAGGACAGGGGTTTGCCATTGACGAAATAGGTATGGACACTAGTACATTCGAAGCTGATTTCCGATGGCCGTTTGTCGGATTTGCAACTAATTTTTGTCGAAGTGCTGACAAAATCAGCTGTCAAAAACTCGGTGTCGCATTGGTCGACGATGCCATGCCCGTCGGCAATACGACAATCCAATGGACTCTGTCGACGGTCAAAGAAGTCATCGAAATTAGTAGATTTCATCGCAAAGCCAATGGCGATTTTGAACTTCGCACCGACGGTGATGTTGTTTGTCTGATGCTTGTGTCGTCAGTCCATTTGGTGACATCGATGACCATCTGACTATGAAGTGTCATCGCATGTACACCATCCTCGTTGGATGTTTGTCTAGTTTGAGTCGAAAGTGAGAGGACTCCAGAACATTGCACTAACGAGAACGATGTATGTCTGCCAATAACATCGTCGATTGAAAGCTTGGTATTCGTCGTAATTCCGACGATGATAATTTTTATCAAAAAAAATTATTATTATCCAGTCACTGATATGTATAGCGAATGAGATTTTATCCCCACCACCTACTAGTAGGGGCATAGGTTTGAGGCTAATATGAGGTGCATGGTTTCAAGCTAATATGATCAGGCGCACCATGGTTGAGATGGTCCAACTCCCTAGTCTCACTCTATGACTAAGCTCATGCCATATCTAAATCAAAGACATCTCAAATACATCATCGGTGGAAAGCTATAAAATGCCATTTTCATACATAAGCAAGACATACACAATTGGGCACAATCACCAAGAGAATGGTAAAAAGTGTGTTTGAGATCATTGTCCTTATTGTGGTGTGGTCACGAAGAGATCACTGTAAATTTGTCAACCTCTTCATGACCACACCACAATTAGGACAATGATCTCAAACACACTTTGTTCTCTTGGTGATTATGCCCAATTGTGTATGTCTTGCTTATGTATGAAAATGATATTTTGCAGCTTTCACCGATGATGTATTTGAGATGTCTTTGATTTAGATATGGCATGAGCTTAGTCATAGAGTGAGACTAGGGAGTTGGACCATCTCAACCATGGTGTGCCTACATATGTATATAGTTTTGTGCATTCATTAAAGATTTTCATTTAATTTTGAGCATTTTGGTTAGCAAATCAGGGGTGCACTTTACATTCTTGTTGTTATCCAATTCACTTACTTTAGCTCTGTTTCTTTCTTCAAATTTGGGGTCTAGAGCTCCTCCCTAAGCAGAGATTGTTGGTTTTGTCTCCCCTGCTTTGGTTGGAGATTTTCTTGCTATCTCTGATAGTTAGACCACAGAGTTAAGCTTTTCTTAGATTAATTAAGCTTTTATTTGTTGTGTAGTGTCTTTCTTGATATGCTTGATTAGGATAGTGTTTAATCTTTGATTTGCTAACCCTAATGACTAACATTTGTTTCTTGTGCTTCTCTTTGTGTGTGTAGCAATCAAACAGGTTTTTCTAACTATCCTTCTTTTTGCAGAGCATCATATACATATACATATATATTATGTATATATCTATATATCTACATATACATTTATGACCAAATCCTATATATCATTTCATTTGATTTTATTATTGGTTGTTTTCACATATGATATTATTATAATACCTAATGTTATATCCCTATTTATTTTTGTTATCCAATTTTCATTTATATGTCAATTGCATTTAATAGGGGTTTTTTTGTTGTTAGGATCTTCATGCTTTGAGTCTAAATTTTAATATCCTGAAGCTTATTCAAGTCTTTTCTAGGGTCCTAGGTCCTTGTTGTTTTGTAAATCTCATTAAAAGGCTCCAAAAGGTTTCAAATGTACCTTATAAATGAAAAGAAGGGCTATATTCTTATGATTATATTGTAAAAACTTTTAAAAAGAAGCACATTCATGTGACTTCATGAAAGCAAAAGTTTTTTCCAAAAGAAAATACTTTGGAGGGAAGGTCATTCAAGTCTTCAAATGCATGTTCTACATGTGACCAATGATTAACTTGATTCTAAAGGAGTCAAACTCGGGTTTGACATAGCTGGACTTGGGTTTTCATGCAAATACCCTATTAGGGAGAGTGACCAGTAGTTGTGAGGGGTAACTTTGTCAACATGTAGCCATCATGTGGAATATCATAAGACCTCCAATTTTTTTAGAAATGTAAAATGGACATTTAACTATCTAAAAATTAAGGTTTGAAGGTGTGACTTTGTTACCAATTTTTTGATTTCAAGAGATAAAAACTAGAATTATTATATACCTCATGTCTTATCATGAATTTAGGAAAGTTTAGAGAAAGGATTTATTAAATACCTTGAAGGTGTCTATAAGGTTGAGGTTATTTAAAAGGATGAGATTTTACAATGCAAGGTTTGGAGGGAAAATAATTCACTTGAAAAGGCATTTTAATTCAAAATATGTAAAGACAAATAAAATTCTTTATTTATTTACAAAAGTTTTCTAAAGGCCTCCTTCCACATGATTATCAAGAAAATCAATTTCATGCATAGCTTGGAGGGAAATAGAAAGCAAAAAGTATAAGCTTTCATGTGATTTTAGGGTTTGCATTCTGTTTCAAATGAAAAGAACCATTTATAGCTAGTTTTTAGAAGTTATGCCAGGGTTCCACAAGCTACACCTTTAGTTTATGTTCTAGCACGTCACCGCAAGGAGGAAGGTTTATAAGAAAAGGACTGCATGCAATAGCCAAAGGGTTACTTCAAAGTTTGAATGAGAGGTTTACCTCTTCAATGAAGGAGTTTCATAAAAATATGAAGAGAATCCATAAGAACATTTACAAAGCACCTCATGCCAACACCATGCAAACCACATGTAGAGTTTAGGCGTGATATAAGTTAGCATCAAAGCTTCTAGAGAGAAATTGTGATAGTCATAATATTAGATATCCACATTTGGAGGTAGGGTTTTCCGAACCATATTTTAGAATTTTTAGTATCTTATTGTTTAAATCATACATTGGATATGCCTATATTAATGATTCAAAGAAAAGTTGGGTTAAAGGAGAAATCTGATTATCTATAAAAAAAATATATAGTTTCAGCTTTGTGTTATGACAACATCTATAAGTTTGTCAATGCTTTCTTGCTCTCCATAAGGGTTCCACATATTATTTAAAAGGGTTGATTTTCTTGCTAGATTTTCTTTTTCCTTGAAGTGAGCAAATCCCTAGGTCTCTTTTGTTCCCTAGGATAGCTTAGAAAGTATAGTCATGCAAAAGTCATTTAGTGAAATCATCAAGAGTTTTTTAATCCCAAAAAAAATCTCAATCATAAATAGAAAAGGTGCAATAGTAGGATTGACACAAACCAAATAAGGATCAAGTACGGGAAGCAGTGAGCAAGGTCTTTTACATATAGGGTAATAAAAGTAATGAATACTGGCCCAAAATTATTCAAAAGGTCAAGAATAGAGCAAGCTCGAGAGTCAAATTCAAAAGACAAAAAAATCATATGATCATTGAGCAGTGATCTTAAATGCAAATTATAGCAAGGTATTGTGACTATAAGATAGAAACCATCTTAGGAGCCTCCAATATATCAAAAGTTGAGAAAGTAGCAAGCTTATTGTACAAAGACAATGATCACTATAAAGTTGCAGTCAAGTTCAAAGCATTGATTTTTGGGAACAAAGGGTTTCATATGGGGATAGAGCAGTCTCATGAAATATCATGACAGTCATAATCATAATCTAAAGTGTAGTCAAATCTTCAAGATAGATATGTGATAGTGCAGTCATTCATTAATTGTTCTGGACATTTCAAGCTATGTTTTCCTAATAGATGATCAAGTATAGAACAACAACACTTAGAAAATACAGTCTAGAGAGATTGCAATCTACAGTAAAGCCAGTAGGCAATCATACCTAGTACCAAATAAAATGATAGTAATCAAGTCTACTGAGTGAAAAAGAGTAGGGTATAAGTTTCTAAAAGGTCTTTTCAAACCTTAACAACAAATAACATGTTATTGTTGCAGCATTGTCAAAACTTGACAAGAACAACACCTTATAACCTCAAGAGGCATAGTAGTCATAGGGCAACTCATGTCAAATGTGCAACTCAATACAATAAATAATCTTAGTTTGTAGCCCTATAGCATCATAATGCAGTCCTTGACCAAGTATGCATACAAGAAACATCTAGTTCTATTAAGGTACAAGCATCAAAGTTTGAGGTTATGACAACTAGTCAAAAACATCAAGTACAAAAAGGTTAGTCTTAGTCACTAGAACACAATTTGCAATATGCATTAGGAGTTGTCCTCCTTACAAATAGTGCAACATTAAAAGGGTATTATCAAAGCTACAACCACAATTCAAAGAGGAAGCTTACAAAGATAGGACAAAGCTAGGTATAGTCATAAGTCAAGGCAAATACATGGTTGAAACTCAGTCTAAAATAGTTAAGAAGTGCAACAAATGACATGAGAAGTCTAAAGAAGTATTATAGCAATCATGAGTCAAGGATTAATGAAGAGATTTTTTACATCCATGATACAATCCTTAAAAGCATCCATGATACAATCTCAAACACACTTTTTACTGTTCTCTTGGTGATTGTGCCCAATTGTGTATGTCTTGCTTATGTATGAAAATGGCATTTTGTAGCTTTCCACCGATGATGTATTTGAGATGTCTTGGATTTAGATATGGCATGAGCTTAGTCGTAGAGTGAGACTAGGGAGTTGGACTATCTCAACCATGGTGCGCCTACATATGTATATAGTTTTGTGTATTCATTAAAGATTTTCATTTAATTTTAATCAACTAAAGAGCAATATTCATGACTTACAAGTAATAAAAAAACTTACAAGGATGAAGAATATTCATTACTTACAAGTAATAAAAAAAACTTACAAGGATGAGGCATATTCATAACTTTTGTAGTCCCACCTTGGATATCAACACTAGAAGCAGCTCATATTGTTCATGTATAGACAAGACGTGGTGTTGTTGTTCGTGCTAGCTCTGTTGAACCCTACAATTAATATTCAATATATATTATTCAATAAGATTAATTGTGCAACATAATGAAATATTGAAAAGTGTTTTATCTTGTTGAGCTTCGCTTGGTTTCAAGAATAGTTTAATATTCTCTACTTAACATTAACATCTTATAACATTCATTCATTCATTCTTTCTACCATTAATAAAATATAACATTCATTCATTAATATCATATAACGTTCATTTACACATAACATTGATTAACATTAATTAACATGCAACATTCATCAATATTAATTAACACATATCATCCATAACCATTAATTAGTACATAATTACATTCACTAAGACATAAAAATCGGTCATTATCAAATAAGTTAGATTACAATCATTTCTTTCTTTGTTTTTTCTTTGAAGCTATGAAAAGACTAAGTGGAACATCAGTTTCTTCATCATTTCCCCCCTCTGCAGATGTTCTACCAACTGCTTGTGATCTCGATGTATGCCTAGTCCTATACTGAGGATGAGGACACAGAAGCGAGGTATGAGTGAGGTAGAATATTTGATGGTGGTAACAAAAACTCACCTATCAATCTACAGCAAAAAAATATATTTTTTTATAATAAAGAATATTAATGGTACAGCATGATTCATAGTTTATTATGACATATATGACATACCTTAACTTACGTGACATTGTTATGTTGGATAAACCATTCATAACCTTCAAGTTCATCAATACAATATAGCAAAGAGAAGAGTTGCCTGTGAGCCTTCGTAAAGGGCCTCAGATGCCTTCTCAAGTAGAGGGACATCATGAACAACATCAAGGTCATCTTCATCATCATGATCAGCTGCATGAGTACTAAATGAGTCATGGATCAATGTATCTGTACCATCATCTTCAATTGTGTTTTCTGGCTCATGATCGTCATTTTCCATGGGATCATTATCTCCAGCTTTGATATTCACACCTCCATGTTCGTCCACCTCAAAAACAATATTCTCAGGGTTGTGTTGATCCATAACATGTGCTCCGGGGTGCTCAACCTATATAAAATTGATAAACATAAATAAACCGTGATCATGATCTCATCATCACGTGATTTATTATGTATATAAATTATCAAAAGGATATAATAAAAAACTTACCAATGGATGATAATCATGTCCACCTTCAATGTGACCATGAAGCCTACAATGTTTCTTCATTGTTTTGATTAGAAGTCTTCTAGTCTTTAACCCCTTACAAATTTTGCACAAACAATAACATTTTCCATCACCTTTTCTTTTCAAGTTAGACCACAATCTAGTAATTGTCTCCTTATTTTGTTGTTCGTTGATATTGTCTAATATGGTCTTTCTTCACAGGCAAGAAAATTGGGCTATAGAACTAGTTATATAGAAGTTGAAATGTTAGTTATGAAATCAAGTTTCAGTATAATATACCGAATCAAATTACTTGAAAATAGAAATTATCATCATTGAACAAAGAATCTTATTGAATTTAGATTTCTAGTTTGCTTATGGTACATCACACAACATGGAAAACAAGAAATACTCAATAAATAATAGGACTCATTGATCTAGTATTATCACAATCTACACTTGGCCTTCAATATTTTCTCCTCCTAACATTGTTTATCCATTACCTGTCAAGTACAAAACTCTAAAACCCGTGGCTATTAAAATACATAAAACAACATTGTAGCATCTTATAATCATCTGTTATAAAACCAAAGCACTTGGGAGTGATTCTTTTGTTTTTCACAGTCCAGGAAAACGATGTCTACTGGAGCCTTGAATAACTAACTAGAAAGATTTTTAATTCCTTTCCTTTTTCCTTCTGATTTTTTCACTATCACTTCCATCCTTCGAGTCAAATGCCCTTGCCCTTTTCTTTCTTCTTTTTTTTTTATACTCATCGTCATGCTTTGAATTTTTTTTCTTTCTTGGTGACTCCTTACTGCTCTCACTGTCAGTTTCACTCTCAGAATCTGAGTCTGATGTATCAGAATCTGACAAACCTAATGAACTAGAATAATCATCATTAGAAGTAGATTCATCTGACTCGGGAATAGACTTTTGCTACTGCATTACAAGACTTGGCATATTCTTCAAATACTCACGTAAAATCTCAGTGATACCACCAAGACCAATAGAAGTAAAGAAATTGATAGCAAATCGTGAATTTTTAGGATTTTCCTTTGGAGAAATTGAATCAAAAGACTCCTGCATTGTTGGATCGTTCAACCTTTCATTAAGCAACAATATACCAAGCTGCTCTGCTAGCTTCTGTAAGAGAATCTTTATAAAAATATGGGAAGAGGAAGTAGTATCTTCCTCTGTCAGATGTATATAAGAAAGACAATGCCATGGAAGAGCACCTGTGCCAAGTAAGTGGGCAAAAAACTTTGCAACACTATGCAGTTTATTTGTTTCCAGTCTGTGTATCATAGAATACTGTTGTACAAAACATTTATCAAAAAATTCCTCATAAATTTTATTGATCATATAGAATCCTTGCCCAAGAAGACCATACTAACGAAGGTATGTTCTCTCTTGACCAGGTTCAAGCCTGATCTTTAGTAGCTTATGACCAGCTTCCTCAAAATCAACACTTGACATGATTGTCAAATAAATTATACGTCTTAAATTGACCAAGTTTATCTCTGTCTCATCCTATATTCTCAGTTCTTCCTCACCTTCCTCTTCATCATCATCATCATCATCATCATCTGAATCATCACCTGAATCATTATCCCCTTCTGTTTCATCTGAAGAAGCATCTCCAAGGATATCTTTCTTCAGTTTTTCATAGGTTGCCTCATGCTCTAAGAAATCAAGATCTGGCTTGAAAACATCCAAACCAGCGTCTTGATCAAGTTCATCTTCTAGGAAAACTTCATGTGTTAACTGATCTGGATGCACAGCTGGATGACCCTCAAACTTAGCTTTGCAAATTGCAAAAAGGCCTTCAATTAAAAACTGTACTCGTTGTCAATTTCCCCCTCATGGAGAATACCTCTAAATCTTTCAAAAATCCCATAGAGAACTTTTGGTGAAATTTCTTGCAACAAAGAACCACATTCTTTCATGAACCCAACAACAACCTCTACACTGTCATCTGTGGGGTTCTCTAGTAAAAGGGTGAGAAGTTCCAAGGCAATGATCTCATGTGCAGCTTGTTGATTCACTAAATGAGCTATGAATTTGGTTGCTGCTATCAACATGTGCTTGTCATTGCATTTGTATGCCCTCTTAAGCTACAAAATAATTCTTTGCAAAAGCAGATTGCCAACTTCAAGAAATTTTGTATTTACCACAGCAACCAACGCAGCAAAAACATCTATAAATCTAGGGGATGCCATTTGGGATTTCATACAAGACCTACAAAATAAACCCCTCCCACAGATGAGATTCTTTGCAAATAACTTTGGAATGATGTTCTTGATGTTAGATGCATTTACCTTATTTACTAACCCATTGATACTCTTCCGAAGGGCATCCTATGTCATGCGCTGGTATTCCACACTGCTCTTGTCTTCCACATCTTTCATCATTTGGGCCAACTTAAATGGGGGAATGTAGACACCCCCACTTCTTCCAACACCCTTCTTAGCTCCTCTTATAGCACCTTTGCCATTCCCATTCTGAGATGGAGCAAACACAACACCAGAAGTTTTCACTTCCACTGCCTCTCTATCCCTCTTGTTTCCAGAAGCCCCTTAACCACTAAATTCATGCTTATTTATGTACATAAACCCATCAGGAAGCATGAGTTTTTTTCATATAAGCTCACCCAAATATTTTACAGTTATTTTTCATCAAGATTCCCTCAGGAGCTGGCAGATCCTGCTTCCATATTTTAATTATGTTTTCTCAAAGGGCAATTCTAAAAATCCATGCATTGCAAACAACTTTTTACACCATTCTTGGTTGTGGTGGTGTCATAGAGAGTTTACATCAATAAATGAAGAACATGTCAATGCTTTTAATGTAGTAGTAGAAGTCTATCTCTTATTCAATATCTCTAGTGAAACCCCCATGATCTTTTGTTGGAGTAGAATTTATTATATTCTAGAAAGGGTCTTGTCCTTAGCTAATGAGATATTCATCTACCTCAAGAAATAACTATTCTTTTCTCCAACAAGAAGTGGAACTAAATGAAGATCTAGCACCATGAAATGAATCTTCAAAAGGATTACTATAGTTAGTTTTGGTAGATAATGATCTAGCTAAAATACTAATGTGGCTTTACGAAACATTATGTACTAGCTTAGCATACTTTAACAACTTTGGTGCAACATGCTACATCCAATTAAGTCTCCATTGGTATCTCTATTGTGTTTATGGATTGGGATTCAATGTACTCTTTTTATACACAGATTTTACTTTCAACTGAGGAGGTTTGTATGTACTTACTTGTCTTTTGATTGTATCCCTATTTCAAGAATTTCTTCTATCAACAAATCATTTGTTGTAAGTTGTACAAGTGGAAGCTTGAACATGCCTTCCATGCTAGCCTTGTTGATATGTTCAACACCATCTTGTGCAACAAATCTTTAGAACTCCACTATTTCATTGAAGAGTGAGTAGTAGGGACAACCTAGGACACTTACAAATGTTTTGCAAGAGAGATAAATAGACCTAAATATTATGGCTTAATAATGATCAATAGGTAAATAGATAAGAAACTCTCAATATCAAAATGACTTTCTCAATTGTCTTTACTAGAAATGGATAAATCTGCTAATAATGGCTTTATGACTATATGTCAACTTTAGACTCAATCCAAGAAGAGCTAGAACTAATATGCTATATCTAGATTTATGATCTCTATAATATAACAATCCCATAATTATGTTTCCACGCTTCTATACCACAACACAAACACCATGCTAGTGTTCAACCATAGCAATTGATATCCTAATTATAGAATGTGAAATATGCACATAACTATGAATAAAGATTAAGAAAAAAAAAGAAAGATGCTTATTGCAAACATAAATGACTAATGGACAAGAATTGAACTCATTGTAGATAGTTTTGAAAATCAAATTCACTTATTTGTGTGCATTTAGTAACTCATGTACTTGTGGCCAACCATTTATCTCTTTCATAAATTAAACACTTATTAATAACATTAAATGGCTGAGTAATTATGTTTTAGTTGAAATTGAAAATAAAATATTTTATTTCAGGACAGCTCACACTATTCCCTATCATATTTTAGACTCTCGGTTTTGTTAGTAGTGGTTTGATGTCTTTGGAGCTGATCATTTCATTTCTTTAGTTACGTTTGCCAACGTACTCCTAGCCTGTGCCAAAATGGGTGCTTTGGAACAAGGTATGGACATCCATCAAAGCATAAAAGATAGAGGAATTTTGTCAGATGTAGTTGCAACTACTCTGTTAGCATGTATGCAAAATGTGGAAGCATAAACAAGGCATGGGAACTATTTGACGGATTGCCTCAAAGAAATGTGGTTTCCTGGACTGCAATGATTGTCGGATATGCACAAAATGGATTTGTTGAGAAGGCTTTAGAAACTTTCAAGAAAATGCAATCAGCAAGTGTAAAGCCAAATTCCACGACCATTGCTACTATCCTCCCTGCCTATGCCAAAATGGGAGATTTGGAACAGGGTATGGACATTCATCGAAGCATAAAGGATAGAGGAATTTTGTCAGATGTTGTAGTTGCAACTGCCCTAGTAGACATGTATGCAAAATGTGGAAGCATAGACAAGGCATGTGAACTGTTTGATAGAATGCCTGAAAGAAATGTTGTCTCATGGACTACAACGATTGCTGGATATGCATAAAATGGATTTGTCTAAAAGTCTTTAGACACTTTCACGCAAATGAAATTGGAAGGCATAAAGCAAAATTCCAAAACCTTTGCCAGCATCCTCCTTGCCTATGCAAAAATGGGAGCTTTGGAATAGGGTATGGACATCCATCAAAGCATAATGGATAGAGGAATTTTTTTAGGTGTTGTACTTGCAAATTCCCTGCTTGACATGAATGCAAAATGTGGAAAAATGGACAAGGCTCTTGAATTGTTTGATATGATGCCGCAATGAGATGTGATCTCATGTGAACACTCAACACACGCGTATACGGGAGGAAGGGATTGCTACTACAAAATTGAACGCTCACTCCTCAATCACAGTTCTATGGTTTTACCAGATTAAAATAGGGCAATTAACCACCACATGTATATTTTTTGCAACATGAAATTAAAAACTAGGGAAATTTGAATCTACCTCCTGCGTAGGATTGCAAGAAATGCCACAAATGCCTTTGATGCGGGTTTGATGTTCTTGGGGGTTGAAGTCACCATGGACGCCTATGTGGGATTGCAATGCACAAATGAATTCCCCTCTTCTTTTTTTAAGTAATGGTCGTTGTCGTCGGAATTACGACGAACTCGAGCACTTTTTTGAAAAAAATAAAATTCTCATTGCTAATGCCTTCTTCATCGAAACCAAATGGCAAATTACCATCAGAATTATGATGAATGCGGGCATTTTTTCAAAAAAAAATCAAATTTGTCCAAAATATACCTTCTCTGTCGGAAACCTCAGTCAGAAATCTAGTCCAAATATATTAGTGGGATATTTCCTGTATGAAAAAATTATAAGATTATAATATATCACAAGTTCACATGTACACATGCATATAATCATGAAATCAAGAAAATAAAGTAGAGATACATACCTCTACCATCTCTTGATCCACGGGCAAATCAGGTGCATTCAACAAATCCACAAAGTTCAATGGTCATTGTACATGTAAAATAGACAAAAAACACTAATCAATCTACAAACCCCAACTAATACTTGATTTCAACATTTTCAAAAAATTGTACAACTAAAAATATGTTCAATTATCTTCTTCCCACGTTTTGGCATCTTCGAGGAATTCTTTTTCTTAGGATGAGCACTAGATGCGGAGGGAGTACCCTAAAAAAACAAAATTAACATGAGATATTAGTACAGATAATAAATTAAACATAATTTTAAAAATATAAAATGAAATGACTTGCATATTACATCAAAATAATACATAAAAAGATTTGTACAAAATATGATACCGTATAGCCTTGTAGGCCAAAATCGATCACTGAGAGTGTGATGTCATCAATCTGGGACATTTCGTCCCCTGTCAACACCTACAAATCATAAATTGGACCAAGCATTAAAGATAGTTAGTATATCTTGTATTTTTTTGAATTCAAAGTGTACTATTCTATTTTAATATGTTACAAAATTTATACCTCAAGCATCGAAGTTGCAACTATAGTAACTGGGGGAGGTGTATGGGATACTGCTGCTATATACTGAAATGCATATTATTTGTCTCAATTTAAATCGATGTATAAATGAAAATTCATTTATGTAATTACAAATTTAAAGTGACTGGTAAATAAAATGTTATGAATTCAAATTAACACACCTATGTGTGTGGCTCATGGGCAAACACCATACCCATCAAATCATCTATCAGGGTGACATCCTCAATCGTGTGAGCCTAACATCTACAGCTGCAAATCATGCATAGATGATATGAGGATCCATCTACACCAGCTGCATCATCTATCCCCGAGCATATCCCCAAGCAACTAACACACATATGCTGGATGGGTTCTTTGTCGCCCTCTAATGGCTCATCATCCAATACAATAGGGTGTGCTAATGATGTCCCATACAGGATGATGGCACCAGTCAATGTTGTGTCCACCTGAAGAGTTTGTAGCTCCATCGAATCTTTCAGCTCTAATGGGACAGCCTGATGCACCTTGGGTTTGGGTGCTAGGGGGTGGCGACTCTCCGCGGGTAATCTCTTATGGGCTCCAGGTCTATCTTGGGCAGAGCCACCACCTCTACCATGAAACTCTCTCATGTCAAAATAGTTTGGCCGCACATTGACCACAAACTCACAATATATTTTTCTCAAAAAATATAATGGCACCTCATAATTATTACAAGGTGGATCATCAGAGACCATCCACCACCTCTGCCAAAAAAGATTCTTCATCTGCACATTGGTACACCAACGCATGGGAAACCTCTTTGCATTAAGAGGTAATGACTGACTAGTTTTGAGATCAACAAAAAGGGCACATATTTGTTGTTTAGTAATTTTTATTTTTTTTACTCCATCGTATGATAGCCCATTGGCATAGAATTGACGACACCTATCCCTAAAGCTTCCCCATTTGGTAATTTCTATGGAAACAGCTATGGCACCACTAGCTAATGTTTCGAGGCTAGTGGCAAGGGATTGATGATGGCCAAGTTCATAAGTTTTCAATTTAACAATCAGTCTACTGATTTTAGACATATTTTGTCCTAACTAATTAATTAATTCTTCATGTGTTTCGGGTGTGCGGTCAAAAGGAGGAATTGGGGGTTGTTCTTGTGTTTTTTTAGGAGGTACATTTGGTTGTTCTTGTGGGTTTTTTAGGAGGTGCATTTGGTTGTTCTTGTTCTGGATTAGAAGAATCTGGTTTTTGAAACAAAAAATGAAAAAACCTAATCAAAATTAATGAAATTAAATTCAAAATGTAAAACAAATTGCATAAACCAGAAAGAAAGACAAAAATAAATAAAAAATAACCTTGATCCATAGCTTGGAGGACAAATCTAGCACCCCATTCACGGTTTAGGAGAGGAAATGGAGAAAAAACAAAGTTAAAAATGCACTATTCACAGGTAAATGAGACCCAGTTTTTTTTTTTAAACATTTTTTACTACGCATCACGTATGTGGTTTTATTTGGATTATTAGCGCGTATGCGCTCATTTTCCTATGAGCAGTCCGTACGTGCTCATTTTCCTATGAGCAGCCCATACATGCTCATTTTCCTAGGCATAGCGCATATGCGCTCATTTTCCTAAAAGCAGCGTGTACGCGCTACCTTTTCTAGGCTCAGGAATAACAAACCTAAGCGTGTACGCAAGAATTTTAAATTTTAAAACTGCGTACGCGCTGCTTATTTTTCCATGTTTTTTTTGGGTGGTGTCCACTTTTCTGACCACCATCTTTGTGCACACACCCATATATTTTATAAATGTTTGTCTAATCTGTAATATTTTATGAGTTTGTAAGAATTTTTGCATCAACTTTCCTGTTAGATGGCATTTGGAAGCATTATTACGCACTTTGACTTCCTTTTAGTGATATTTGAAAATAAGTTCTATTGAAGACAATCATTTATAAATAAAATTATTAATATGTATTTAATAAAAAAAACATATTTATATTGGGATGATGCCATTTTACAAATAAAAAAAATAATATTTAATA
Source organism: Cryptomeria japonica (assembly GCF_030272615.1). Taxonomy (NCBI): domain Eukaryota; kingdom Viridiplantae; phylum Streptophyta; class Pinopsida; order Cupressales; family Cupressaceae; genus Cryptomeria; species Cryptomeria japonica. Next base: position 534,867,037 of record NC_081405.1, on the reverse strand, counting down.
AAATTAAATTAAAATTTACATACAAAAGTTAAAAATTTATTTGATTAAAAAATAAATTAAATAATGTAAATAATAATATTTTAGTATGTAATGTATATATGAATAAGAGTTATATTATAATGTATTTGATTTATATTATTTATATAGAATAAAATAATTTAATTAAATAAATAGTATTTTATTTCAAGAAAATAGTAGAGAGGTGTAATTCTATAGTGGGTTCTATAGATGGTCAGCACAATCCATGAAATCAAATTAAAATGTTAGCATAACCAGAAGAAAGAAAAACAAAGTATGAAAAATGCTATCACAATAAAAAAAGAAAAAAAAACAAGAAAAGAAAAGAAAAATTTCTATTTTACTTGGTATGATAAAGGTCGATCACAACATTCTTAGATTTCTTGAAATAATTGTAAACCAAACTTAAATCTCACCCTAACCTTAAACCAAATTCTACCCTAAGGCTAATACTAGACTAAATTAAACCCTAACATATGCATAACTTAGAGTTCACTTTTCATTTATTTCAACACATGAATTATTAGATTTAATATCTTACATATATAACAAAAGTCACATAGTGATGAGTACTTGTTTTAATTTCATGATAGTTTGTAACTAAAATAAATTATAATACAAATATTATTCTACTTTTATTAAATTTATTATATTTTATTATTTTTTATAATTTTAATAGTAAATAAACATTAATTTTTAAAAATAATTACCATTAGATTATTGAAATTGTGACTATTACTTGTTACATTCGTACAATATTATTGAAATTTTAATTAGAATGCAACCTAACAGCTAGCCTTCTCTTTTCAGTCTACCATTCTAATAATATTATTTTTAATTCTTAAAATTGTGTAAATATATTTGTCAAAGATATTATACAAGACTATGAATTGGATTCCATTCTAAGCACATTGGAGTGAACTTGCACCTTTCAGGTTTGGAAGTTAGTACTAGTATGAAGTTGTTATAATGACTTACACTTCCATACACATTCAAGAAAAGGTGTACAAGAGTAGAAAAGGGACAATGTTCGCATGTGTTTGTGAGATAGGTATTTTGTCCCAACGGATATGATAAAAATGAGCAATTATGAAAGCAGGAATAACTGCAATTATGGAGTAACATATTTGTGTTCATGTTTCACAAAATTTATGTATAAGACTCAAATTTATTAGTCAATCAATACAAATAAATAATTTTGATGATTTAGAAATTAAAAACTTTACATGTAAATTTTAGAAAATATTTGTAAGTGTAAAAATACAAACTTATTGCAATTGCTTAAAGACAAATACTAATAATAAATTAATAATATTATAGCATGTTCAATCTCTCTTTATTACTTGCTTATATATCTTACAATTACTCTATATAAAATATATTAATGATAAATGCCTCAAACAAATATATGCCTAAAATATTTAGATTATTCTTAAAATATATAAATTAATGTATATCTAATATACAACCATTATGCATAGGTGAGATCAATGAAATCTTTGCAAATGATTGAGGGATTTTCTTGTTAGACTTAACCTTCTATTTGTGTAACGATTCTAGTAATGTTTAAACTATTTATGTTCATTAGTTTTATAAAATTACCTTTAAATATTTATTTTTAAGTTGAACCAAAATAATATTAGTTTATAATTGTCAAAACTTTAAAGTATTTTTATAACATAAGATAAATTAAATAAAAATGTAAGTAGCTTAAATAAAATTTAACAAAAGTGTAAAAAGACTATTTTAAAATGAACAAATTAATGTGTATAGATTTTTGAAATCTATTTTACAAATGCAATTAACATAATAACAAATTATGTTGTATAACTTGTGTTGGTCTAGTGGTGGAGAACTTGTGCTCTTGAAAGAAAGGTCACAAATTCAACTCCCATAAGGAGGTAGGGTATGGTACACCTTATTGCCTTCCACCCATTACCTATCCAATATATATATATATATACCTAATAGAATATAATAATTCAATAACAAAAAGAAATTATAATTTAAAATTATTGAAAATAATAATTATAAAGAATGTATTTTATTGATTACAAGAATTATGCATTACATTCTTCTCATCGTTATTCTATAAACTTCAATAAAATGTCATAGTAATTCATATCAGAAGAATTATTCATCCACAACAATCATATGTGTCACCGACAGAAAGCTAACAATTTCTTCCAAAACAATAGCTAAATTTACACCATGTAACATCACTGAACGATGCAAAACATGGATCAGGTGAATATACAGGTGAATCTACAATCAAATTTATTGTGTATACATAAATTGAACATTATAATAAATATTGAAAACAATGTCTAAATTTTAGAAATTATATATATATATATATATATATATATATATATATATATATATATATATATATAAGTTTAAAATATATCTGATTTAATACCTACAATTCAAAGTTCCAGCGTCTTGTCTTTAAATAGGCACCTAATATCCTCAAACTAGAATAAAGAAAATATACAATAGAGTAAGCTAGGATACAACACCTTAAACTATACTTCAAATAGGCACCTAATATCCTCAAACTAGCAAATCACAAATCTCAAGGTCAATAAGGATATCGATTTATGTGTTACTTCTGGATTTGATTGTATGAGTGGTTTTTCATCCCATTGAGTTCACCCAATTCCTCAACCTCTGATGCTGGAGGAGTACCTTTTTAACCTGATGCTATTAAACTTTTTAATATATCCTATTGAGTTCCCTCAATTCCTTAGCCTTTGATTCTCAAAGAATATTAATTTCAGTTTACAATGGTAAATGGAAACTCAAAGACCGCATTAATAACATTTCTGATTCATACCCAAATCTAATTAATTTGATTACCTTAACAATCTATAATATTATTAATTTAATAATATATTATTTATTATAACATCATGATAATAATTAATTGAGACATATTATACCATTATTATTATTCTATCACACATAAATAGCATTAACCCCTTTTTGAATTTTCTAGAGTGCTTTCACTCCCTAAACCCCCAAAAGAAAAAATGTAAAAGAGTTATGCACTCTTATTTTAACTTCATCACATATGCATATATTTATAGCATGTACATTCATGCATATATAATTTATATGAATAATCTTACATAGACCACCACATTCACTTGCATATTTGAAAATGTATCTACATTTTGTATAGATTCAAATTGTTTATATATAACCCTTAGCAAATCTAAACCCTTTTTTCAACGATAATATGTATCACTGTCATATCTCTTTAATAAAGAGGTTAAAAAGTATGTGATTGTCACAACCCTCCTTTATCACTCTTTGGATTTGATACAATTTTATTTTATAATTTTTGGTTAAACTATTTAAAATGATTGAATAAATGTTATAAAAGAATAAAATACACACACACACACACACACACTTGGAGAATATAATTCAAAAAGTATTATTTTTATTTTATTTATTTCCACTCCCAATTATGGCACATGTTGTAGGAGGAATTGGAAGCTTCTAGAGGAATCTCCACCACCTTGCATGTAACTCCCCCACTAAGTTTTTAATCAATTGACATGAGTCCAATATTGGAAAAGAATCTCTTTTTTTAATTAAATTCTCTAGATAGTGGAATTGAGGGATTTTTCTTATAAAATTATATGCAAGTTTCAAAGAAGGGAGTTGATTATGTTTTGAAGAAAATTTCCCAAGTTTTTAGTTTTAGGATCTTCTTGGTAGTCTCATTTTCGTTGCAGGATTTATTAAGTTATTGTTTGAAAGATTTCTCTCAAGTGGCAAGGAAGGATCTAAGGAGGATAGCTAGAAGGTTGGATTCAACATCGAACTTCGATAAGCCAAGTTCTCCTCTAGTTATTTCACATTCCCATATGAGAAAATGGTATTGTCCAAAATATAGCTTCTAGATCTTCCTTTATAAAATTTTCTTTTGTGATAATATTGAAAAGATAGCTTATTTATTTGTATAATTGTTTTTTTTGTTTTTTTTTGTTTTGTTTTTTTAGAAAAGAAATATCAGATCTTGCTTGCATGTGAAAGATAGCTATTATTTGTTTAAATTTCTTAGAAAATATCAGATCTTGCTGGATTGAAAATTTAAATGTAATTCTTTGTTTCTTACTTCCCTTCGAATAGAAAATGTTGGATAATAAGATATAAATCTCTCTATGCAAAAAGAGCATAAATCTCTCCATGTGATATGCATTCTTGTGAATAAATCTTTATTCTCATTGTTTACATTAATATTATTTTTTATTTCATATATCTGGTTATATAAATCTCTCCCTGTGTTATGCATTCTTGTGAATAAATCTTTATTCTCATTGTTTACATTAATATTATTTTTTTATTTCATATATCTGGTTATATAAATCTCTCTATGCAAAAAGAGTATAAATCTCTCCCTGTGTTATGCATTCTTGTGAATAAATCTTTATTCTCATTGTTTACATTAATATTATTTTTATTTCATATATCTGGTTATATAAATCTCTCTGTGCAAAAAGAGTATAAATCTTTCTGTGAATATTAAATTCCTGATTATGCGAAATCAAATCAAAGTATTTTTCCTACCTCTGTGATTTATAATTATCTGTTTATTGCTAAAGCAATTCTCTCTCTCTCTGTATTTTTAATCCCTGTGAAATCAATTTCTAATTTTCTATTTATTGTTGAAGCAAATCTCTCTCTATTTTTATTTCCTATGAAATCAATTCCTAATTATCTATTATTGCTGAAGTAAATCTCTCTCTCTCTCTATTTTTATTCCCCGTGAAATTAATTTCTAATTTTTTGTTTATTGCTGAAGCAAATCTCTCTCTATTTTTATTTCTTGTGAAATCAATTCCTAATTATCTGTTTATTGCTAGAGCAAATCTCTCTCTATTTTTATTTCCTATAAAATCAATTCCTAATTATCTATTTATTGCTGAAGCAAATCTCTCTCTATTTTTATTTCCTGTGAAATCAATTTCTAATTATTATTTGTTGAAGCAAATCTCCCTATTTTCATTTCCTGTTAAGTCAATTTAAAACAATTACCTCTGCAATAACTTGATTATCTATTTTATTCATGTTCTTATTTTCACAAATAAGCATTTTTTTATATATTCTTTTTAAATTGCAATTTGGAATTTTTAGTAATTACTTTGGGTTAAATTTTAAGTTAATTGCTAATAATTATTTTTGTTTAAATTTTAAGTTTAATTGTTAATAATTGCAATTTAGGAAATGCTAATTCTTTCCTTAGTATAAATTTTAAGTTATTGAATTTAACTTAGAAAAATTTATAAGTATTGGGGATTATTGTGTAGGAAATTCATAATTAATTTATCCTTAGTAAATTTTATATTTGTAAATTATATTATATCAAATTCTTTTAATTAGAGTTATTCAATCCATTTAAGATCCATTGGGGCACTTAGTTGGCCTTTAGCAATTAATTCACATTAATATGATTTGAATCGAATGTCTAAATTAATCACTATTTTTGGATTTGCTTAATCATGCACGCAAGTTACACTATTCTTATATCATGTAATTACTTATAGATTAATTACATTTATTGATGTTATCATCTCCATGCAAGTACACATGTAATTATTAATATGCAAGTTTTCATATGCAAGTTATATTTCAAGTCATGGTTTTTATTCTACGTAATTAATCAAGTAGTTATTTCAATCAATTAAAATTATGCACGTTCAATTTGTAATTGTTTTCAAGCATGATGTTTTCATAGCTTCTTAGTTAGAAAACTAAATAAAGGAAGATGGAAACTAAAGCCTAGTAGCGTTCGTGGGTGGGGTCTAGGCTTGGTAAAAGCAAGATTGAGTAAGAATCCTATTTAGAAAGATAAGATAATTAAAATTGGAAAAAGGTAATTCAATGCATACTCAGAAGGAATCCTGTATGGATTCGCTTGACTTCCCGAGGCTTTAAGCCAAATTTTGAGGCAAAATTCAAGCTTGTATTATGTTATTCAATTACTCCTAAGGATGACGACCTCAGTGCACTTCTGTTAGAAGAGTGTAGTACTTAGCGAGTGGCTCAGGACCTGAATGGTCCTGATGAGTCTACGTCTCTGGCCAGAGCACCCCCTATCTCAATTGGATAGATGCCTACCCCACAGGGGTAGATGCCTATCCCGATTTGGATAGATGCCTACCCCGTATGGGTAGATGCCTATCTCATATTGGATAGATGAAATCTTATGTCTCGTATGGACAAGTGCCTAACCCGTATGGTTAGATGCTCATCCTGGATGGATGAATGCCTAATCCAAATGGATGGATGCCCAGAGTATGCGATTGAATCAAACACAAATGATTAAATTTAACAAAAAAAAAATTAATTGTCAAATTTTTGTATGGGTTAAATATGGTGGGTTATTACAGTGATCACAATCGTAGAAGTATCTCATTTATTTAAGATTTTATATTCATGCACATAATACATCCCTCTGCAAATGGTATGCTTGCATATATGTTGAATATTTAATTTAATCTTTATTTCTATAATAAAGAAAATGTGTTTTAAAATAAACTTTTTCACTCATAATAAAATACATCTATATTTCTTGATTGTTGGTGTTTGCAAGAATAAGTTAAGTCCCATTGATTAGCTTGGCCCACACTTCATTCATTCTTCATGATCAATGGATCAATGAGACAAAAGGGGGAGTTCATTGATATAAGCAAATCTCATTGATGGACTTTGTTCTCACTTGTTTTCGACTGCATCCTTCATCAATGAATTGATTGGGCACAAAGATACTCCCACCGATAAAGTCTTTTCTCACCGATATGATGTTTGATTCCCTATTCTTGTTAGTGATGAGTCTCATGGCACATTACGATTGGAACACATGATCGACTGTTGAACTTGTATCACAACATAAAAAAATATAGTTGAACAAAAGGATAGCTAGGGAACGATATGAGGATGTTGAAATGGTTGGCATTTGAAGGAAAAGAGAACTGTGAGAGAAAGTTTTGTTAATAGAGATTGTAATTTTGTTGTTCTTGAAAGAGATCGTAACTGAGAATTGTTTAATAAAGACCATAGTTCTTTAATAAGTAAATTATCTCGGCTTTGTTTAAACACTACTGTGTGCTTGGGCTTATCCCTGATCTCTTTTACTCCAAGTGGTATCAAATCTAGTTTGTGAATTGAAGGTATCAAAGATATGAAGTTCTGAGGGAGATTTTGTTGTAGGTAAGTGGGAAAGGATTAAAAACTTGCAAATGCAAAGAAGTTACATTAAATGGCGCATCATGGACATGGTAGAAGAGGAAGGCCCCATAGAGAAGCAGACCCAGCTATAAAGGAAATGTTAGGAGGAATCGTCACCAAGCTTGAAGCTATTGAGACATCACAACAAAGAGGAGTTCATATCAAAGATGTTAGTGATGAAGAGGAAGGAGGAGTTGAAACAATAGAAGGGGGAAATCAACCTACAATTGATAGAGGAGAGGTTCATTCAAACCATAGCTAGAGTAAATAATAAACCTCATTTTGATAGTGCAACTTATAATGGTGACTTGAATTCATATGAATTACTGGATTGGATCTTGAAGATGGAGAAATATTTTGATTTTGAAGACACGTAAGAAGACAAGAAAGTAAAATATGCATGCATAGATTTGAAAGGTCATGCGTCCCTATGGTGGGATCATGTGCAGATTGATAGACACTAAAGAAGCAAAGAGAACATAAAATCTTGGGACAAAATGGTTACCAAACTGAAGGCAAATTTTCTATCAACTAACCACCACATAAGTCTATTCTAGAAATCTCATATTTTGAAGTAGAGAGAAAAATGTGCTAAAGAATACGTAGAGGAATTCTATCAATCAAGTGTACAAGTAGACCACATTGAAGATGAGGTAAAACATGTTTCAAGGTATTTAAATGGCTTGCATGTGTCGATATAGCATGGAATAAATCTACTTAGTTTACATAGTGTAGAGGATGCCTATCAATGTGCTTTGAAGGTCAAGGAGAATTTAAATAGGGGCAACACAACAATAATAGGGGAAGAGGAAGAAATGCACATGGTAGAGGAAGTAGTGGTGGAAGAGGAAATTCAACTCAATAAGGTGAAACTAGTAACTCTCACACAAATTCCTATGCTCAAGAAATGGGAGGTGGAGGAATTTTTTTTTTTTTGGAAGAGGTGAATCTTTCAAAGGACTAGGGAATCTTCATAGAGGAAAAAGTAGGGAATTCACTAGTACATGTTACCTATGTGGAGAAGTTGAGTATAGAGCTTTTAAATTTCCATAGATACTAAGTGGAGGTAAATGAAAGGAGGCTAAAATTCATATGGCCCAAGGGGACAACAAAGTTGTAGAATCTTCAAAGCATTGAGAGGATTCAGAGGATAGTGAATCCTTAATCTTGAGAATAATTTTATTAAACCTAAAGAAGGTAGAGGTTGAATCAATTCAGAGAAGAAATCTATTTAGAACCAGATGTAAGTCTAGTGGAAAATGTTGTAAGGTGATTGTAGATAGCGGTACCACAAAATGTATTTTGTCTAAGGAAATGGTGAAGAAATTGAAGTTGAAACGGTTAAAATACCCCAACCCATATAAAGTATCATGGTTGTAGAAAGAAAATCAATTGGTGTTAAGAGAATAATGCTTCATCAATTTTCAAATTCGAAATTATGAGGATAAAAAATTATGTGATGTAATGCCAATGGATGCATGTCACATCTTGTTAGGTAGGTTGTGGCAATATGATAGGCATGTTATTCATGATGGGAAAAATAACACCTACACCATCAAGACGGATGGTCAAGAATTTGTTTTGAACCCCATGAAGGATAAAGAAGAAGATGTGGAAGGTAGTTTGAGAGTGTGTCCAATTTCAAGGATGAAATTCATGAAGGATTTGAAGAAGGATGGAGTTTGTTATGCTTTTTTTTTATAGCCAACACAACACGTGACAACAAGAAAGGAGTCACCTATAGAAATCAAAGAATTGATAGATGAATATGCAAAGATAATGATGAAAGAATTGATAGATAGATTACCACCAAAAAGGGAATCATTCTCGTCTTGTCAAATAAATCCTAGAGGTCCTCATTTTGTATTAGGTCCTCATAGTCCCTTGGTTTCAACCTCTTCAAAGCCACTCCCATTTCTCCCTCCTACACTCCGAAAAACTTCAAAGAGGTATGATTTGGTATGTAGACATTTCTCTTTTTACATAGCCTACTTACTTTCTTGCACAATACAACCATACATTTATAATGAGTCCACACTAGTAAATCATATTAGTTGTTAATTTAGGTCTCATAAATTTAATTCTATACTAGAATTGAGGTGTTTTTCTTTTAGCCAAATGGATTAGTGGAGCTTTGATAAGAGACTCACCTTGGAAACTCTTGATATGGTACTGTATTCAAACAACTATTATTGGTAAAACATTGAGTACTATGCATTGGAAGGACAAGGTCCTTCTAGCTCAATATTTCAAGATTTATGGTTCAACTCCTCTCAACTACATATGAAAGGGTTGGCAATTGGTTTCCCATAATCTATCCTAGTTTGATCAATCCTTTAGCCATGGTTCAAGATTTGTAACTTCTTCAATTTGGTGGAATCAATTGATCCAAGAAAATAAAAAATTGTCAGCCATGACACCAAGTCTCAAAGCTAAAAGCATCTTCAATAAAGGCATTCAAAATTTTAGTGATCTTTGGGATCACTCATACTTCACTTGACAATATTGGGTACATCTCAAGTTGATCTTTGATTTAAATAACATATACAAAAAACTCCAAAAACTCGTGCCCCACAACACAACAATTCGAATATCCTCTAATTGTCATTCTTGTTTTCTCAAGGATTGGAGGTGGCTTAATGGATGTAGCCTTAGAATGTTTCCTCTCAAAGTTATTTACAAACAACTTGTCCCTAGCCTGCCAATTTCCTACTGATTTAATGCTCTTTGGAGATGTAATCTTAAATATGCTAGCTGGAGTAGGCTTACCCTTCAATATGGAAATGTAAAGTTGACTCTCAATCCCAACTCACTACTTGGAAATTATTGTATGCAAAACTCTTGGAATTGGTTCCTGCCTTAAATTCATGTGTTTGTCACCTCCTTGTCCCTTCTATGGTAGAATTGAATCCTTCAAACACTGCTTCTTGTATTGTCCTCATCCTAAATTATTATAGAAAACACTTTTTGCTTCTATACCTACACTATTTCATTTCCCTTGGTCCTAGAAGGTTGTACTTCTCAGTCTTTCAACTTCCCACAACATGATTTCTAGTTCATGTTGTTTGTCTCTTATCAATTGCATTTGGTAGTTTAGTTGTCTAGCTACATTGTCTCATTCATTTTCTTCATGTGAAATTGAAATCGAAATCATTTGCTCCACTCTTCTAATCTAGGTGAATTTTATAATATCTTCAATAGTACAGGACACTAGCAACAATGCTATCAAGCAGCAGGCTAGATATGTGCTTCCCCAACTGAAGGATAAGGTTTTCTCTCCAAGAATGCAATCTTTCTCAAATCATACTCTTCAATATTCTTCAACAAGTGGCACAAATTAATTTTGAATATTAGGGATTATTTTTTGTTTCATGTATGGATTCACAACTACGAATGCATGCTTTCTAGCTTGGGGTTGTATTCATTCAAAATGCTCATCAACACAACTATTGTATGTTCAATTTTGTAGCATTGATGCATCATGTTTTCAATGTTTTTTGTCATTGTAACTACTCCATTCTAAATGAATGAATACAAAATGCATCAACATGATGCATCAACGCTACAAAATTGAGTAGTTAAAATTGTAACTGTTGTTTGTCAATGTTGTTTTTTGATGCATCATGTTTTCTAGAATGGAATTTTTGAGGTGGTAACATATAAAAATATTCTTATACATAAAAAATAATTTGAAAAAAGAAAATTTAAATAAATTATTTGAAGAAACAAAATTTCACAAATCTTTGAAATTTCTTTATCAAATCCATAGCAGAAAGATCACCCAAGGAAAATTGAAAATTGTAAAAAATGCAACTTTTCATTTCATTAACATCATAAAAATCCATCATCCATTCATTCATTCATGGAAGATTAAAAATTTACAACACAGAGAAAAACAAAGTTGAAGAAGAAGAACACAATAATTTTCAGAACTGATAATTTTGAAAAAAAAAAAGACTATTTTATGACAACTCATCTCCAACACATCATTCTATCTTCAACGTTGTCTTGGTCTTATCTTCAATCTCCCCCTGAATAATGAATGGAGGTGAGTCCCAACTGATTGCGGAAAGCCACAAAAGTCACCATGCGAAGAGCTTTGGTGAAGATATCAACAACTTGTTCAGATGAAGGACAAAATTGCAACTCCACTTGTCCATCTTGAACCAAGTCACAAATGTAATGATGACGGATCTCTATGTGTTTCATTCTGGCATGAAACACAGGATTCTTTGTCATGGAAATAGTGTTATTGTTATCACAATAGATGGTGTTTGGATGCTCTGGAACCAAATATAAATCTGTCAATATCCTTCTTATCCATACCGCTTGAGAACTTGTTGATGAAGCTGCCATGTATTCCACTTCTACTGAAGAGAGATCTCTTGTTGCCTATTTCTTACTACTCCAGGATACAACTCCAAAGCCAAATGAAAAAACATAACTAGATGTAGATTTTCTATCATCCACTGAACCGTCCCAATCTAAATCTGTGAAACCAAGTAGTTCAAACTTGTCAGTGGGAGAATACTGAATGCCAAAATTTTGTGTACCACTCACATACCTCAAAATTCTTTCAGCAACCCACCAATGTGACTCATGTAGATCCTACATGAACTGAGAGATGGGGCTCACAACATACATAACATTAGGCCTATTGGTTGTGAGGTCCATGAGGCTACCAACCAAACTCCTATATTGAGTTGCATCAACCTTGGGACTAGCATCTTCCTCGGTTAGTTTTTCACCAGGGCTACAGGGGCTGCAAATGCTTTGCATGCCACCATGTTAAGCTTCTTCAATAAATCAGCTATATACTTGGATTGAGAAATAAATATACCTTCTGATGTTTGTTGTACTTCCACACCAAGAAAATAGTGCATAAGTCCAAGATCTAACATTTCAAACTCTTGTTTCATATCTGCTTGAAAATTCTGCATGAGAGCTTTGTTATTACCTGTATAAATCAAATCATCAACATATAGGCAAACTATGAGAATATCATTACCAATACGTTGGACATACAAGGTGGGTTCTGAGTGGCTTCTGTTGAATCCTTTCTTCATGAAATAACTATCAATCCTAGAATACCAGACACGAGGAGCTTGCTTCCACCCATAAAGGGCTTTCTTCAACTTGTAGACTAAGTGTTTTTTTTCTGGAACTTGATAACCCATAGATTGTTCTACATAAACTTCCTCATCTATGTAAACATTAAGAAATGTTGATTTCACATCCATCTAAAATATTGGCCACTTGTATTGTGCTGCAATAGCCAATATAATCTTGATTGTGTCAAGTCGAGCCATAGGAGCAAAAGTTTTTGCATAATCCACTCCAAGAGTTTGTGAAAACCCTTTGGCAACTAGTCTTGCCTTATGGCATTCTACTGAACTATCTACATGATATTTTACTTTGTAAATCCATTTCACACCAATCACCTACTTACCTTTGGGAAGTGGAACTAATTCCCAAGTATTATTCTTATGAATGGAATTCATTTCATTATTCATACCATTAACCCATACAGGTTCTTTCACTGCTTCTTCATACATAAAGGGTTCAACTTTAATTGTACTAAACAAAGAAAAATTAGCAACTGGACTTATATTGGTACTCCTCTGATAAACATAAACTAAACTTTGTACCTTTCCTAGAATGGATGCTAGAGGTAATGGTGGAGGTGAATCTTCACTTGAGTTTGTGCTACTTGAAGAACTAGGTGAGCTTGGAGGATTGGAACTAGAGCTAGAACTTCCACTTGAGCTTGTGGGGAGAGGAGGAGGAACACTGTTATCTTCCATGTTTAAGATTATTGATGGATTTTTCTCACATTATCTTTCCACTGCCATACTCTCCCTTCATCAAAAATCGCATCCTGGTTAACTATTCATTGCTTTGTCTTGGGATTATAGAATCTGTAGCCTTTAGTTGTAGTAGAGTAGCCCGCAAAGATATTAAGTTGGGATTTGGCATCCAACTTCTTCCACTTTTGAACTGGAATATGCACATATGCCAAACATCCAAAGATGCAAAGATGAGCCACTAAAGGCTTGTGACCACTCCAGGCTTCCTTTAGAGTCAGATTTTGAACTGCTTTTGTGGGACTATGGTTGAGAATATACACTGTAGTGACAACTGCTTCTCCCCAAAAACTATTTGGAAGATTTTTTGTTTGCAACATGCTTCGTGCCATTTCCATAATGGTACGGTTCTTTCTTTCAGCAATACAATTTTGTTGAGGTGTATATGTGGCAGTAAGCTGTCTCTGGATGCCATTCTTAGCACAAAAATAAGAAAACTCATTAGAAGTAAACTCTCCCCCTCTATCTGTTCTGAGTATCCTGACAGGATACCCGCTTTGTTTTTCAGCTAGTGCTTTAAAAATTTTGAAGCATGCAAAGGCTTCATATTTTTGCTTCAAAAAAAAAACCCAAGTGTGGTGAGAGTAATCATCAATGAATGTCAAAAAATAAAGGTTCTTATCCAATGATGGCTCTTGCATATCACCACAGATGTCCGTACGCACAAGCTCTAGAGGAGATTTGGCTCTCCATGATTTGCCCACCAAAAAATTGTCTCGATGATGCCTGCCAAGTGCACACCCTGAATAAACTTCTTCTTTTGTCTTGATTGGAGGAAGACCTCGCACCATATTTTTCTTATTCAACAAAGTTAGCCCTTGAAAATTCAGATGACCATATCATTGATGCCATAACCATGAATCATCTATGGTTGATTTTAGTGCATGCAACTTACTAGAAACCAATTTGAGAGGAAACAATCTATTCTTTGTCATATGTCTTTGCTACAAGATGATGATTATTAGATTTATCAAAAAATTTGCAATGGCTATCTTCAAATACAACTTTATAGTTCTTTTCTAGAATTTGTCCTATACTCAAAAGACTATGCTATAATTTTGGCACAAAGAAAGTATTATGGATATTTGTAGTGTCTCCTTACTTAGTCTTGACTGCAAGGGTACCTTTTCCCATTACATCAACCTCCTTATCATCTCCAAGTTTAACTTTACTCCTCATTGAATCATCTAATTTGACAAAGAAATTAGATTTACCTATCATGTGATTTGAACAACCATTCTCCAAGAACCAGACATCCTCTTGGGGTTCTTTTGCCAAATTGCATGCAAAGAATGTAGAATTCTTTGCATCAGAAGCTTCTTCTGCATAACTAGCTCTTGACTTATTCAAATCAGATTTCTTCTTCCTGTACTCATATTCATAGTGCCCATATCTTTCACAATATCTGCACTGAATACTCCTTCTATCAATAGAACTTCATCTTCTTCCTCTATTATTTCCTCTTCCTCTTCCTCTACCTCTTCCTTTGTTATTACCAGAAGATTCACCTTGAAATTTAGCAGTATGAGAGGGAGGAGATTTGGATTTTTCTCAATATTCACAAAAGACTGGAAAGCTTGAACAAAACTTTCCATAGAACGTTGCATGCGCTCTTCATGAGACTGCAAAGAACCACTTAATTCTGCAACTTTGAAAGTAGTTAGATCTTTACTTTCTTCAATAGCAATTACCACTGGATCAAATTTAGGAGGAAGAGACCTCAAAAAAAATTCTACAATTTTTTGATCTGATATAGTTTCTCCTTGAGTCCTAAGCTGGTTCACTATACCTTGAGTCCTAGTAATACATTCATGAATGGACTCAGATTCTTTCATCCTCAAATTTTCAAATTCTCTTCGAAAATTTTGAAGTCTTACCAATTTGATTTTATCTGTACCTTGATATGTAGTTTGTAGAGCCTCCCATGCATCCTTTGATTTTGTCAAACTAGTAATTCGAGGAAAAATTGAGACATCCAAGGCAGAGTGAATGGTGAAAAGAGCTTTGTTATCCTTCTTTTTATCTTCTTTCAGCTGATTTTTTTGTTGTGGTGTCCATGTATTGAATGTATTCTGATCAACAAGTTTTGTGTATCCATCTTCCACAAATTCCCAGAGATCTTGGGATAAAAGTAGGATCTTCATCTTGATACTCCAATAATCATAGTTTTCTGCAGTAAACAATGGAAGCTGAAATGCTAAATCTTTTCCATTAGCCATCTGGAAATAACTATTGTTCTAACCTGGAACCTGCACAATCAGAAATCTTGCAACCTGCTCTAATACCAAATGAAAGATTAAAAATTTACAACACAGAGAAAAACAATGTCAAAGAAGAAGAACACAATAATTTTCAGAACTGATAATATTGATATTAAAAAAAAAACTTAGCTATTACAATAACAGTCTAAAGAGTTTTATAGATTACAGGTATTTTCTAATGATAAGGATAAACAAAACATAAAGCAAAAAATCTAAACTAAAAATAACAAAAAACTAAAACAGTTTCCTTCACTGCATATACAACAATGATTACAAGGCAAAATCTTAAAAAAATAGAAAAAAACAAAAGATTGTTTTATGACAGCTCATCTCCAACACATCATTTTATCTTCAACGTTGTCTTGGTCTTATCTTCAATTTACAATAGAAAATTGCATAGAAGCACCCACATTTGAAAGGAAAGGTCAGTCAGAGGTGCCTCTAAGCTAAGCCAAGGGTCTTTCATGTGGGTAGCTTCAGGTTGATTAGTGTTTTCTTTTCAATGTCAAGAATTGCATTTTCTTGGAGCTTGCAATTGTCACTATTCAAGATGATTGTGTGCTTCAGACGTTTCCTTTCAAGTTCCCTTATTCTCTACAACTAGTTTCCTTGCCCCCTTGCAATTTGAGCTCATGGTGAAAAAATTATTACTGAGCTCTGTTTTGTCAATTTCTTTCTCCTCAACCCCTCATTAGTTTAACACGTAGGGTTTCTTCTTTATGCATTAAAATTTTATTAGATTTATTATGTGAATTTTATGGTTTTTAATTTTATTTTATTTTATATATTCTCATTTTATTTGTGTAATCAAGAATTTATAGTTTTTTCCTTGTTTTTTTGTTTTTGTTTATATTTTAATCTTTTAATTTTCTTGTTTTCTAAGTCATACAAACCTATCTCGCTTTTGATTGATTTATTTTTAGGATTACAAATTTCTTCTTTTTGGGTATGTCATGATGATATATCATCCTTTAACGAGCTTTGATCCTTGGCATAAGGCTTGTGGCATTTGTCATGACATTCCTTTAAGAAGAGTTATTTAAATATCTAGAGTCCATCTCTCATGCTTAAATTTCTATACCCTTTTTAGTGAGGATTTTGAGAATCATGTTATATGGGTACATGTTATATATTCTTCCTAAAGTCTAATAAATACATTTTTAAAGCGCCATCATCTTTCATACTTGGGTTTAAAGTGTAGTCATGTTTTTATACCCATCGTAAATTATCCTTGATGCTCAACTCTTTGATTTAATTTTATATTTTTTAAGAGTTGGAAATGTAGTCCTACACTTAGTTTAGTATTATTTATGTTGTCCCTCTAGTATTTTATCATGAACATCTTACACTAGGTTATCATTTTGGGAACTTTCTTTAATGTCACTCTTATATGTGTGTTATTTTTTCTTCTTTCAAAGTTTGATCCCTAATAAATCAAAGTGTTTCTTTCTTTTCTATCATGATTTCAAGATAACCTTCATTGACATATTTTTTATAAAGAACCTTTGGTTACCAAACCCTAATAATTTTCAAAGAATTATTCTATTGGGTTCAAGGATTGGTTTTCTTTGAGTATAACATCTTCTACAAGAAATTGAACACTTAAGTATCGCTTAATCTTATGCTTCTCAATATATCATTAAGCATCAAAACTATTAGATCTTTGATTCCTATAGTGTGGATAATGATGAGAACTTGAGCATGAAGATAATGATGGATTCACATTTCTAAGACCTGGCACTAAAGCTACCTTGGAGTTGATTGGTTTTTTTTTATTGTCTATGATTTCTAGGATAAATAGAGGTGTTCATTCTACATGAGTTTCTTGTATCAAAATACCCACCAACACCCCACAAATTTATCCAGGCGGTAATCTTCTTGTAGGTGGATACTCTAGCATATCATACCTAAATTTTAAAAATATATTATTTATAATATTTTTTTTCTTTTATGTTTATGCAATGAACTTGCGTAACCTTGTATTCCTTAAATGTTGATGTTTCTTAAGAGCCTTTCTTACAAGAATCTACATAGGGTTATCCCATGTTGTTCGTTTAATTTTTCATGTATGAAGTATTCCCTCTAATTAAAACACCTTTGGGGACTATGAAAATGATTTTTAATTAGTTCGTCATGTGATCTATCATATAATTAAACTATTTTTAAGTCTTGGATAAGGACAATTACACAATAAAATTTAGTAAAATTTTTACATGGATTTCATTTTCATATGGTGGATTTTCTCTTGAGCATTCTTATTATTATTTTATTGTGTGTGACTTGTGATGTTATTGAACTGTGATGACCTTTGTCCAAGCTATAATTCTTAGTTTAAACTTGGATAGCATTTAATCATACCCATATAAAGACTACCAGTATTACTTGTACTATTCCTCCTTGTCATGTTATGATAATGCTACATTTATAGAATAATTTTTCCTTGCATTACCATTTAGTTCCCTCTTATCTCTCACTCTTTTTAGACATCCTTCATTCTACCCATGCTTCTCATTGCTACCCACACTTCTAAACTCTCAATACACTAGTCAAATAGTTTGATCAAATTAAGAAGAAAATTGGAACTTTAACTCTATTACTTTTAATCCTCCACACTAAACATCTTTTACATGTGTGGTTGTTACACACCCATTGCACATCGACTTTATTGTAGCTATATTTGACTTATAGAAAAGGTGGTCACAATATTGACCTACAATCTTTTAATGATACATGTCTAGATGTTACATATGAAGATAAAGTCTTGCCTAAATTATTTTTATGAACCCTAAGGATTATGCATGCCCTTGAATAATTTTAATGAAAGCATGGGATCGCTCCTATTTATATCCATTATTTTGACAAGATAGCAACCTCTTTCTTACAACGCTTACGTATCAATATGCTCTTATAAATGACTAACTAATTTAACTAAATATTCTCAAATGCATAATGAGTCTATTATTGACTATGAAATCGGCTTACAATATTTATAGCTCGTAAGTACATAGGGTACTAACCATTGAAATGAATACTAATAGGTCGTCATGTGGTCAATTGATGGAGATTTGAAAAATGGATCTAATCTTTATATTCTTGTATAAAATTTGATATTATTGACTTGGATGCTAACAGTAGCTAGATAGTATGGACTTCAAGTTGATTTTAGATCCTTAGTCTCTAAATGTAATTAAGATGTATTTTACCTTCAATGAAATTCCAAGAATTTTAACATTGATTTATGAATGGATTTAATAAGCATCTCACTCCATGTACAAAAATTGAAATTTGATTAGAGTTGTATCATCCTTTGGAGAGATTAAAAAAATTTCAAATTATTTTATTAGGATTTTATGATGGTAGTTATATATTGAAGGGAATACTTACCATTAGTGTCCTAAGGCTCTAATGCAATGTCATTATGTTCATGAGTGTGTTGTGTAATGTCACATAGTCAAAGAGTTGACTTAGGCCCTTCATATTTTTTCTTAATTTAGGACTACGATAAGACATCAATAATTAATGTGTAAATTAAAAGTTTAGGGAAGAAAGCATAAATCATGTCTAAATTTGAAGATATTTTTCATGAGCTTATTTCTTGATATATTTTTTCTTTTAGGTGCTTAGTTTGCTTAGTTCCTTCCTCATATATTTACAATAATTCATCTATATTTTATTCCCTCCTTCCTCGACACCCTTCCTATAGTAAAAGCATTTTCTACATAGTTGCCAACACATTGAAAGATGTCTACACTAGCTTCTACCAATCCTCAAATTTTATAGAGGATAGAGATCTTTTAGTTGTAAACTTTAGTCAATGTCATGTGATGTTTTCATATCTCCACAAACCAAACCTTAGGCTATGAGACCAAATTTTGTACAACTATAATGTGAGGTCTCAAGTGACAATATGTCTAATCATATAGCAAAGAGACTCATAATAGAAAATATAGTAGCAACAAGAAATAAAATTATCATTTAATAAAATAATACATTCAAAAATTTAGCCCAAAATAATACAAAACTAAAATAAGTAGTTCTAAACATTAAAAAAAAGGATATAGATGAAAACAAGAACATAATGAAAAATTGCATGGTGAAAAATAATTTTGAATGAACTTACCATCTTTGTCAATAGGGAAATGTAGATTTATTGTAAAAATTAAATTGACACTCAAAAAAATTTAACCTATATTGAAATATCTTTATTTGAATGAAAGTAAAATACTAATTTAAATTAAGATTTTTTTTCTTCATTTAAATGTTCAGGTTTATTTCTTTACATACATGCCTAGCAGGCCAACTGTAGCTACAACATCTAAAAAAAATCATCTATTATTTATTCTCTAATTATTGGATGTCCATACTGTTGGGTCTATGAAGGCCAACGATCACATGGCCATTCGATTTCCCCAAACTATTCATTTCACAGTTGAATGTGATTGTATAAATGACTAAGTGCAGTCATGTATGATGTAATTTTGGATATCAGTTAATAGATGATTTCCCTACTTGAGAGTGGACGTAGGCATTTGCCAAACCACCATAAATATTGTCTTGTGTCTCAATCTTTAATTTTATTTTTCTTTCATTGTTTTATGTTATTTCTCTAATCAATTTAAACTAACAAAATTCAGCTAAAGAGAAGGATGTTGGTATTATTATTTACTCCTCTCTTGAGCTAGCTTTGGCACATATTGGCTAAATTATTAATGGCGAGGAATTTGTTGGCATTTGTGTGGTGAAGGTTGAACCCCATGATCCCTTAGTTAGAATTTCTTGATAGAAAGATGCTAGAAAAGAAATCATTGTTGAACAATAGGAGCTAAAAAGACTTCGAGAGAAAGAGTGTATTCATTCAGAAACCCAAGTTGAATATGCGGTTGATTTTGCCTCCTAAGATGAGGAGGATGCAGATTGGAGTGAAGTAGCAGGACAAGGAAGCCTAGGAGTAATTGTGGCTTCAAAGAGCTTTGCAAATGGCATGGCATTGGCAAAAATAAAGAGGCACTTCCATGATGATTAGGACAACCTTTGCACTGACATTTTCATAGAAGAATATGAGCCTATGGATTTGGATGACGAAGCGTAGGACAAAATAAGGTTTTCTGTATTGAAGCATAAGCGGCCATTAATGGGAGAAAACGATAATGGGAATCGCTCCAAGTGGTTTCAAGTATCGTAGGGAGAGAAGGAAGATATTTCATTTAATATTTTATGTCTCAAGGTGAAGGTTGGAGCAGGAGAAGATGTTCTCTCCTGACCAAAATCCATTACGGCTTACCAACCTGATTTGATGGATGTGGATGAAAAGGAGGCTACCCTGTTAGCAGTAGAGATAGCTGCCCACAAAGGTGATAATGTAGTTGAAAGGGAAGATGAATCAATATTAGGGTGCTTTTTCATAGCTCTCTATTACGTGGCCCCTAGGGCGGTTCCATTCGGGTGCGAATCTGAGCCTCGGACACCCAAACGTTGCTTGAATTTGGGGGAGGAGAAATTACCAGCGGCACTGCTCACTCCATCGCCAAGCCTTCATATGGCCAGATCTCGATCGAAGCCCTATTTACCAAATTCACTGCTAGATCCTATAGAAACTTTTTCCTCTATGTTTGGGAGCTATGTGAGTATGGGGAAGATTTCAGAAAGAACATTTTTAGTGATGATGAAGGAGGATCAAAATATTAGGACATATGGGCCCCAGCAGATACCTGACCTTCTTGCATTAAAATCTCAGTTAGTTGAACAACAAAATATAGCTAAGACGGAGATTCCTCGGGTGCCATTGGATAGTCCCCTGGCGTCACAGTGCTACGGGTTGGAGGACCAAAAGGGTAACTTAATGCTTTTCATCTGGATGGGGACCCAAGCAGATGAGGCCTTTTTGGAATCCTAGCACTCGAATGCTGCAAATGACATTGGAAGAATCTGCATTTTGTCTATTGACGACAGCGACATTCTAGCGGGGAAAAATTTGGCTTATTTGGAAGAGGCATTACATAAAAAGAGTGGGAATCCAGACGCTCACTTGGCAGACTACGTTGATGTGGCCATTGCCACTGGTGTCGGTGGATTGATTGCCTAGAAGGGCGTTATCGATTGTGGCAATAACCATCGTTTGCATGCACACGATGGCATCCTGTGCAACATAGATACCCTATTTCTTGTGATATTGTAGTGATATTCTCCAGATATGAGTTTGAAAGATGCCATGATGGGAGGTAGAGGTATGACTGGTGCGCTTCTATGTTCGGTTGGTTAGGGTGTGGATGAACTTTTTAATAACTCCATATTGTTGTCTTACAAACACGTGGATAATGAGCAATTTAAGCTTGAGGAAAAGTTGGAGAGCAAGGAGGGTAAAGTAATAGGAGATGAGGTTTTTGACTCTGATTTTATTCAGAGAAGATTATTTCGCTTTGTCCGTGAATAGAGTTTGGTGAAACTAAAATCCTCCATGCGCCTAGTTGTGATATGAGAATTGGCGTGCAAGAAAGGATGTCACCATGCATGGTTGAGTCGGTTGGCCTTCATGGGGGAGATTGTTGGGTATATAAAGCCCAACGGTCACATGACCATTTCACTTCCCCAAACTATTCATTTTACAATTGAAGGTGATTGTATAAATGACTGAGTGTAGTCATGTATGATGTAATTTTGGATATCGGTTAATAGATGATTTCCCTTCTTGAGAGTAGATGTAGGCATTTTCCAAACCACTATAAATAGAAGAATAAGAAGCAAAGGAGGAGATGTCATACAAAGATAGCAAAACATTTTCAATAATTTTAGGTATTATTATGGCAACCAACTGCAGTGCCATCAAATCTCTTCCAAGAAACCTTCAAAATAAAGATGAAGGCATTTTTCAATTTGCTATTATACTAGCTACCTTATCTCTCATGACCACATTGTTTGTTAGCGCAGCCCGAGTGGGCATGCCCACATTCAATCTTAAGGGAGTGAAAGAACTTGTAGATCTTGCTATCATTTTCACCGTGTGCAGTTACACAACTTTTATTGCCATGAAGTTGGGTATGATCTCTCAAGATACTATTGTTTCCTACATCTTCGCAGCCATTTTCATGTTTTTTCGTTTCCCCTAAATTTATGATTAAAGCCCCTCAAGCTTTAGGATGAATGGTGGGTAAATCTTGGGCATGTGCAAGGATAAGTGATTTTTTAAATCTTATCCCCTATTTTTTATTTTTTATTTTTCTAATCAGATGAGTGATCTTTTTTATTCTCATCTTATCACGCCATGTAAATGTAGGTCAAGTATTGGATAATGCAATCCTCTCTATCCCCTTCCCCTATGTTTAGTTTTTGATAAAGATAAACGGGTTTTACATGGACCCGAAACCAAAACTTTTACAAAAGTCAGTCATCAACCAAAAAGACAAGAACCATCAGCAAAACAAGAGAGCACCCCAAAATAGACCCAAAATAAAAAAAGGCATGGACAAACAAGACAAAACAAAAGAAAAACACTCATTGAAGAGAGTGCACTAGATCCTTTTTCTTTTGGATGGAAGTCTTGTTGATATCCTCCAATTCCTCCATAATGAATCTGGAGGTACCCTTGTTTAGTTGATTTTATAGTGCTTATTTATTTATATTGAATCAAAGTGTCTAAGATTAGAAAAGTTATGGTTCTAGTTCGATTAGTGATCTGAATAGGAATAAAGAAAAGGAATTGATCCTTTCAATTGGTTTATATTGCATTTTAATAGCAATTTTCAAGAGCTTTAGTATTAATGCAAAAGAATATATGGCATTCCAAAAAGATTATGATAAACTGTTATAATTATGATATTCTTGAGCTCGATCTAAACAAATATCAACATACTGATCTTGAGGTTTAGCAATATGTGCTTTTATAAAAATGGATGTTAGAAGTGGGAACCATTATCCTCCGTAGCTATTACATACAATGGAAAGTAACAATGTCAGATGTTATTGGGATTGATCAATGTGTTTCGACTCCTTGGTATTGTGTATTTTTGCTGGCATTTGACACATATACTCAGGCTTTTCCATTTTTACATTGTGTATTGGTTAATGGTTGGGCTTTGTACTTAATGAATCTTTTGTTGGTACTATTGGGATCATTTTGAGCAGTTCTCAAATTTTGTTAAGTTGATGATGTGGTATGATTGACATATAATTTATTGTCATCTATTGGTTTGGTTGTCGATTTGATTTGAAGAGATTTTCAATGATATTATAACTTTAAAGATGTGTTAATTTATAAAAATGGATAATGATTTTGAAATGTATTAGATAAGGATACAAAAAGTATTTGTTATTAAATTAATCAATTTATATATTTTCAAGAGATGTACT
Organism: Cryptomeria japonica; assembly: GCF_030272615.1. Classification (NCBI taxonomy): domain Eukaryota; kingdom Viridiplantae; phylum Streptophyta; class Pinopsida; order Cupressales; family Cupressaceae; genus Cryptomeria; species Cryptomeria japonica. Next base: position 534,843,306 of record NC_081405.1, on the reverse strand, counting down.
TTTTTAGAATTTTTAAATATTCAAAAAAATTCAAATTTAGGAATTAGAGAAAGATTTCATTTATTGTAGTATTTCAATGATTATTTATAATTAAGGTGGTCATATGCAACAACATTACTTTATAACAAGAGACATAATGTGTCATGTTCCTACCAATAGCATGGTTAATTTAGTGGGGAGAGATAGAGAGGGAGGGAGAGATAGGTAGAGGAGTGTAGTAAACCCTAGAATAAGAGATTAAAATAAGCACAATATTAACCTGAAAATGAGCATAGTTGACCTCTGGCTAATATGAAAAGGAGATTATAAATAGATAGAGTGATTGGATCGAATCAGAAGTCAAACCCAACACTCAATGAGTGGTGGCGAGTTGCCTCCCACTAAACTAGCATGAGGTGTCAAAACTAAGTCGACAACTCTCTAATCGACTCCTAAATGATCTTGACAACTTGCATGGATAACTGTCAAGTAGAAATAGACAGCTAAGTAGGCTTAAGTAAGCCTAAGTGTAATTAAATAAAATAAATACTCTAACACCCCATTTAATCATAGCTTAGGATGGCATGAAATAAAAATGGGTCTCAGCTACTAGCATGGCAAGGTACCCATGTACAATGCAAATTAAAATGAGTCCCATCCATGAATCCTGATAAGGTGCTCGTGTACAAATAAATCTCTCATAAACGAAGTAAGATAGAAAACCCAATGGGAAAAAGACTATCCTCCAAAAAAAAGATATAAGAAGAGTGAATGTATGAGTGAAGAAGATATGTCGTAGAAGAAAGGATTGATCAGGACCCATCAATAGCTACTTCTATGCACAAGTACAATGAAAGATCCCTTAGTATGAGAGAAATGAGAGACTATGAAATCCCCCATAATGTGATGCTTGTAGATGATCGACCTTGGATGCTGAAGATGATCCATACTCGCTAAAAACCACCACCAATGTGTGCAAGATGACTTCCCATTCTAGATGTGCAAGAAGTAATATGGTTGTCTCCGAATTTTGCACATAATCCAAAGACTCAACCTCAACATACTAGTTTCGAAACCTGCAGCGTTGAAAAATTGGTATGCATATTTTGTTGCAAGGAATCATGCATGCTCTCTGTGAAGCATTTCTATATTCATAAGTAGCAACAAGTAAGGAGATCACAATGCTTGTCATATGATTAAATTGTACATCCCCATATTTTGTGACCCCCCTTCTTTTTGGCACTTTATTGAAGGAGTGTTTTGTAACCAAACCCAAAAAAACACATAAATTGGCACTTTATAATGAGAGTCTAGGTATGTGCACAAAGATGGTGTTCAGAAAAGTGGACACCACCCAAAAAAAACATGGAAAAAAAGGCAACGTGTATGCGATTATAAAATTTGAAATCACCTTATACACGCTTAGGTTCGTTGTTCTCGAGCCTAAAAAAAGGTATCTCTTACGCGTTGCTTTTAGGAAAGTGAGTGCGTATGCGCTTCTCATAGGAAAGTGAGCGTGTATGCGCTCATAAGCCCTAAAGAACCACATATGCGGTACCTGTCAAAAAAAGTTTTAAAAAAACTAGGTGTTATTTTCTTGTGACCACGACATTTTTGCCCCCATTTCCTCCACAAAACCATGAACGGTGTGCCTCATTTCTCCTCCAAATGTTATGGATCAAGGTTATGTTCTCTTAATTTTTGTCTTTATTTCCGTTTATTCAATTTATTTTACATTTTGAATTTAATTTCTTTGATTTTGATTAGTTTTTTATTTATTTTTTGTTTCAAAAACCAGATTCAGATAATCCACAACAAGAACAACAAAAGGCACCTCTTGAAAACCCACAAGATACACCCTCGGTTCCTCCTTTTGATCGCACACCTAAAACATGGGAGCAATTGATTTATCAGTTAGGGAGAAACACGTCTAAAATAAATTGACTGATCAATAAATTAAAAACATCTGAACTTGAGCATCATAAATGCCTCGCCACTAGCCTAGAAATATTATCTAGTGGTGCCACAGTCGTTTCCACACAAATTACAAAATGGGGAAACTTTAGGGATAGGTGTTGTCAATACTATGCTGATGGGTTATTATACAAGGGAGTGAAAAACAAAAATATTAGTAAACAACAAATATGCGCCCTTTTTGTTGATCCTAAAACTGGTGACTCGTTACCTCTTAATGCAAAGAGGTTTCCCATACATTCATGTACCAATGTGCAGATGAAGAATCTTTTTTTGCAGAGGTGGTGGATGGTCTTTGATGATCCACCATGTAATAATTATGAGGTACCATTGTATTTTTTGAGAAAAGTATACTGTGAGTTTGTCCTCAATGTGCGGCCAAAGTATTTTGACATGAGAGAGTTCCATGGTAGAGGTGGAGGCTCTACTCAAGTTAGACCTGGATCCCATAGGCGAGTAGCCCCAAAGAGTCGTCCCCAAGGTATCAGGTTGTCCCAGTAGAGCTGAAAGAGTCAATGGAGCTACAGACTCTTCAAGCGACCACAACGTTGACCAGTTCCATCATCTAGCATGAGACGTCATTAACACATCCTATTGTACTCAATGATGAGCCATTAGTTGCTCTAGGTGGCGAAAAAGAGCCCATTCAACATATGTGTGTCAGTTTCTCGGGGATATGCTCAGGGACGGATGACACGGCCGCTGCAGATGGATCCACATCTCATTCGTGCATGATTTTTAGGAGTAGATGTCAGGCTCTCATGACTGAGGATTTGGCACTGATAGAGGAGCTAATGGACATGGTGTTTGCCCATCAGCGAGAGACATAGGTGTGTTGATTTGAATTCATAGCACTTTATTTATCAATCACTTTAAATTTGCAATTACATAAATGAATTTTCATTTATACATCAATTTAAACTGAGACAAATAATATACATTTTAGGATGCAGCAATAGTATCCCATACTCCTCCTATAGTTACTACAGCTACAACTTTGATGCCTGAGGTATAAATTTTGTAACATGCTAAAATAGAATAGTACACTTTGAATTCAAAAAAATTACAAGATATACTAGCTATCTTTAATGCTTGGTCCAATTTTTGGTTTGTAGGTGTTGACAAGGGACCAAATTTCCCAGATTGATGACATCTTGCTCTCAACAATCGATTTTGGCCTACAAGGCTATACGGTATCATATTTTATAACACCTTTTTTATGCATTATTTTGATGAAATATGAAAGTCATTTCACTTTAGATTTTTTTAATTATGTTTAATATATTATCTGTACTAATATCTCATATTAATTTTGATTTTTTAGGGTACCCCCTCCGCATCTAGGCCTCATCCTAAGAAAAAGAATTCCTCGAAGATGCCAAAACGTACAATTTTGTTTGATATATTACATTAATTATTTTTAACCTACAATAATTATCATTATATTAATTTTAATTAATCTTTGATCATTTTTTGTATAGGTAATAGCGACAGTTTCTCTATCGATGGTGAGCCATCCTCAGTCCAATGGAGAAGCATCTCAGGCACTGGTACGTCATTGCTCTCTATATTATAGTTTTTAAGTGTTTTTTATGTATTTATATTAGTACATTGTATTAATTGTACATTTAATATACAATAGACCCCTTCACGATTCAGCCATAACATGGATCCTTTTAAATTTGTCTTCAAGAAAACTCCTAAGAGTGACAATGAGAGGAGAGAGAAGACATTAGCTCTGAGATCAACCGATGACATTTCAATTGCAAAGGAATTATAGTTAAATGCATAGTTATGTTGTTAATTGTGAACTATTTTCTACAAAAAAATTCTAACTTGGCTTTTGAATTGTGGTTTTGCATCCATCTACAAACCCACGTACTACATCGAAGAGGCCCGAATTTGATGATCCACCACAATTTTAAGATCATATATTCTTATTTGTGGTCATAGAATGACCAATACATATACATATAGTTTACACTTTTATTATATATCGATTTGGACATGGCATATGCCCCATTGTTGTAATACTTGTATTGACTTGACAGACATGCCTTATATATATTGATATTCGATCCAATAAATGTGTACTGAGCTCTTTACTGTGTATTCGTTGTATTTCGTGGCTATCCTTTTATAAAGTTAATTGATCATTTGCCTATTAATATAAACAACAAAAATCTATGATATAAAACATTGCAATCATGGAATATGATTTGATAAAAAATTTAAAATGTCGAATTAGCCCTACAAAACTCCTCGTATTCAGTTCATTCTTCTGTATTTTCTTTATTTGGTGGCTTTCCTTTTATAAATTTAAATGAATATTTGCCTATGTAATCAACAATATGAATATAAACAACAAAAATCGACAATATTAATATAAACAACAATGTGTGTGGTGCAAGAGCACCCTCACGCTCATAATGGTCAAATTTTGGTTCTTGTGTGAGCAAACTGACGTCATGAGAGCATACAGGTGGGAAATTTTACACTAGGAATGCTCCTCTTGTGCATCCCAAAGCATTGGAACGTTGAGAGTCATACCCTACTGGTGCAATCTCTCAAGTGCCATGAGTCCAAAAAATTGTCAAACTTTGGCAGGTTGTTTCTTCCAATCCAGGAAACATATGATCAATTTGTTTGAACTTGTGGGGTCACGTGAGGCTCCTCTACAATGGCCTATCTTTGTTTTTGACGACTCGGAGACATTTTCAATTGGTAGCATTTTTTCGCTTGCTGCAAAAATGATCAGTTGAATGCAATGCAAAGTTGCAAGATAGGCTAGAATTGATTTGGTTCATCTGTTGGCATTTTTGGTAGAAAGAAAGATTGTTGATATTCATTAAGGATATTGAGAAGGTTGTTGAAGATTATTGATATAACTGAAAAAGGATGATAACTATCTTTATAACATTATTTTGTCATTGATGTCAAGAAATTGATTTTATGATTCAGTGTGATGTTGCCATATCTTAAGAAGCATGTTTTGATGAGTATTAAGTGGTCGGCAAAAGACACAAAAAGAATGTGATAAGAAAGGGGAGAAACAAGTTATTCAATGGGAAACTATTACCGAGTTAGACAATGATGAGATCATGATGTCTAGATTGTTTTAATATCCTACATATGTTGTTGATTGTAAGGTTAATACTATACTACGTCACCGAGCAAAGAACCTAGTCGGTAAACCCTAAGGAACCTAGTCGGTAAACCCTAAAATTATCGATATCGGTTAATGAAGGAGGAATGTCTATCGAGTAAAGTTTAGTATTTACTGAGTTGCAATCGAGTTATGACAGAGCGCATTGGATGGATAAAAGCATTATTTAATGAAAGACAATGATGAGCTGGAGATGTATAAATGATTGGTATGTCATGCATGAAGTTTGCTAAGGATCTACGGCAATGGAAGATCGGCAAGAAGATCTACAGCTCAAATTGAACCACAATAACCTTGTGCAAGTTCCAAGAAAGGAATGCAAGTCTCAAGGCAAGGTAAAATGTTTTCAGATCGAAGGATACATTGAACCTAGTCAAGATTGAAGATCTGATGGCTAAGATTGATCATGGGAAATGTGATCAAGGAGATTCAGCGGTTAGCAAATTGTTTATAAATAAGGAATTGCTGATAAACAATGCATGCGGGCAAGTGTAAGCACAGGGATACTACATAGTGATTACCAAGCACAAAAGCTTGAAGACCTGTTTGAATAACAGAGTAGGGAGTCGAGCAGAGGGACAAGATAAGTCGTATGACTAGATTGTTTTGAGCAAATAAGAATCTTCTTTAGCATTTTAGATGTGAAGTTGCAGATATATTTTATTACTGTTATTTTGTAAGTGATAGAAAATCTCTTAATCGAGTGGACTTAACAGTCTTATTTGTAAACCCTCTAGAAAGGTAACATTCTAAATGAGTGTTTGAAATCCTTTAATGAGGTCACTTCTAACAAAGTGAAGATCCTAACAGATTTGAGGGAAATCCCTTAACCGGGTCACATCTAGCAATGGGTTTGTAATCTTTAACAGGATTTGCTTTTAATCAAGCATACTCTAGAAGAGTATATTTCTAGTGGGTCTGAAATCCCACAGTGGTTTTTCCCTATTTGGGTTTCCACATTAAATCTGGTGTTATATGTGTTATGAAGATTATGTGTTTATGAGTTTGCATGTTTAGCAGTTTTTGGTTATATTGCTGAAGTATAAGTTACCGAGGTTGAATCTGTTGATTTTATGGAAGATTAAGTTTGTATGATTCACACCTCCCCTCTCATCTTGTTATCTATTGGCATCAATACTTTACATTTAGTATCAAAACTTAACAATTGGTATCAGAGATTTGGACTCTGAAAGAAAAGTTTAAAGGTACTTGAGGCAAAGATCCGAAGATGTATAAAAGGGATGCACCAAAGCTGAACAAGTCAAGTTTCTCCACATGGTAGAAAAGGATGAAGCTGCATTTATCAAGAATTGGAGAATATGCAACATATTATCTAGAGAATGATTACATTGCACTGAGTACCAACCCAATGACCTTGGAAGAGATAAAGGCAAAGCAAGAACATATTCAAGCTATGATTGAAATAACATCAGCATTGACCGACTCAGAGTTTAATGACCTAGAAGGTTGTAATGATGCAAAAGCAATGTGGACCAAGCTCATATCTGTATATGGCAGTGATGAACATGTTCAAAGAGCAAAAGTAGATAGTCTAAGAGGACAACTTGAATCCATGAGAATGAATGAAGGTGAGAACATAACCCAATATAGTACAAGGTTAAAGGAGATTGTCAATCAAATTAAAGGACCAGGAGGAACTATTGAAGAAAAGGATGTAACAAGTAAGTTGTTGAGAACACTTCTACCTGCTTATGCCATTCGAGTCTCTACAATCAATGAATTGAGGTCTGTACCTAACATGCAAGTTTTTTTGGATGCTACTATTGGCAAGCTACATGCATTTGAGTTAAGTAATTTTGATAACAATGGGTCTTCGGTAAATAAAGTAGAATCTGCATTCAGTTCTTTTCATATTGGTGAATCTAATGATTACAATGATAGAATGAGTAAGTACTCTGAAGGGAATCATAGTGGAGCAAGTGAGAGATTTTGCAAGAACATGGAAGAAGTGCTCAAACTGTATGAGGAAATCAAGAAGCAAGAAGAGTTTGAAGCATTATTAGCCAGAAGGTTACTGAGAGGAAAAGGTAAGTATAAAGGAAATCTACCTTTAAAATGTTTCAATTGTGATAAAATAGGACATATGGCTTCTAACTGTCATGACAAAGAATCTAGTGAAAAGAGAGAATACAAAGATAACAGGCAGAAAGACAACCAATACAGAGGACATCGAGACTTCAGAAGAAGAGACAGAAAGACATGCCTAGTAGCTGATGAGGAATCCAACGATGACAAATCTGATGAAATAGATACAGAGGAAGTTGTTTATGTGGCTATTAAAGATGGATCAGATGAAGAAAGGTATGAAGAAAAGGCCCTAGTATCTCACATAAATAATAATGATTCTTGGATCATAGACAGTGGATGCTCACATCACATGACAGGTGATAAACACAAGTTTGTTAAATTAGAAGACTATGATGGAGGCTATGTAAGATTTGGTAATGATGCACCGTGTCTGGTGAAAGGTAAAGGATCTATAACACTTCTTGACAATGCTAAATGTGATGATGTATACTGGGTTGAAGGTTTGAAATGCAATTTGTTGAGTGTAGCACAGCTAAACAATATAGGATACTGAATAGAATTTTAGAAAGGAATTATCAAAGTTCATGATAAGCATGGAAAGTTAGCTGCTACCGGGACACAAACAAAAGGTAATACATTTCATCTTAACTCAACTCAGAACAAGTGTCTTTATGCAAAGATAGATGATACCTGGTTATGGCATAAAAGGTTCTGTCATGTAAATTTTGATAATCTGATCAAAATAAGCAAGAAGCACCAAGTAAGAGGTCTACCGAGTCTAGAAAAACCTGAGAATGCTATATGTTGAGGATGTCAGATGGGTAAGATGACAAGAACAAGCTTTACAAGTAAGTCCTACACTTCTAAAGGAATTTTAGACCTAGTACACACTGATCTTTGTGGTCCCATGAAAGTTCAAAGTTATTATGGAGCTAAATATTTCATATTATTTGTGGATGATTACTCAAGGATGATGTCAGTTATGTTTTTAAAAGAAAAATCAGAAGCTTTTCAAATGTTCAAATGGTACAAGGCAAGAGTTGAAAATGAAACAGGAAGACAACTGAAATGTCTTAGATCTGACAGAGGAGGAGAGTTCACTTTTGATGAATTTAACTTATACTACAATGATCATGGTATAAAAAGGCAAGTGTCTGCACTGAGAACACCTCAGCGAAATGGGATAGCAGAGAGAAGAAACAGATCAATTGTGGATTGTGCCAGAACCCTGATGATAGAAAAGAGGGTACCTCAAACATTTTGGAGAGAAGCAATCAGCACTGCAGTTTACACCCTGAACCGAGTTCAACTGAAGAAAGGAACTATGAATACACCATATGAGATCTGGTATGACAAGAAAACTAATGTAAGTTATTTTAAAATCTTTGGAAGTAGATGCTATGTTCACAAAGATGACAGAAATGGAAAGTTTGATCAGAAAAGTGAAGAAGGAACATTTCTTGGTTATTCTTCTAGAAGTAAAGCATTTAAATGTCTAACCAAATCATCTAACAAAATAGTAGAAAGTGCAAATGTGAAAATTGATGAATTTGCAGAAAGAAATGATGAAGGAAATTCCAAAGAACCAGAAGATTATGAAGAATTTGTTTATGTTCAACCAAGAAGTCCTACCGAGAAAACTGTTGAAGAAAATGAAGATAATGTCCAGTTACCGAGTGATGAAGAAGATCATACAGAACCTACCGAGCCTATATTAGCCAAATATGTCAGAAGACATCATGCATCAAGTCAGATTATAGGAGATAAGGATGATCTAGTGATGACAAGAAACAAACTGAGACAGAACACATGTCTGATATCTGAATTTGAACCAAGAATAGTAAAAGAGGCATTTAATAGTGAAGATTGGGTAAATGCTATGACAGAAGAGATTGATCAAATCAAGAAGAATGATACATGGACACTGATCCCAAGACTGAAGGACAAAAATGTAATCGGTACTAAGTGGATTTTCAGAAACAAGCTAAATGAAAAAGGTGAGGTCATTCGCAACAAAGCAAGACTACTTTGCAAAGGTTACGCTCAAGAAGAAGGAATAGATTATGGTGAGACCTTTGCACCTGTGGCTAGTCTTGAGGAAGTAAGAACATTTTGGCATACGCTGCTTTCAAAAATTTCAAGGTATATCAAATGGATGTTAAATCTGCATTTTTGAATGGTATACTAGAAGAAGAAGTTTACATTGAACAACCTAAAGGATTTGTTGAAGACAAGAGTAAAGATCAGGTATGTAAACTAAACAAAGCTTTATATGGTCTGAAATAAGCACCTAGAGCATGGTATGAGAGACTGCACTCTTATTTGATCAAAATCAGTTTGATAAGGACCAGTGAAAACAACAACATGTACATGAAGAGTGATGAGGACAATGAAATACTGATCTCAGCCGTATTTATTGTTGATATTATTTTTTGTGGTAATGACTCCTTATGCAAGAACTTTGGAAATGAAATGAGTAAAGAATTTGAGATGTCACTAATCGGTGAGATAAAGTATTTTATAGGTTTACAGATACTACAAATGAAAGATGAAATTTTCATTACTCAATCCAAGTACATAAAGGAAATCTTGAAGAAATTTGGAATGGAGGATTCTAAACCAGTAAGTACTCCTATGACTACTAACTGTAAACTATCAAAGAATGATGAATCTGCATCTATTGATGAGACACTTTATCGGTCTATGATTGGGAAGTTGCAATATGTTGTGCATAGTAGACCGGATATAGCACATGCAGTAGGTATTGTTGCAAGATTTTCTGCAGATCCCAAGGAAACCCATATGACAGCAATCAAGAGAATTTTCAGATACCTGAGAGGCACTGAAGATTATGGCTTAGTATATGAAAAGAGGAATGATTTTGATTTAAAAGTTTATACTGATGATGATTGGGTAGGCAACATAGATGATAGGAAAAGCACAAGTGGTGGAGCTTTCTTTTTGGGAGAAAGACTAGTAAGTTGGCTTAGCAAGAAACAAGGATGTATTTCACAGTCAATAGCAAAAGCTGAATATGTTGCTGCAACATTGAATTGCACAAATATAGCATGGATCAAACAACAGTTGGAAGGTATAAATGAAAAAGTTACCGAGCCAGTGACTATATTCTATGATAATACTGGTGCCATTAACATTTCAAAGAATCTGGTAATGCACTCCAAGACAAAGCATATCTCTATAAAGTATCATTATCTCAGAGAAGAAGTTCAAGAGAAGAAAGTTGTGCTGGAATATATCAGTTCAAAGGAGCAAATAGCAGACATCTTCACAAAGCCACTACCAAGGGACACTTTTGAGTATCTCAGAAGCAAGTTAGGGGTCCTACCCCTATCTTCTACTCACTGACAGAGTTTGGTGAAAGCATCAACTTGATGAATCTACAGAATATTATGTGTGGATTGATGTTGATTTACACCCTTTAGAAGGTTTTCTAAAGGTGTGCAGGAAATAGTGAATAGAGATAAGTTGCTCTGATCGAGACTGAGATGATACACAGCAAGGCAAATCACTTCATAGAGGAAGAAATCATGATTTAGTTCTTTTACTTTTTGGCATTGTTGTCAAAGGGGGACAAGACTAAATGGTAAAATCCTAAATGAAGAAGATAACTGAAGACTAATGATAGGGGGAGAAGATTACAAAAGGGAGAAGACTTCAGGAGTATTTAACAACTCAAGGATAACAAGAGAAGTCTAACAGCAATCTGAATCCAAATCAATTTGAATATCTTGTTGGTATTACCATTTAATTGTTGGTTTTGCCATCAATGCCAAAGGGGGAGATTGTCGGCATTTTCAGTAGAAAGAAAGATTGTTGATATTCATTAAGGATATTGAGAAGGTTGTTGAAGATTATTGATATAACTGAAAAAGGATGATAACTATCTTTATAACATTATTTTGTCATTGATGTCAAGAAATTGATTTTATGATTCAGTGTGGTGTTGCCATATCTTAAGAAGCATGTTTTGATGAGTATTAAGTGGTTGGCAAAAGACACGGAAAGAATGTGATAAGAAAGGGGAGAAATAAGTTATTCAATGGGCAACTATTACCGAGTTAGACAATGATGAGATCATGATGTTTAGATTGTTTTGATATCCTACATATGTTGTTGATTGTAAGGTTAATACTATACTATGACACCAAGCAAAGAACCTAGTTGGTAAACCCTAAGGAACCTAGTCGGTAAACCCTAAGGTTATCGATATCTATTAATGAAGGCGGAATGTCTATTGAGTAAAGTTCAGTATTTACCAAGTTGCAACCAAGTTATGATAGAGCGCATTGGATGGATAAAAGCATTATTTAATGAAAGACAATGATGAGCTGGAGATGTATAAATGATTGGTATGTCGTGCATGAAGTTTGTTAAGGATCTATGGCAATGGAAGATCGGCAGGAAGATCTACAACTCAGATTGAACCGCAATAACCTTGTGCAAGTTCCAAGAAAGGAATGCAAGTCCCAAGGCAAGGTAAAATATTTTCAGATCGAAGGATACATTAAACCTAGTCAAGATTGAAGATCTGATGGCTAAGATTGATCATGGGAAATGTGATCAAGGAGATTCAGCGGTTAGCAAATTGTTTATAAATAAGGAATTGTTGATAAACAATGCATGTGGGCAAGTGTAAGCACGGGGATGCTACATAGTGATTACCGAGCACAAAAGCTTGAAGACCTATTTGAATAACAAAGTAGGGAGCCCAGCAGAGGGACAAGCTAAGTCGTATGACTAGATTTTTTTGAGCAAATAAGAATCTGCTTTAGCATTTTAGATGTGAAGTTGCAGATGTATTTTATTACTGTTATTTTGTAAGTGACAGAAAATATCTTAACCGAGTGGACTTAACAGTCTTATTTGTAAACCCTCTAGCAAGGTAACATTCTAAATGAGTGTTTGAAATCCTTTAACAAGGTCACTTCTAACAAAGTGAAGATCCTAACAGATCTAAGGGAAATCCCTTAACCAGGTCACATCTAGCAATGTGTTTGTAATCTTTAACAGGATTTGCTTTTAACCGAGCATACTCTAGAAGAGTATATTACTTAGTGGGTCCGAAATCCCACAGTGGTTTTTCCCTATTTGGGTTTCCACATTAAATCTGGTGTTATATGTGTTTATGAGTTTGCATGTTTAGCAGTTTTTTGTTAGATTGCTGAAGTATAAGTTACCAAGGTTGAATCTGTTGATTTTATGGAAGATTAAGTTTGTATGATTCACCCCCCCTCTCATCTTGTTAGCTATTGGCATCAGTACTTTACATTTAGTATCAGAACTTAACATCATCATGTGCACAAACCAACATCATGAGTGCATCTGGATGGAAAGTTTTATGCTAGGCATTCTCCTCTTGTGCATCCCAAAGCATCGGAATGTTGAGAGTCATACCCTACCGACGCGATCTCTCAAGTTCCCTGAGTCTAAAAAAAATGTCAAACCATGACAGACTATTTCTTCCAATCTAGGATACATATGATTGATCCATTTGAACCTATGGGGTCATGTGAGGCTCCTCTATAATGGCCTATCTCGGTTTTTTACGAATCAGAGCCATTTTCAATTGGTAGCATTTTTTTGCTTGTTGCAAAAACTATCAGTTGCATGCAATGCAAAGTTGCAAGATAGGCTAGAATTGATTTGGTTTGCCAAGTGCACAAACCGACGTCATGAGCATGTCTGAGTGGGAAATTTTATGCTAGGCATGCTCCTCTTCTACATCCTAAAGAGTCAGAACGTCAAGAGTCATACCCTACTGACACAATCTCTCAAATGCCCTAAGTCCAAAAATTTGTCAAACTTTGGACTATTTCTTCCAATCCAGGAGACATATGATCGATCCATTTGAACCTGTGGGGTCACATGAGGCTCCTCTACAATGGCTTATCTTTGTTTTTTACAACTCAGAGCCATTTTTAATTGGTAGCATTTTTCACCTGTTGCGAAAACTGTCAATTGCATGCAATGCAAAGTTGCAAGATAGGTAAGAAATGATTTGATTCGTCATGTGCACAAACCAATGTCATGAGTGCATCTAGGTGGGAAATTTCATGCTAGGCATGATCTTCTCGTGCATGCCAAAGAATCAAAATGTCGAGAATCATACCCTATTGACGGTGATCTCTCAAGTGCCTTGAGTCCAAAAAATTGTCAAACTTTGACGGACTATTTCTTCCAATCCAGGACACATATGATTGATCCATTTGAACCTATGGGGTTGTGTGAGGCCCCTCTAAAATGGCCTATCTCTATTTTTGATGACTCGGAGCCATTTTCAATTGGTAGCATTTTTTCGCTTGCTACAAAAATCATCAGTTGCATGCAATGCAAAGTTGCAAGATAAGCTAGAAATTATTTGGTTAGTCATGTGCACAAAATGACATCATGAGCATGTCTGGGTGGGTAGGTTTACACTAGGAATTCTCCTCTCATGAATCCCAATGCGTTGGAACGTCAATAGTCATACCCTACCGACACGATCTCTCAAGTGCCCTAAGTCCAAAAAATTGTCAAAATTTGATAGATTGTTTCTTCTAATTTAGGACACATATGATCAATTTGTTTGAACTTGTGGGGTCACGTGAGGCTCCTCTACAATGGCCTATCTTAGGATTTTATGACTCTTAGCCATTTTCAATTCGTAGCATTTTTTCACCTGTTGCACAAACCGTCAGTTGCATGCAATGAAAAGTTACAAGATAGGATAGAATTGATTCGGTTCATCATGTGCACAAACTGACATCACGAGTGCATCCAGGTGGGAAGGTTTATGCTAGGGATTATCCTCTCATGCATCCCAAAGAACCGAATGTCGAGAGTCATACCCTACCGGCGCGATCTCTCAAGTGTCCTGAGTCCAAAAAAATGTCAAAATGTTGAAAGACTATTTCTTCCAATCCAGAACACATGATCGATCTATTTGAACTTGTGGGGTAGTGTGAGGCTCCTCTACAATGGCCTATCTCATTTTTTGATGACTCGGAGTCATTTTCAATTGGTAGCATTTTTTTACCTATTGCAAAAACCATCAGTTGCATGCAATGCAAAGCTGCAAGATAGGCTAGAATTGATTTGGTTCATCGTGTGCACAAACCAATTTCATGAGCACATTCAGGTGGGAAATTTTATGCTAGGAATGTTCTTCTCATACATCCCAAAGTGCCATAATGTCGAGAGTCATAGCCTGTCAATGCGATGTACAAGTTGCTTGACAACTTTTTTGACATTTTATTGACAATAATGACAATTTTTGCTCAAAATGTATCTAGACTCAATCTATAACTCCTATGACCTGATAATGACTCAAATAATTCTCTATGATTATACAAGAATCAAGAATGCTCATTATTGACCTATCACATCACATAAACTCAAAACATAGTCTCAAAACATAGACACAAAAAATAGCCACAAAACATTGTCACATATTATTCAAAAATTTGCCTCTAAATATGGTCAAATTAGCTCTTGGCTATTTGAATATACAAAAAAATGTCTTACAAATCATCTCATGGGCTTTTATATAAAATTTGGCATTACAATATGTGCGATTCAGCTCATCGCCATTTTAATATACAAAATTTGGCATCTAAATATGTACAAATCAGCTCATTGCCATTTAAATATACAAAATTATGCCCCTAAACATGTAAAAATCAGCTCATGGGCATTTATATATATATATATAATGAATATAGAACAATTCGTCGATGATATATACAAAATTCTCAAAATCATTCTACTCTAAACCATAGAATCAATCAAGTGAGCCTTCAAGATCGGCTCTAACCCATATTGTGTCAAGTATTGCCTCGTGGTCAGATTCACAAACTTTCCATAAAATCTTGTTATGAGGTCTACCACGATACTTCATCAAATGAATATTTGTTGCAACAACAAGGTTACAAAAATAAATAATATGTCTACGTGTTTCAAAGTCCTCAAACAACCAAACATCAGAATTCTTGATAGGGTATCTCCTAAGCCATGTTCCTATCACGACAACAGACCCTATTGGGTACTCAATACCCTCTCTGTCAATGATTGTGGTTGTCAATTTTATTTTAGGCTCAACATAATGACACAAATAGTAATATGTTCCTTCCTCATTGTTCTCTTCTACAACAACTGCATAAACATGACCTACATTTTATAAAGTGATAATTAATACCAAAAATAAAGTGTGATGTACAACAAAATGAACCAAAAAGAATACTTGCAAAAAAATTAACTCATAAAATCACCTGAATTCACTAGGCCAGATACATGGTCAAAATCCAGTGATGTCTCCATCTGGCTCAATTGTAGTGCTTTGGGAATTTGATATGTATCAATGGGAACCAATGGTCTACAAGACCATTTGTCAACCCATTCTTGTGATTCACATTCTTCCCACAAACAATACATGCATTAAGAGAAAAACCATACCATTTGTCTCGTATAAATTACTAGTGAACTTGCATTTGAACTCATAAATGAGTGCATGTCACTCGATCCTAAAACTATACAACAATCTAGATAGTTTTCAATGTTAGATTCAGTGATCAACCGAAAATATCTATAAACCATTGATGTACCTGGATTACCTAGACCCATCGTAGACACACCATCACACAATTGTTTTTGCATCTATCAACTGAGCACCACCTTCGTACTTCAATTCTTCTCTAGCTAGGGCTTTTTTTACACATGCTCCTACACCATCGTGCTCTCCCTTACCATGTCCAGTCTTAGTGAAATTCCAAAAATGTAGTACACTACTTGTCATATGCATCCTTGTCAACCAATAAAACATCCTTGCATTCTTGAATTGTGCGGTGCAATTATCTGACCATATTAAGTGTTGGTTATATTGTATGTTTATTTCCTTTAAATTATCATAGAAAACTTTAAAGCATCCTTGTACAAACTCTGATGAATGAGTACGATCATCACTTATGTAGAAGTGATACTCTCTTAAAACCTTTCTATCCTCCTCTGTGCTATCATTTGCATGCATGAATGTTATGTGTACAAAAATAGAAACTTGTGTAGAATGATAATACATAGATTGCACTTCATTTTCATGTTGTCATGTATAATTTTCAGCAGAATCAATGATAGAGACAATGGTGCCAAGAGGAAATGTGTCCTTACATAACTTGAATTTCTCATCTAACCATCGATCTCTATGTGTATGCATTATGTACTCATAAACTAGTTTCTCTTGAAACATTTTTATAAATTCAGCTACACATATATCATTTTTCACTAGCTCGCATCTCTTCAAATCTTTTCCATCTTTAACTCCATATGTGATTGTCTTGTATTTTCCAAAAGAAACAAGTTTACTACCAATTTCATGTGTGCTCTCCAAATGTACACATCTTGGTAAATGTTGCAAACCACCACATATAGCACAAAAACCTTTCAAACAAAGCATCTTCTAATAAATGCAACCATCATGTCTATTACATAGCACACTTGAAATAAATTCTCTTACCTACTTAGGAGGTGCTTGTATATTGCATTCCTACAAAACATCGTTAGTGTGCAAAGTAGAAGAAATATGATGAAAAATATCATAGTGCATGGAAAATTCAATATGCATCCTACAACAACACATGGTCCATACATGATTAATCTTAATATAAAAAGGTTTTTCCATTTCAAAAAATCTTTGAGAAATTCTTATTTAAGGAAACTTTTGAAGGAATCTTTCATAAAATTTTGTTTGAGTCATATCCAAATAGTGTTTGGCATGTGGCTCCTGATTTGTAGACCCGATTCGTCTTCTAACAAAATCTCTTTGGTTGGGCGAAACTCTTGTGTTGTCATGCCAAAAATTTTAAATTAATGTTCTTAGTGCATCAACAACAACCTTGTATTTGTGTGGTAGTCTACCCGAGAATGCCCAAAGAGAATTATTGTTAGGTCCCTCTATTTTTCCTTGCCTCTGTAATGCTTTACTTAATGTTGTTCTACTAATGTTTAATGACTTACTTGTTTTGCTTATCAAATGATGTCTTTTTATTTTCTTGTTGATTATGATTGATGTAATGACACGTCGATTAGCATTAGAATCTTTAGGACGTGATTTTGAACCAATAGCTTGATATGCATCAAATAGATTTATCACAATAGTTCTTTACTGTTACTTTTAGATGATCTTAGGCCTAGAATTTTGATTGTCTCTCTAAAATCCAAATTTTTAATCATTTGAACAATTAATTGACATCTTGCAGTTTTTTTTAAGTTTTCAAAATAGTTTTGCCATATTATTTTAACCATTCTCCTACAAGTTCGTTCATTCATTTTATCTGGCATTGGATTCAATATATTCTCATCAATGTCAATTAGATACTTTGGTTTCTTACGAATGATTCTAGGAAGTGTTAATATCAATGCATTGTGTACATTCAATTCATCAAATAGAGAAGGTGTATGTTCATCATTTAATTGATTATTTAGTCTAGTATCTTCTTCAATTGCATTAGGTTCATATGGTAAATCAAATGTCTCTTCTTCAATTGCATTAGGTGCATTATGTTCATTTGGTAAACCGAATTGAGATGTTGAGGATGACATACCATCTTCTCCCATTGTTCTTATGTCATGTAATTTCTTCATATGCTTCCTTTGTCTTTCCTTTTCAGCCTCTCATTGCTCCATTGTTCCTCACTTGTTCTTTCCCCTGGTTGATATCGATTGTCCTAAATAGAATCATAATACATATATATGTAAACAGAAGTTCATAAAAACAACAAATAACCATAAATATGCATCTTATCATTATTTTTTTGAATCAAAGCTATTAAACAATCACAATAATATTGACAAAACTAATAAGAACAACAATTCAATCATTCGAAATCATGCAAAAACAAAAAAATTGCTTACTTCTATGTATAAAAAAGTGATAGAAGTGCAGACACAATTGTAGTGAGGCCTTTAATGACCTCAAAAACTTCTTTTGAGGTCGTTGAGGCTCTTGGGAAAAACAAACGATGTCTAAGTACCCTGTACATGCTATATTAATAACCATGTGTGTGTTGTTAGTCCCTAAAATGTTGGCAAGCCCAACGGTATTTTTTTTCACCCTGTACTAATAAATAGTGCGTATGCGCTCATATGCCTTAAAAATGTTATGGCAGGGCAATGAAGTAATAGGCTCATTACCTCATACATGCTTACAAGTAATAAGTAGCATGTACGTGCTCCTACATCTTTAAAATGTTATGGTAGGGCAGCGAACTAAAAGGCTTAGTAACCCGTATGCGCTATTTGTAGTAAAGAAAATGTGAAGGAAAAGGGGGGGAGAGAGAGGGAGAGAGAGAGAGGGGAAGGGAGAGAGAAGGAGGGAGGGAGGGAGAGAAGAAGGGGTATGGAGAGAGAGAGCGATGGGGTATGGATGAAGGGAGAAGGGGAGAGAATCAAGTCTCAATTTTTCACTTAAGTCTCTCTCTCTCTCTCTCTCTCTCTCTCTCTCTCCCATTCTTTATCTCTGAAGTCTCTCCCTCTCATCCTCTATCTCTATATATCACTCTCCCCTTCTCTTAGGTTTATCTCTCTCTCATTCTCTCCCTCTTTCCTCCCCCTCCCTCTCTCCCTTTCTCATTACCTCTGTTTCTCACTCTCTCCCTCTCTCCCTCTCTTCGCACCTCTCTCTCTCTAGTCTCTTGTACTCTCCTTCCATCCCTTCCTCCATCTCACTTAGACTCTCTCTATCTCTCACCCTCTCTTTATCTCTCTCTCACCTTCCCTCCCTCCACCTCTTAGGTATCTCTTCCTCTCCCAATCCCTCTATCCACCTCTTAGATCTCTCTATATCTCCCCTACACCCTATCTCTTTCTTCCCCTCTCTCTCTCTCTCTCTCTCTCTCTCTCTCTCTCTCTCTCTCTCTCTCTCTCTCTCTCTCTCTCTCTCTCTCTCTCTCTCTCTCTCTCTCGTAGTCTCTATACTCTCCTCCTCTCTTAGATGTATCTCTCTCCAAATCCCTCTTTCTCCTCCCCCTCTCTCCCTCTCTAGGGTCATCTGGTATCCTAGGGATCCATGCATGTGTCGTAAGGGGTCATAGGACACCATATGACTCCTTAGGACACCATATGATCGATAATGATACATAAGAGGTCATATGGAGTCGTAAGGGGTCATAGGACACCATATGAACCCTTAGCACACCCTACGAGCCATAATGACACCAAATGGTGTTCTAAGGGGTCATAGAACACTATATGACCTCTTAGGACACCATACGACCCATAACAACACCATATTGAGTCCTATGGGGTTGTAGGAGACCATATGACCCCTTACGACACCATATGACCCCTAACAACACCATATGGTGTCTTAAGGGGTCATAAGACACCATAAAACACATAACGACACCATATGGTGTCCTAAGGGGTCATAGGACACCATATGACCCTTAGAACACCATATGACCCTTAGAACACAATATGACCCCTAACAACATCTAAGGGGTCATAAGGTGTCCTAAGGGGTCATAGGACACTATATGATCCCTTAGCACACCCTAAGACCTATAACTATACCAAATAGTGTCCTAAGGGGTCATAGAACACCATATGACCCTTTAGAACACCATATGGTGTTGTTATGGGTTGTATGGTGTCCTCAGGGGTCATATGGCATCCTATGACCCCTTAGGATACCATATGGTGTCGTTATGGGTCGTATGGTTTCTTAAGGGTTCATATGGTGTCCTAAGGGATCATAGGACACCATATGACCTCTTAGAAAATAATATAACCTCTAATGACACCTAAGGGGTCATAGAACATGATACAACCCATAACGACACCATATGGAGTCCTAAGGGGTCATATGGTGTCCTAAGGGATCATAGAACACCATATGACCCCTTAGGACACCATATGACCCATAACAACACCTAAGGGATCATATGGAGTCCTAAGGGGTCGTGAGACACCATATGACCCCTTAGTACATCATACGACCCATAAAGATTATCCAACCAATACATCCACATGATCCAAAGAAACCAATACATTCATCTTCTTCAAACGTTCTACTTTATATCCTATCTTCTTTATAAAAAATAAATAAATCTGACCACCTTCTCAATCTTCTTATCACCTCATCTATATGCAAATAAAAAGAAGATATATTGGAGGAGCCTCCCCATAACTGTTTATAAATTATGTCATACAATTTTCTTGATTAATAAATGATAGCTAATAAAATGATATATTATTTAAATTTATGAATAGAACATCATACAATAGAACATCAGTATTTTAGTTTTGATATAGCTAAGTTAGACCATTGTTAGCTTAAGAGAGACTCTAGGTGAACAAACAATGAGGCTTCGCTAAAAAGTAAGTGTAAGAGCTTGACCTAACCCTAAGAGTATTGCCTTTCTAAAACATATGTTGCTCTTAAATTTGCAAGGCTATAGGACTGATCTCGATTGTGACTATAGGAATTACACACTTGATTTCTTTCATGGGTATGTACCCTTCCAGGCCTTTTCACAAGTGATGATCATCATATACTACCACTGCCATGATTACAACAAATTTCAATTTCTTTAGATGACATGTGTTGTGTAACAACATGGGAACTCTCGCATACCCACCACTATCATTCTCTATGACATCATCTATGTTACTCTCCCTCTTTCTCTTCCTACCGGTTGTTTCCTTCTGAAAAACATATTGCAGGTAGTCTGACTTGTCATTTTTCTTTGTTGACACTATTTTCCACATCTTCTTTGCTCATTAAAAACACATTCGAGAAGAATATTATTACAAGTTTCCTTGTTTGTCATAGTAATGCACCTGTGGTTCAATTTCAGACCCTTCTTCCTTGTATTCAATATACACACACAAATCCATCAGTCAATTTTATTAGGAGAGCATACATGATAAAAATCAAAGAGGAAGTTGTGGAGAAGAAATAAATTCACTTACTTTTATAGAAGTGTAGACACAAGTGCAGTGGGGAATGGAGGGAGGGAGGGAGAGAAGAAGAGAGAGAGGGATGGGGTATGGAGGAAGGGAGAAGGGGAGAGAGAGAGAGAGAGAGAGAGAGAGAGAGAGGCACCTTGTATGCAATTGAGAGGGGGAGAGAGGGAGACAATACACTTACATACACACATATATGTGTATATATACTTAATATATTATATATTATTATTATATATATATATATATGTATTATATATAAAAATTATATATTATATGTATATACATATATTATATATACAATATCATAATATACACACTCCCAAAATTTTAAAAAATGTAGCGTGTACGCGCTATTTATAGTAAACATAGCGTGTACGTGTTGTTTATAGTTAAGATAGAGTGTACGTGCTTCTTACACCATAAGTACCTCGTACGTACTTTTTATACCATAGGTACCCCATACATGCTTTTGACTGTTTAGGCTTGAAAATAGGCTTGAAAGACAAAGCTACGGTTTGGAAGTTTGATTTCCCTCCATTTCCCTCCCTTTTGACGTGTTTTATTTTATCAACTTGGTTTCTTGACTTTGTCATCATTAGGCTTACACTTCATCAAGTGGGTATCTCTAAAATTTCCACCATATTTTCATCCATCTTCTCAAATTTCTAACCATATAATTTTTTTAAAATTTGAACAACAATAACATTATTATTGAATTTCTTTTACCAATGTCTCCATAGTTCTCACAGACATAGGTGCACAATTTTTTTAATAACTTTTGATATACAAATCCAATTTTAAAAAATTTTACATATTATTGCAGTGCACTTGATTCTTTACAATTTAAAAAAAAACCTATATTTTCAATTTTTTAAGTGCAACTTATGCTTTGCGCACGAACAGGTACCTAATTTTCAGGATGTGCTCGATTGGAAAAATCATAAAAATAAAAAACTCAATAAAAAAATACACATCTTCTAGTGCTCACTCTTAACTATTTTTTTTCCAATGGATTTGTCAAAATACTAAATCTAACTATGACTTTTTTGATGCACACGTCAGACACTATGTTATGTTTTTCAAAAAAAATCAGCGTTTGTTTTTCATGCGCGAAGGATTTGACCCCCTTAATCTTATCCAATTTTGAAAAAGTTTAGTAGTTTGGAAACTAGATTGAGACTAATACAATATTTGTTCTTTGAGTATCTTCATATCTTGAGTGGATGACTTTCAAATTTTGCCTCCAAGTTCAGGCTCACCTGATTTAAAAAAAAAAATTTGTCCACTTATACCCCCCTTTTTTATCACCATCTTTGTGCACTTACGCGTCTATGAGTGTGTCTTTTGGATTCATGGTAAAAAATCATGCACTTTTACAAAAAATAGCACTCAGTTTTGAGTTGTTGAGAAAAAGTTATGAGCAAAACAATTTTTTGCCTTATTACAAAATTAATCTCCTATAATAAATTTTTTTTTAAAAATATATTCAATTTTAAGAAAATTGGCCCAAAAATCTAGAGTGCATTAAGCACCCTTGGGTTAGGAAGAACCAGGGGCTAAAATTCCATGTGACCAGGGGCTAAAATTTCATGTAACCAGGGCCTAAAACTCCATGTGACCAGGGGCTAAAATTCCATGTGACTAGGGGCTAAAGTCCACCCCCCTGAGTTTATTATGTCATCAAAAAGAGGCCAAAAAGAACAATAAAGGTTGCTTCCTGAAAAGGGGTTACCATGACCCACTATTCCACGTGGAGTGATGACTTGTCCAAGAACCTCTCGTGCTCCTTTTCCTTGTAGTCCCTTGCGGATTTGACTCTTGGATTGAAAAAATCTCTCACCACTCTGATACCTTGTAATAAAATAAGAGATTAAAATAAGCACAAGATTAACCCAAAAATGAGCACAGTTGACCTCTTAATAAGATAAAAAGGAGAGTACAACTAGATAGAGTGATTGGGTCGAATCAAAAGTCAAACCCAACACTCAATGAGTGGCGGCGAGTTGCCTCCCACTAAACTAGTATGAGGTGTCAAAACTAAGTTGACACCTCTCTAATCAACTCCTAAATGATCTTGACAACTTGCATGGACAAGTGTCAAGTAGAAATAGATGAATAAGTAGGCTTAAGTAAGCCTAAATGTAATTAAATAAAATAAATACACTAACAAGGAGGAAATGGGAGAAGAAGAGGGAGATGTGACATAGGGAAAGAGATAACTAGAGAGCAATATAGGGAGATGGAGATGGATAGAAAAAGAGATAGGGAGATAGGGGTAGAAAAATATATGAAGAGAGAGAGAGAGAGGTATAGACAAAAAAAGATAGAGAAGTAAGAGGGAGTTAGTGATAACTCAATGATGAACGCTGAGTACCAAACCGGTACTGAGAGGGGGGGTGAATCAGTACAGGCACAAAACTTTTCCTGAACTGATTTGACTGCAAACAGTGAACTTGACTGGCAATCACTAACACTGGTCTGAACTAGATTACTACTGGTTAAACACAATGTGACTATGAAAGACTTAAACTGGAAACACTTATCTGTCCACACAACCTACACCTTCATTTCCACTTTATCCTTGTGCATAAACAAGTAATCTACCATCAGAAACATACAAACTTGCTAGATCAACATGATTCACCATAAAACAAGAAATAACAAAACATCACATGAAAGAGGTATCACACATGACACACATATTTTTCACGTGGAAACCCAACTAAGAAAAACCACGGTGGGGATAAATACCCACAAGCTATTTTTGAACTCTTTAGAAGTCCGCTCTATTAGGAGCCTAGTTCGGTTAAAGACTATTACAACAGGTTCTGTTAGGAATTGATCCTGTTAGGGATCACCCGGTTAAGGGATGGCTAGAATACCCGGTTAAGAGTTAAACCCTGTTGAAGGTTACTTTGTTAGAGGATTTTATGAGCTCAATGGCTTTGAGTCACCCTGTTAAAGGATTTGCAGTAAGCTAGTTAAAGCTACCCTGTTAAGGGATTTTCCAACTGTTGAAATGGTTAGAGATCAACAGGTATTACAATGATTTGGTAATAGCACATGATGCCAATGCAGATCCGCTTTAGTTCCTTCCTTTTGCACACACACTCTGCAGGTATCAATTCTTTTATTTAGTCTAGCAAGAATCACATATCTCTACAGTTAGATACACACACAACATTTGCCAACAACCTCAACATGAAACACAACCTCGACCTTATAGGAAATAGATAGGCTGGTAGCATAAACCCTAAACCCTAAACATTTAGGTTAAGCAGTTTTGTCGGTTCAATCCTGACCATTAAACACTTTGCATTTGAATACAATGGTGTTGAATAGATCTCAAGACATTCTCCATCGTTCGTTCTTCACCACTTATTGGAGGTGATAACCCATCACAAGTTCTTCACCGTTTGCAGAGACTTTGCACAATCTCGAGGTAGATAGGATCAATCTCCTTCATGCAAGATCCTTCACGCGCACGAGGCTGACGTGGCAACATGATCTGATCTTCATTACAATGCTAACTCATCATACAATGCCATCGGTTGAATCACATAGGCTCGAAACACTTCAACTGGAAACCCTGAAGCTGAGACTAGCAACCAGTAGTCATACCATATTAAATCTTGATAGAAAACATTCCCTATACCGGTTCTCAACAGCATACCGGTTCACTTTTCAACATATTATCGATTCACTCTTTAGCATACCTGTTCTCAACAGCATACCAGTTCACTTTGCCAATTGCTTGGCTTCAATATACTGGTTCATTCTTCAACATATTACCAGTTCACTCTTCAGCATATTGACATCAATGACAACACAATATCATCATGTTAACATACTCTGCACATATGCCAACAATTAGAAGGAGAGAGAAATTGAAAGATGGAGATTAAAGAGGAGAGATGGAGTGAAAAAGAGGGAGGTAGAGATAATGAGACAAATAGTTATAAACTAAATTTATTTTAATTACTTTTGATTATTAGTTGTAATTTCATACAAAGAAATAAAAAATTAAAACAAATTTCAAACTTAAATCTAAATTAAAATGAAAAGTATTGAAAAGATGATAAATCAATTTGTAATCTTACAATTTATATATTTCAACTTGTATATACCTAATAATAATTATTAATGTTACTAAAATTTATATATATTATTTTTAATTACTTTTAATTATTAGATAAATTATAAAAAGATATGATTAATTATAATAAATTTTAAATTTAAATCTATTAAATGAATCTTATTAATAAGATAAAAAATTAATTCATAATTAAATATGATTTATTTAATTCAGTTTGTATATACATGATAATAACTATTAATATTATTAAAATCTTCATATATTATATATTAAAATTAATTTATTATATATTATAGTTTAATATATATTAAAATAAAAAATAAAAAATTTACAAATTATTATGTATTATTTAAATATTATATAATAATTATAGAAAATTAAAAAGTTCTAAATGTATAAATAGCAAGATAATGTTAAGTCGAATTTTAAATTTAATAGAAAAGGAGGAAAAATAAGTGCAAAATCTACATTATATAAAGATAAATAAATAATTAAAAATTATATAAATTAATTAAAATATTATAAATTACATTATATAAATATAATTTAAATTTATAAAAAGTCATCTATTTTCTTTTATATTTAATCTCTCAATATTAAATCATATAACACATTAACATAATATCGATTTCATAATAAAAAAAAGTTATTAAAAACAAAATGAAAATACCCTCTTATATAATTAGAATATGCAATTTAAACGTGGTAATTAAAGCAAATAATATAATATGGACTATTTTTTTATTTTTTTATTGAAAATGTGAAAATAGGGTGGGGAAAAGATCCATCACAGTACGCCTGCAACTTCGCCATGCATCCAGGGCTTGGCACGAGATTGCAGGGGTCGTAGCCTCTAACGTGGGGGAGAGCAGGCGGCCTTCTCCACATAGGTAAGTTTCTCTTGTCTCCTGGGTGTCTTTTTATTTTTTGACTCTTCTTTTTCTCTTGTCCTTCCCCACTGTCACCCGTGCTCCTCTCTATGTGCGTGGGTTTATGAGCATTTATGGAGGGATCGTCCAAAGGCATCTCCAAATTGCACGTCAGATCGGGTGTCAAAGATGTGAAAAAGAAAACCTTTAAAGAAGCAGTTGATCAACCACTTGATGCCATTGCAGAGGGTGCTAGGTTTGTTACAATAAATAATGGTGGCCCCGTGGAAAAGGTAAGGACCCTAACTCTACCCTGGACTCCATCTTTATCATTCCTAATGATTTAATGTGTAACGAAATAGCTCTTGAAAAGAATAGGTTAAAAGATACTACTATTTTCTTTGCTGCTATTGATGTTGATAAATGTCTGGCCCAGAAATTTCTTGATGACAGGTTTAGAAATGTTTGGAATATCAAATTAGGTTATCATGTTTCATTTTGTAGATTAATTCAAAAAGGATTATTCTTTTTTTTTTTCAAGGATCATAAGGCTTAATTGGAAGTCATTAGTAAACAATACTGGACAGTGGGTAAATGTACATTGCATGCCCTAGGGTGGTCTCTTGAAGTGGTCAATGAAGAAATATTGGCACTTTCATGCCCTAGGTGGCTTCTGGTTAAGAATGTCCCTCGGTTGCTATGGAGATTCATACCCCAAATGATTGATCCTATTGGAAAGACTATCCGATTGGATAATTTGGCTTCCGATTTCAATCAACCCTGGCCTTGACCTACCCAGTTCACTAAACATTGAATTAGGGGATGAAACTGTGCCTTGCCCAATTGAAATTGTCGAAGCAATTAATGCATGCTTCCTCTGCAGAAAAGAGGGACATATTCAGAAGAAATGCCCCATTATTAATCAACATAAAGGAGTGGATAAGGTCTATAATGATGCTAACGATCCTCCACCAGTCCACAACAACCAAGTGCCGCTCATAGATAAACTTAACACCCTTAGTAAAAATATAAATAGAGCTATGAATGGAGCAAATAATATGTCTCCTGAATCTGATAAAAATGCAAGTATTGGGAAATATAATGAAGTCCCCCCTTCCCATTCTGCAATTTCGGAAGCCCTAAAACAGATGGATGAAGATCAGTAGGATGGTTTTCAAGTGGTTGAAAAAAAACCTAGGAAAAGGAGAAGGAAAAACGCCCAACAATTGGCTCCAGAGAAAATTAGAGCTACTAACCCTAATAACAATAAACATAAAGAGGATAAAACCTCTGTGGTGAACAACCTAGCCTTGCCTATGGAAGATGATGTGCAAGAAATCCCCCCAGAAAGGAGATTCTGAAACACGAATGCAACCTCCACCCTTGACAGATCCATAGCTAATAATTTCGAAGAGAGGGATGGTTTCAGCAGTGAGTTAGGTAAGGGAGGGAGCCCTAGTGGGACGTTGAGTTCAAAGGCTACTCATAAGAACTCTGTAGATATGGATGTTTCCTATGAGCTTGCCTTAACCTATGTCCCTGATAATGCGATAGGAGCCCCCTCCCTTACAGAATCCACTCCTGAAGCGGTCATCTCCCTCCCCCCTAATAAGTTTGTTGAAATTGAGGATAACTATGTGATTGAGGTCATTTTTGCTAACCCTAATAGATGTGATGCCAGTCTTACTAATCCTTTAGCACTTGAGGATGAGACCCTAGGCAACTATAATAGTTTAAAGGCATTCAGACGTTGTTCTGAGAGTGGAGAGGCCCCCAGTCAACCTGATCCCATTAGGGATCTAGATTTCGAGGATGACTCTCAATATGATGAATATACCCACGAAGAAGGGGAGTGCATGACTGATAGTGAGAACACTGTGGTTAAACCTAGAAGAAGAAGAGGTAGACCACTGGGCTCCAAGAATAAGGGTTTAACCAATAGAAGGAAAACAAAAGAGAAGAAAGATCTCCCCAGGTGTTTCAATAGTTTTAAGACTGCTAAAGAATAACAAGCTCTCATTTAGTTATAATGAAGTGCATTTCATGGAATATTAGAGGCTTGGAGTCACCAAATAGGAAACAGACAGTTAGGAAGTTTGTTAACTAGCATAAAGATGTAGATGTTGTCATGTTACAAGAATTAAAATTTGTCACGTTTACCTTGGAGGTCAATCTATAATTCATCTAGAAAAACTATTAAGATTTGTTCAGACCATGATAAGGGAAGAGGGGGAGTTGGGGTTCACATCAACTCCAAATGGAAATATCACATTGTTAACCAAGGGTGCTCATCGTGTAATAGAACAGTGTAGGCCTCACTGGACATTGACAAAACTATCATTGATGTGTGTTAAATCTATGTTGCCAATGACTATAGGGAAAGGACTGAATTATGGGATTGGATTGCCTCCCTCCCTAATATTCCATGGATTATTGGGGGAGACTTCAACATGATTGAAAGTCATGAGGATAAATGCGGTGGTGTAGCTATGGAATGGAAAGGAGCTAAGAAACTTCATTGGGAAAGGATGAAGAATTGTAAGAAACTCTTTGACCCCCTACTTGGTAACAAGAAGGATGCGAAAGGAATTTGGTTCACTTGGTGCAATTACCAGAGAGCAAAACATAGAATCTATTGTAGACTGGATAGGTTTTATGTAGATAGAGAACAATTCTCCTTTACACCAGATAATCACGGTAATCCTATGATAGCATGGCCAGTTTCTCTCGGACCATCACCCCATGGTTTCTCTAATTAGGTTCAGAGACACTCCAACCAAGTAAGGGAAAGCAGGAGATAAATTCATCCTCAACACCCATCTCCTTAAGGACCCAGATGTGTTGGTCGCCATAAAAATTATTAGATTACTCATCAAAAGAAATAAGGATTTGAAATCTCAGGTTAACAAATGGAACTAAAATGTTAAGAGTTGGCATACCCTTCTGTAGACTATTGGGTAGAAAAAAGCTAAAGATTATAGATCGCAGGAGAAAACACTTAATGATGAAATATATCAATGCAAAGTAGATATCCAGAACAACTCGAGTAAAGTAGAATTATCTAACAAAGTTGCTCAGGCTAGAGATGCTCTGAGGAAGCATCAACAGGTTAAGATTAGAGGTGCAATGATTAGGGCCCAAAGTCAATGGATGCAATTTGACGACAAAGGGTATAAATTATTTTTCAATATGCTTAAGCAGAAACAAACTAAAGAAAAGATTGATAGGATATGGGTAGACAATGAAGAGGTAATGGAAATAGAAGAAATTAAATAGGTGTTTTGCCTTTTCTACAAAGGACTCTTCTCCTTGGAAGATTCACTCAAGTCTCAAGAAGCCAAAGAGAAATACAGAGCAATTATTCCCAGTAGGATTACTGAGGAGGACTCACAAGCATTGAGGAAAATTATCTCTGTGGGTGAACTGAAAAATGCCATTAGAAACCTTAATAATGAGAAGACACCAGGCCCAAATAGACTGCCTGTTGAGTTTTATAAAGCTAATGAGGAGTGGATTTGCCAAGACCTCCATGAATTCTGAGGCCTGTGGGAGTGGTTCTCTAGGAGAATTTATCAATAAAGGGACTATTAAGCTATTACCCAAAGAAGGGGACAAGTCACTCATAAAAAATTGGAGACCCATTACCCTCCTCAATGTGTCTTATAAAATTCTAACCTAGGCTCTTGTACTCAGGTTAGAGAATGTGATGCCCAAACTCATTTGTCCCACACAAACAGGGTTCATTAAGGGAAGATTCATCCTGGAGAATCTAAGTATTATTTTGAAGGCGATGGACTAGGCAAATGTCTCAGGGAAGAATGTGCCCATGTTTCTTTTACATTTTGAGAAGGCTTATGACAGGGTTGAATGGAAGTTTATTTTGATGATGCTAGGATCCTTTGGGTTTCCTATGAAGTTTTGTAAATGGGTGAAGATTCTCCTTAAAGATGCGTTCTTTGTACAAGTAGAGATTAATGGATCTCTCACTCAGGTAATTACACTCAGTAGGTCTATTAGACAGGGTTGCCCTCTTGCCCCTGCACTATTCATTATTACTTCTAATGCCATGTTCTATATATTAAGTGACTACACCATATCCCCTAAAACAAGAGGTGTTATTCTTCGTGATGGGTTCGAACTGATTAATACCCAATTTTCTGACGACACTGCACTTTTTGTTGAACTTACCAAGAAAAACATGGAAGCCCTGGAGTGCAAAATTAAGTTCTTAGGTGAGATTTTAGGAGCAAAAATCTCTCAAGCTAAATCTACCCTGCTTGGGTGAAAAGAGGAGCCTCTAGAATGGTTACACTATTTTGGAATCCAATGGGGGGGCCTAACAAGATTGTCAGATACTTGGGGATACCCTTCGCCATCTCCCCCTCTCTCAAGGAGATGTGGATATGGGTTAGAGGTAAAATTGACAAGAAGCTCAATAAATGGAATAATAGATATCTATCACTTGCTGGTAGAGTGCAAGTTTGTCAAAAAATTCTATCCTCATACAACATTTACTATTCCTCTATTTGGATGTTCTCCAACTATCAAATCCTGGAAATACAAAATTCTATAAGGAATTT
Organism: Cryptomeria japonica; assembly: GCF_030272615.1. Taxonomy (NCBI): domain Eukaryota; kingdom Viridiplantae; phylum Streptophyta; class Pinopsida; order Cupressales; family Cupressaceae; genus Cryptomeria; species Cryptomeria japonica. The sequence goes on along the minus strand of NC_081405.1, from coordinate 534,812,634 downwards.
CCTATGGTTTGACGGGAAAGGAAATAAGAAGATACACTCTATTAAGTGGGGGTGGTGCCACATAGATAAGAGTCTAGGAGGGCTCGGGTTAAAAGACCTAAGAGTACAAGGGGTTGCTCTTGCTGCAATATGGATCTTCCAGGCATTTGATGGTAGTGAACCATGGAAAATTTTGGTCAGAAAAAACATCATGAGACTTGTTCCTAAGAAGGTTGAATCTTGGAAATATTTACCCTTCTGTGACCTAGTGGCTGGAGGATTTGCAGTCTCAGTGCAAGGTTCGAGTGCCTTTAAGTCCATTTGGAAAGCCTAGGAAAGTATTAGACCTTACATCACCAATAGTAGGGCCATCAACAATGACCACATCCATGGGGAGAGGTCTATCTGGTGGAACCTTTTTCATTCTTCTAAACCTCTTACGCTTACTCAAGGGTGATTTGCTAAGTCATGGGCCATTAAAGGTATTTGCTGCTTTAAAGACATTATTGAGAACAATAGGCTTATTAGCTTAGATACCCATAGAGTTAGATATGATTTGCAGACTTCCCAAAAGAGAACCTACAATATGGTGAAGCATGCCTGTATAGATCTGCATTTGCCTAAAACCTGTAAGATAAGTAATGAAAGATGCGTTGATCTTATGTGGAATAATAATATTTTTGTTTCCAATATCAAATATATTAATGTTTATAATACCATTTGATATGACGAATCTATTATAAAGTATGCTAACACTTTGTGGTATGCAAACCTCTCTGTGAAACAATGGAAGAAGATATTTTCATGACTATGGAGCATCCCTACTACACCCAAGAAAAAATGTTTTAAATGGCTGATGATTATTAACAAGTTGCCATTCAAAAAAGATCATAATAATAGTGATATATGCAATGTGTCTAGAGTACCTGAGTCTGTTAGGCACATTTTCTTTGAGTGTAATATTGCTAGAGAAATTTGGTTGTTGCTTTGGTATTTCTATTCCTAATCAGATTCTTTTTCTAGATGTTCTCACTAGGTATGTTAAGGGCTTGAAAAAGGATACTAACCTATTTTGGCATATTCTATCCACTAAAATTTTATGGTATATATGGAAAAATAGAAATGAAGATAAGTTCCAAGGTAAAGCTAGGGCCTTTACTAAGTCATTTCGTGGACTCACTCTTCATCGCATCTTTTTGCAGGTATCTGTTACAATGAACATTGACAAGAACAAATTCCTTAGATTCCTTAAAAATGGACAAGCCAAGATGTTCATACATGAGTTAGAGAATGGGTTCAAATGGAGGCAGGCCACAGGGGAACACCAGCCCATTCATTTAGTATTGGAGAGTCTTGGGTTAGAGATTGGGAAAACCAGAGACCCAGTGGTGGAACACATTCAGAGGCTTAGTTAGTTACTTGAGGGAAAGTAGGTCGTGTGGATGGAAGTTCCTCTAGGGTGGATGAATTGGATGGAGACCTTTCAGGACCATGAGAAGATGTGATCTGGCTTCTCCATTCCATATGCACACCCATGTGATCTGGATACTTCATACTACATACTAGTGTCTTCTTTGTAGATATATATGCATAGCCTTTTATAAGTTTTTTGTAGTCTTCTATAGTTCTTTGTATCAGAGATCCATATGTACACACAAATGTAATTAGTAAGGTATTGGTAAAGACAACCTTTTTTGTATCAGTTCACTCCTTATATGCAATATAAAAAAAAATGTCAAAATAATTGAATACAAAAAGGATAGCCAGATTGTCAAAAATAGTGCATTAGCCAATCATAACCAGGACAATTAACTGGATAAAAACTTTAGAATCCATAAACAAAATCATTCCCATATAAATAGCCATGGTTTGCAACCATAAAAAGTCTCATTATACAAAAGAATATCACTCATAATTGTAGCAATAGCAACAACATGAACAACTGGAAAAGCTAATTTAGCATAATAGACCTTAGTCTTTGAGGAATACATATCTTCTTATCTCCGAGCAGTAGGAACCACTTGACATTTGATGTGTTGGAATTGAAGCTCCATATTTAAATTCCTTCTAGAATCCACCTGCAATTGAGAGAAGAAAGAAGCAAGACAAAAAAATATGCCAGAGTAAAGCTTTAAAAATACAACTTTGTAACAATCGTTATGATGCTTATTTAAGATAGATTTTCATCTGTATATCCATTTATGTAATAGGATTACATGTCAGATTCCATCAGTAATAATGTTATTATCAAGCACAACACCAATCAAGGCCTCTTTCCACTTAAGTTTTTGTTCAAAAATAGTAGAGAAATCCTAAAAAATAGTATTCCATTGTTTCTTAACAAATGGGCATCCCTAGAAGACGTGCCTCATATCTTCTTACTTTTGATAGTAAGGGAAATTAAGGGGTTGAACCATTATACACTTCAACCTACCACCAACAGACAACTTGAAGTGTAAGATCTTTCAAGACATTAATTGAGCCTCTGAATTGGATTTTGACTTCTAGATCCGAGCAAGAAGTTTTATCTAGAATTTTTCACTAAATCTACACTTCCACTTCACATTTAGATGAGATTTCATGGGAAAAGCAGGAAGAAAATGCTGATAAACCTTTTTCAAAGGAAATACTAAAAACTTATATGATGACAACCAAAGCCAATCTTTGAAAAAATTATAGTCAAGAGGAGTATATAGCTTCATAGATAGCTCCAATGGGACCAATGATTGCACAAAAAATATAAAAGATTTATATTTGTAACTCAGATTGAAATGAGATTCAACCACATGCCAAGGTAACCAATCCAAAGTAGTGAAATCCCATAAGTCTCCAACATTATTGATACCTTTTTTTATACAAAAAATGGGATTTCTTTAAAAAGCTTAGCTGCAATGGTTGCCCATGATATTGAATATGTTTATTCTACCAAATAGATGAAGTGGAAAAGATAAAGCCATTTTTAAGAGAAGAATCTCACCATCTTAAAAGATGGTTGGTATGTTGACAGGCTTTCCAAATTGATTGGAGAGGAGGGGGGCCTCAATAGAGAAAAAAGATGAATAAAGAAGTTTATCCAACCAACCCATAGTCTGCCATTTTCCTTTGACTGAAGCAAGGTTAATTATATTTCAAATAATGATTTTCCATAGCTCATCATCTTTGGCTGCTCTAATAATCCATTTCGTGGCTAAACAAGCCCCTTGAGTTTTTGGGTCAATTAATCCTAGGCCACCTTTAGATTTGAGCTAAATGAAATGAGCTCAAGAAGTGGCAATAAAACCACTGTTACTATCCCATTTAGTCCATAGAAACCTTCGAATAATCTCGATTAAGTCATTAAACCCTTTATTGGAAGGCATCCAACAAGATGAATAATAGACATGAGTGGAAAGAAATTTTTTGTAAGCAACTTCAATTCTGCCAACTAAAGATAGAAATTTATTTCCCCAGATAATTTTTTTTTCTTTGAGTCTATTGAGATACTAGTTCCACATGTCGGAAAGGGGAACACCAAGACCGAACAATATCCCAAGATACCTAATAATTTCTCCATGTTTAATCTATTTCCACTCTTGAGGAATCCAATGAGGCACATGCACTACTTGAAACATCAAAAGTTGAATTTTCTTATGAGAGAGTTTAGATCCAAAAATAGCACAGTATAGTTCCAGAATATCCATTGTGCTAGAAATTTGTTTTTTAAAATTTTATAAGAATAATAAATTGTCATTAGCATAATGAGAGTTTATAACAACACCATTATGAGGGATGGAAATACTTGAAATGATATTCATTTTATTAGCACTTTAAAACATATAACCCAAAGCATCGGTCGTGAGAGCATAGGGATAAGGGGCTAGGGGAAATCCTTGGCGAATGGATCTCTGTAGTGGGAAGGAATCAATCATCTGATTAATGTTAATAATCTGATCATTAGCATCTTGAAACGACATTTGCACATGGGCTTGAATTTTAGGACCAAACCCCAACCATTGAAATGTCTTAAGGATGAAATTTCATTGAATCCTATCATATGCTTTGTCAAAATCAAGTTTGGTAAGAACATTTTTATTTGTTTGTTGGGCCCATTTACAAGTTTCCCATGCCAAAATTAAATTGTTAAGAATGTATCTACCAATAATAAAGCCTATTTTTTCATCTTGAACAATTCCTTGAACCATAGGGTTAATCCTTTTAGCTAAGGCCTTTGCTATAATTTTATAAGAGGTGTTAAGTAAAGTAATGGGAAACCAACCAAAGATAGTATCCTCTTCTTTCCCTTTCATAACAAGCTTGATAATGCCACCATTAATGACTTAACCTAAAGATCCCTTCTCAAATGCTTCAAGGTACAAGGAGTAAAATTCTTCCTTAATGTGAGACCACATGGCTCGATAGAATTCCATAGGGATCCCATCGCTTCTTGGACTTTTATAAGGGGTCATAGAAAAAAGATCATTTTCTAACTCTTCCAGGGAGAGAGATTTATCAAGATATCGGCTACAATTAGGGTCAATTCAATTAGGAATATAACCTCTAACCATATCCTCAAGGGCTTCTTAAACATCTTGCCATTGATCATTTTTGAGGAGATTTTCATAAAATTGTTTGAAGAGATTGCACATATCAGCTAGTTCAAAATAAAGAGTGTCCAATTATTCTTTTATAGCACCATTTTTTTAATTTTTTATGCTTGTAGGGTAAGTGCACCAAGATGGTGTGCTTGTAGGGTAAGTGCACCTTGATTTGATTGTCCTTTGATTTGAATGTGTGCTTGATGCTATGCTTTCATAGATGCTTGAAAATTCTCCATGAATGGATTGGATATGTAAAACTAAACAAAAAATGTATTCAAGATGGATGGATGTGGGGAATCAAAAAGGTATTATGATGTTACAATAGCATGAAAGTGGATGGATTGTGAAGGGAAAAAGGGGATTCAATAGGATTTGATGGGGATGAGAAGAAGCTTGAGGATGTGCCACTTGTCTCACATGAGGGCAAGTGGTAATGCAAGGAGTGACAAGTGTCCTTTAGAAGGGCAAGTGTCAATGCAAGAAATAACAAGTGTAACCAAGTACACATGCCTATTTGGGAGATAACCACCTGAAATTCTAGTTTTTTTCATAATTTATCAAAATAAGCAATGTGCACATGACTTGGATAAGGTTGGTTGAAGGGACAGGGTTGGTTAGAACCCTTGGGTTAGGCTAGATGGGAGGTTAGAGTTAAAAGACATGTGACTAAAATGAATTATTTTAATTATTAAAATTCAAATAATAGGAAGAAAAATGTGACATGAACCAAATAAAATAATTATTTATTTTATTTGGTAGAAGAAGGATATGGTAATTAATTAATTAAAATAGTAATCAATTAATTGGACATGGCTCAATTAATTAAATTAATTTACTCATAAGGGATGCCATAACCAGTTAGGTGACCAAAAGGGATTAAATTTGATTAAATTAACTATCCAAATTTAACTGTCTATAGTTACATATAAAAATATTTAAATGGTTCGTTGAAGATCCTAGCTTATGTTTTATAAATTAAATTTCTAGTTCTCCTGTTTTGTCTTACAAATGTACTTGTGAGAGCAAAGGTTTAACTCAATTGCCTGAATGAGTAGTGCACTGATTTTTTTGTCATATTTCCATCCTCCACCATTCCTAAAATATTTAATCATCTCACTTCTATTGTAAGTTGGGAATATTATAGTTTTAATTTGTTATATAATACTACATAAATTTTATCTATTAGGTATCTTGAGTGATCAAATATTTTATTTTATGATATATTTATCAAAGATCTTAGTCATGCCAATCAACATTGATGAAAACCTTAGGTTGTTGAATCTTTCATGCCTCTCATCCAATAATGTCAATGCTATTAAACCATTGCATTTGGACTCACAATCCACAAGATTTCATGAGAATGCTAGTGATGTTGAAATAAATCTGGAGTGAATGTTGATCATATGCCATCATGTAAAAGAAGCTACATACCTAATGAGAAATTTGATATTATAGAGGCCTTGATGAGATAACTATACAAACCACGAGGGCTTCACTTAGTGAACTTGGTTTATAGAGCATGAGTTCATGGCATACTAAAGAATCCCCCTATTTTCAAAAAATATTACGCTAAACTCCTTTTTTGTCACCCCCTCCCAATACACATCCCGAATTAAAAGCCCCCCTATTTTCACCAAATATTATATTTTTTCATAGTCAAAATTAAAAACCCCTCCATTTTCACCGATAGGCAATATATTGCACCCTCATTTTTGGCATATTAAACCCCCCAATATGAGTGCATGTGATATAATATTGCCTAGCTAGTGAAGCCCCCATGATACAAACTAGTATGTGAGGTTGATATTATTGTAGTTATTATCAATTTTGAATGTAGAATTTCTCATGAGTTTAATGACACCACTGGTGGAGATATTTCTATTTTCATTTAGCTTGATGTGCTTACAAGTTGCTTGTATAAAATTGTTTTGGTAAATTATAGACAATATTTAGGATATGGTGTGTGGGCTCATTAATGATTCTTATATTTAAATTATATTTAGCATTTCTTATGATAATCTACTATTAGAGTACCAAAATTATTCAACTACATTCTTTGCACTATTATCTGGCCTCTTATTCACTCCTAAAATCCTACCACTAAAATTCAAACTATCATTCTGAAGAGTACTAATACATTAATACATATTCTTGATCTAAAGTCCATTAGTACTTTTTACAATATTTAAGATTTGCATTTAAGTTAAGATATGTTTGCCTCATTAATCAATGTTTTCTTAAATGCTTACTTATTTTTGAGGTTACTATTACTTTATGAACAAAACATGTATATTTATCTGTGTAATCTTTTTGATGTAATCAACAATATTATAATAATTTTATCACAATTGAATAATTTGTTTGTTTGAATCTTTAATCCATTTAGTAAAGGTCTTATTTTTTATATTTTAAAATTATGCAAAATATTGGCGTTGTTCAATTAATACTTTATTTATAAAATTATCATTCAAAGCTCACAAAAAAATGATACTTGAGGAATTATCATCTTCAATCATTTTCATTATGTTTTCATTGATTTCAAGAAATGATATATATATGGTTAGTTGGATTATTTAATTTGTTGTTATTTTTAATTATGCCGAAGGTGAAGACATTCTTTATTTGAACTCCAACAACTTGACTAAGTCTATAAATAGTTGTTGAAGTATCTGAAATGATGTAAGACAAGTAGGAAGACTTCAATCATCCATCACTTTTGTCATCTTTTTCCCATCATTTTTTTTTTTTTTCCAAATTTTACTTCACACAAGTCTTATGGTTGCTAACAATTATAACTCCCCTCCAAGGAAAATGACCTAAAAAATAAAAAAATAAAAATTGTTCCTCTCAACCTAAGATTTCATAACAACTATTTCTTAAAAAAGTGCTATTCACTTTAAGTTTAAAGATAATAATACAATCTCAATGTTTCTTTACATATTTTTTTGAAAGCATTTCGTGTAGAATTCCTCATCATAAAGCTACATAAAAAACAATTATAATTAGTACTCTTATGTTCCCTAAAAACTTGAGCTCTTTTCATTTGACAAAAATTAATAACTATATAATTCATTGAAATATTTTTTTTCAAAGTAATAGTCATAAATTTGTGTATTAAATGGTGAGACACTTGTAGAACCCTTTTTTTATAATGAAATTTGTAAATTTATGGCAATCTTTTATATTTATCTTGTCCACTTCCAATTAAATTTTAGGTACTTATTATTATGAATTTCAATTACAACTTTTTTAAGCAGATTTTTTTTAAAAGAGTATCAAAACTTTTTTTTGTTCAAAGTTGATTTAATATCGTTGAAATAATATATTTGGGTGGGTTCTCTTTCTCCTGGCCGCTATTTCTCTATCTCCTTCCCCCTTTTGTCTCTCTCTATTACAAATATTTTGTGAGCCTATTTTCAATATAGCTTGATTATCTTCCCAATTCAAAGGGGTTTTAGTTATTTTTGGATCCCTATGAGTGGATGTAGACTTGAATTGAAGCTATCACTTCTCCAATTAAACTTTTGTTGCACAAACATTGTCGTTTGCTTAATGGCCTAGAAATTGAACTTGTACTACATAAATGCATGAAATAAAAGATTAATTTATTTCCTAATTGCCTTCCACACTTCTTCAACATACCCATTTTTTCTATTTAGGTAGCTATTATAGTAGTTTTAAATTCTTCTCAAGTCTTTAAAGAGTTATTTTCAAAAGAGCATATAAGAATTTTTTTAGTTATAAAAAATATTAATGTAGATTTGGTTTTGTGAAGTTTTTTTAATTCTTTGTATTAGATCTAAATTAAATTCTACCTAGACTAATGAGATTTTAAATGAATTTCTAGTTTTCTATTTCAGATTTACAAAGGTTTTTGAATGTTTCTTCAAATCTCAACTTCATCAACCAATAGACTAAGGCACAATCCTTTTACATAAAATGATTATATTTATAATTAAATCTCATCATATTATTCTTTAAAGACTAATTTACGTTAGATTCTACCAACGTACACAACCTACTAATACATTATTCTAGCAAATATTGTGGGAGTCTATATTTGTTGTCTACCTTCATAGAGCTATGCATGTTAAGTTACTAAGTTGCATGTAAGGTAAGAAACACATAAAGAGATTGATTTTGAAAAATCTGAATTTAGTTTGTATCTCCAATTACATCTCAAACCTATTATTAATTAGATTTAAAGTAATCTTAAATCCACACAACTAATAAACTAATATAAGATATATTTACAAATACATACTCAAAATATCTATAAAAAAACAAAAAATATTACATAGGGGAAAGGACCCAGTAGTTGTGCACCCTAACTTTGTGCTTCTCAAAATCCTATGTGGAAATTTCAAATCACTTCAAATTTTGTGCATCATCTTACTTGGCAAGTCCCCTTCTTATAACTAAGGTTTCAGGGCCACATCATCAAATATGATGCCACATGTCCAAAACAACCAAAAAAAAAAGTGAGACCAATAGGTGTGCAAAAATGCCCCAATACTTGTGCAGCTGATGTGGCATCACATGATTGGTTACTTTTCATAACAAATAGTATATTTCATTCAATTATTGGTACTTATCATACAACTATTGGTGCAATGTTGTACAAAAGTTGGACATTAAATTAGCAAGTATTGGGTATTAAATCAACAACTTCTATCACAAAAATTGGAACGCGCTCAACTACTGGGTCCTTTCCCCTACTGACATCATTTTCCATTCCTTTCAATTGTCTTGTCAAAATCTATGAATACCCTCTTAAACCCACAAAAATTAATTATTAAATATAATACTCTAAATTAATACAAAATAATTACGCTAAAGGCTTCTCTTACTATGGAATGCACTGGATAACTTTTGCAAATCAATGGTTTACATTTACGTAGAGGCATGCAAGATGATTCAAACGTTTGCCGCCGTTGATCGATTTTCATCAAATTTTGGTAGCGCTTTCCTCATAAACTTCCACGGGAAATGGTGACATGACAACTGTATTGATATTATTCTTACCACTCAGCGGTGATGTACTTGAAATGCAATTGTCATGTCAGTACCATATGGTTGTCATGTTAGTGAACTGTTAAACGCCAACTATCATGTCCCAATGTTAATAATGTTAAAAAAAAAAGTTTTTTTCTTACCACTTGCTTTATGTGGTAGATCTCTCTATGATTTCTATGTCATATCTTTTACCTCAAGATTGCATTGATCAAAACACCCACTTGCATATGGTCAGGAAATAGTACGGTCTTCGATAATTACAAAGGCTTATAGCCATGAGTATAGATTAGAACAAAACATGTCTCTTGTACTATTTCATGGGCGAGCAAAATGGGGGTTAATTAGTTATTCTTTCATATTTTGTGTTGCACTATCGCATTATTTTAGTATGGAAAGGAAGGGAGATTGATAATATATTGCAAGGCAATACGAATCAAACGTTTGCCACCGTCGATCTTGATAATATATTGCAAGGCAATACGAATTTGTCAGGTTCGAGTTTCGTGCACAACTATATCCGTAGTACAGGATTGACTCTAATATATTGCTTTAAAAAAAAATTAAGATTAACTTTATTGAATGCACACATATTTATGCATTACCTACAGTAATTAGGGTTTTCCATCGAGAATGGCAATGCACAATTTAAAATACAATGGACAAGTTTTGACTAGAAGGTGTCCAACTTTCACTATTTTATTTATTTTCCTTCATTGGGTTTACACTGGTTGGTGGGCATTAATATATGTTTCTTTCTACGATTAGATTCATATTATTATTATTATTAGGTTTTTTTTAAATTAGCATTGAGTATAATTAATAATTTGGTGTACTGCAATTTGTTGTTATTAAATATGATATGTTTTTTAAATAATTTAAGTTATATAAATATTAAATAAATAATAAAAACAATTATAATAGAAATTTGAGAATATAAAATAAATATAAATATAATTACATTAAAAATATATAAAAATATTACAAAAAATAATAGATAATAATCGATAATTGTAATATAATTTTTATAATAAAATATATTTTTAAATAGTTAATAAATAAATGTAAATATATATTATTTTTGTTATATCATCTTAGAACATGTATAACATTTTAAAAAAAAAGAGTATAATGTTGATAGTCTAGAATTACATTAACATTCTTAACATTTGTAAACACGGATTACATTTAAATGTAACCCATCATTGGCACATGATAATTCACTTCACATGCATAAAATTTGTAATCATGGATTACATGTAAATGTATTGCATAGTAGGCACAATCAAACTCACTTGACGTATGAAGGGTTTGTTAACATGGAACATGATCAAATATAGCCTACAAATTACCTCACATTGTTTAGAATTGTAATAAAATTTGTACTTATGGATCACATGTAAATGTATTGCATAATAGGCACAACACAACTCACTTGACATATGAAACGTTTGTTAGCATGGAACATGATCAAATATAGCTTACAATTTGCCTCACATTCTTTACAATTATAATTATGGATCACAATCAAATGTCACCCAGATTGGTACCATACACTGTGCTCAAAACTCCCCCATTGCAAACATGTTTTCAAATGTACTCTAGCCATAGATTACACACATTAAGGAAGACAAAGAAAGAAATAACTTGAGGTGTTCTCTACTTTCCATAAGAATTGTTTACTTAGTCATTAGATGAACGGGATTTTAATAAGAAGGAAAATACTTACTTTCTTTTCCATTTAGTACTACAATGATTAATTTCACATTAACTGATAAATGATGGAAATATATGAAAACAAATATAGATAAAACAAGAGTAATAAAATGCATGAGCAATAATAAATGTAAAAAGACAAAGATTAAGAAGCCAAAATTAACCAAAAATACATACCAAATGCTACTAGAATATTATATTAAGGAATTTATCTTAAAATGAATCTAAAACTAAAGAGAAACTAACACCATTAAAACATACACAGTGTCTTTCTCCCTCTCTATATCTGTATATCTCTACCCATCGCTCTCTCACATATATTGTCCTTGTTTCTCCCTCCCTATCCCTATATCTCTATCTTTCTATCTCTCCCATCTCTTTCTATCTCTCCTCCCTCCCTCCCTCCCTCCCTATCTACCTCTCTATCATTATCCTCTCTCCATTTCTCTACCCATATATATATATATATCCATCTCTCTCTTTCCCTTGCCATATATCTCTATCTCTCTTTCTCTTTACATATATCTCTATATCTCCCTCTCTCTATGTTCCCCCTATTTATCTCTTCCTCTCCCTATCCATCTTCCTCTATATTTCTCTATCTCATCCTCTCCATGTCATTCTCTCTATATCTCCCTTTCTATCTCTCTATCTCTATCTCTATTTCTATCTCTATCTCTCCCTCTCCATCTCTCTATCTCTCTCTATATTCATCTCTCTCTCTCTCTCTCTCTCTCTCTCTCTCTCTCTCTCTCTCTCTCTCTCTCTCTCTCTCTCCATATCCATGTCCTTCTCCAACTCCATCTCTATCTTCCTCTCTATCACTATGTCCTTAGCCCTCGTAATCTCCCTTACTCTTCCCCCCTCTATTTATCCCTCTTTCTATCCCACTCTCTCTTTCACTCTCCCCCTTTCTCCCTATTGCAAACATAACATGCCCATATTACTAATGGAACCTCCTTTACTACACAAATATATGCAAAAATAGACCAAAATGTTGCCTATTTATAAGGAAGAAAAAGAATATTAAGAATTGAAATTGATTTCTATTCAATTGACACAGTTGTCATGTCAACACTACCACATGCCAAATAAAGTTTATGTATAAAGAAATACAAGTGTATTTTATATTTTATGTATAACAAAAAGTTATGTTATCTTTATTTTTTAAAAGGTAATTATCTTAAACTAAATAAGTTAATTTGTTTTAATAGAAGTGATAAATATTTAGATATACATAATTAATATGATATTTATTATCTATTATATAATTGTTGGCAGTGGGCCAACATCCCTCGTAGAGATTCACGACATGGTTTAACAACCTCTTGTGGATTTTATAAGTCTAGTGGTTGTATTGGGCATTGACAAGACGATCTTTTGGTGCAACGACAACCCTAGCTCTCTCTCTCTCTCTCTCTCTCTCTCTCTCTCTCTCTCTCTCTCTCTCTCTCTCTCTCTCTCTCTCTATATATATATATATATATATATCAATTAATAGTTTAAACATATTATAATTATAAGATAAATAATACTTATTTAATGTATATTCTATAAGACAACCAATGGAATTTATAAGAATATATTAATATTAATATTGCGTATAGTTGTAAATTTTTTATTTATTATTTTTCTTATATTTATTTTTAAGATTTTACTCATTATTATATTATAATATATAATTGATAATAATAATCATTAAAATTTTATTTAATATCACATCATAATTTATAGATTAATTTAATATTATTTTGTAAATAGATAAACAATATTTATTTTAGTCAAAGTGATCAAATTATGTAGGAGAAAATTGCTTAGTAGAATTTTCTATAGATGCCTTATCATGGTTTTATGATCATTAAAAATGCACAAAATGGACTTGTAAAATTCTTTGGAGACCCTCAAGCAAATGAAAAATTAACATACCATGAACTTGTTGGTAATGGAGTTCTATTAACTTCCTCATCCAAAGGTTTTGTTTCAATTGTATTTCAAATCCATATTAGAGGATACATAGTAGATTTCAAACTAACACTTTTCCATTGATACTTTATTTGAAAATTATCATTAATTAAATAACTTATCAATTAACATCATATATTGCACAAAAATATAAAATAAATAGACCATTCTTTTCCTAATTGAATTTCCACACTTGTTCCGCCTACCCATTGCACAACAAGATGCAATTACTAGTTTTATTTCTTGTAACGCTAGAGTTTTTTCTTCTCAGCCAACTACCTGACTGATTTCACACAATTCAACGCAATAACGTGGAAGAACATACTCCACTCAAAAAACTTTACCTTTACCTTTTTTGTGTTTTGAAAGGCAATGACGTCGAAGCACACACTCCGCTCAATAAAACGTGTTTTTGGTGGGCAATTACGCGGAAGCACAAACTTCGTTCCAGAAATTTCACCATTTATCTACTATATGTATCTCCATATTCGTTGGCTCATTGCATTCCTTATTTTCAAGGATAGGGCATTTCTTACATAATCTATTCTGTATTCATTTGCTTTTACAGCGGAGCACCAATTTTCTATTAATGGCTTCCGCTTCGACATCTGGTCGAAGAAAACCAAAACGGCGCGTTGCACTTCTGTGCTTGAACCTGCCGTCAAAATGATAAAATCCCCGCTGACTGCAAAGCAGTATGATGTATTCATCAACCATCGAGGCCCAGACACCAAACCGAATCTAGCTCAGCAGCTCTACGATTCTCTACAGGAAGCTGGGATCCGAGCATATCTAGATGCTCCAGAGACTGAGCTCGGAGATTCTTTTTCTTCTGCCATATGGAATGCCATATCCTCTGCCGCAGTGCACATAGCCATCTTCTCACAGCGATATGCAGAGTCTGCTTGGTGCTTAGCTGAGCTAGCCTGAATGTTTCAAACCAATGCTAGAATTATTCCTCTGTTTTACAAGGTTCCGCCTTCAGACTTCCGCCACATTAAAAATGGCGTGGCATATGCATTTTTCAATCACGAACAGAAGGGCAGATATCCTAGTGTTGACATCCAACAGTGGAAAGCATGCCTGTTGGGTATCTAAGACTAAAATGTTTGTTAGTAAAATCAACTCTGCAATGAGGGATTTTCTCTGGAAATGCTCAGGAGGTCGTTTTGATCTTTCTTTGTTAGTGGGGGGATTAAAAATGTTAGATTCGTAAAGTAGTTGTGTTGGCTAAGCTGGTGTGGAGATTTATATCTCTCCTCAATGAGAGTGCACATTCTTTTAAGTTTGCTAAGTTCGATTATTGCAGAGTACTTTATAGTTCCCTTTTTTTAAAATGTTTTTAACGATTTAGACTGAACTGTTGTTCGCTGTTTTTTTGGGTTGTGGTTTTAGATCTTATACTTGTCTGATTTGAATATCTTTAAGTCTTATCTGGTTTTGTGGTCTTTTGCTGCATTTGGTTCTGTTGTGGCAAATATACCAGTTTTTCCTTTCCTTCTTACTGCAGGAGTTTTTCTAGGCTTCGGCTTTTTATTCTGTATTTTACTCTGGTCTCTAAGCTTTCTTTATTCACTTAGTTTTTAAATTTAATAATAAATTAAAAAAAAACTTAATTGCTTACAACTTTATTCTAATTGTATTTGTGTTTTTTTTTTGTTTTTTTTAAATTTTCAGTGATCAGAGTAAGCTGTGTGATGTTGTTTTGGCTGAGGTTAAGGAGAAGAAAAAGAGAAAAATCCCTTTTCGAGTTGCAAATTATGAGGTGGGACTTAATGAGATTGTGAATGATTTCCACAGTCATTGTCAGAGAAATGGGCGGATGAGAGATAAAATAATTGGCATCTCTGGTATGAGAGGGTCTGGCAAGACCACTCTCGCCAAATATTTATTCAATCGCAAACTTTCAGAATTTAGTAAATCAACTATTCTGTTTGATGTGCGGGAAAACAATGTCCTAGGGAAGTTGACTTTTCTGCAAACCAAGCTTCACAATGATCTGTTTTCTGGAAATCGTCATTCGTTTTCTAGTGTAGAAGAAGGAACCGCCAATATCGAACATGACCAGTAAAGGAGCCACGAACAAAGCTTCCTTATAGTTATAGATGGTGTTGATCATCAAGATCAGTTAGATGCCCTATTAACCATAGATGCCCTCAATCTCAATAGTTTAGTGATTGTCACAACCGCGTGACACGGATATTTGTTAGGTCACAGATTCAAACCGTAACTGCCACAACGACTTTTGTTGTCTTCATTGACTCCCCGACTGATTCCAGTCTTTCGATGATTATTACAGTCAAGTGCTGATTTTTTGCAATAACCTGGAACCAACCTTTGGCATTGTCGACTCGATCATCGGTTGTCGTGTTCTTGCAGGTGTGCGCGTGCAAACAACCTACCAGTTTAAACTTTCATCGCTTTTTCTGCATACTTTACCTGTTGAAGCACTGAATTTCTTTTTTTCAGCAATAGGGCGTTTCTAACATATCCATTCTTGATTTTGTTTTCTTTTTCACCAGAGCATCAATTTTCTGTTAATGGCTTCCACTTCAACATCTGGTCGAGGACAACAGGAACGCGATCCATTTTGGGTGCTTGAACCTCCCAAAAAAAAGATAAAATCCTCCTTGACTGCAAAACAGTTTGATGTAATCATCAACCATCGAGGCCCGGACACCAAAACGAAGGTGGCTCAGCAGCTTTACGATGCTCTACAGGAAGCTGGGATCCGGGCATATCTAGATGCTCCAGAGACTGAACTCGGAGATTATTTTCCTTCTGCCATTAAGAATGCCATATCCTCTGCCGCAGTGCACATAGCCATCTTATCACCGCAATATGCAGAGTCTCCTTGGTGCTTAGCTGAGCTTGCTTTGATGTTCCAAACCAAGGCTAGAATTATTCCCCTCTTCTACCATGTTCAGCCATCAGACTTCCGCTACATAAAAAATGGAGTTGCTGAAGCATTTTCTAAACACGAAGAGAAGGGCAGATTTCCTAGTCATGACTTTCAACAGTGGAAAGAATGCCCGCAGAATGTTTCATGGCTCAAAGGCTATGAACTCAACACAGAAAATGAGTAAGACATCATCATGTGCTTTCCATCCATATATATTTCTATATTTTGTTAATTTTTGTTTTCCTAGAAACTAGTTTAACTAATCTAGGAATCGTTTTGTATTTACTATTATAGCTTTTATACTTCACCCTGGACAAAGCTCTATAATGACGGACTTTCTCTGGAAAAGTTCAGGAGATCCTTTTGAACTTTGTTTTGAGCCTGGAATAAGATCTGTGTAAGTAGAGAAAGGGGGTCTTAGAGATTGAAAATGTTCAGATTTTTAAAGTGGAGGCTTAGAGATTAAAAATGTTGAGATTTTTTAAGTAGCTTTGCTGGCTAACCTGGCATGGTTAGGAGATTTATTTCCCTCAATAAGAGTGCTTATTTGATCTGAAATATTTTGTCAATTTAGAGAACAATAGCCAAAGCAGAATTGTTGGTATTGTAAACACATAATAAATCATATAAAAATTTCATTTCATTGAAAATATGTAAGAACCATACAAATTTTGGCAAACTCCGTGAAAGAGAATTGTATGCTCTTGAATCTATCCAATTTGGGCAAACTCTGTGAAAGAGAGTTGTATGTCCGGAATCCATCTAATTTGGGCAAACTCTGTGAAAGAGAGTTGTATGTCCGGAATCCATCTAATTTGGGCAAACTCTGTGAAAGAGAGTTGTAAGCCCGAGCCCATACAAGTTAAGCAATATTGTAAAGGAGATGTATGCCTGTAGACTTCATGAGAGCTGATACAAATTGGCTAACTCGACAGATGAGATGCATGTCATGGCTTTGCAAATTCGTCTTAAGAGTTGTATGTCCATAACTCTGTAACTCTATAACTCTCCAACTCTCTGCAATTGGATTCGAACTGGGCTTATTTATAAACTTTCAAAGAAGTTGAACATCCACTACATTTATGTCCTCATCAGAAATCGAAAAGACAATCCAGTATTGAAAGGTTATTACATGTATACAAGAACAAAAATTAATTAAAGATTAAAATATTTAATACTGACTTATTTCTGATCATTATTCTTTCAAACTTGCTAAGTACTACTATTGCGGAGTATTTTATAATTCTTTATTTTATGATTTAGACTGAAGTGTTGTTCAGTTCTTAGATGGTTTTTTCGCCTATTGGCCATATATGGCTCTGTTGTGGCAAATAAACAAGTTTTCTCTTCAATTTTGCTGTACAAGTATTTTTATACGCTCCGACTGCTTTTGTGCTTCAGCCACTAAGCTTTTTCAATTCGACAAATATTTTTGTTTTATAAATTGAAAAAAACTAAATTACTTACAATATTTTAATTATATTTTTGTTTTAACTTTTCTTACTTTCAGCGATCCAAGCAAGCTGTGCGATGATGTTCTGACCGCTGTAGTTAAGGAGAAGCAAAAGAGAAAAATTCCATTCCATTCCAAGTTGCACAATAGGCTGTGGGACTTGACGAGCTTGTGAAAGATTTCCATAGCCATTGTCAGAGAAATGGGCAGATGAGAGATAAGATAATTGGCATCTTTGGAATGGGAGGATCTGGCAAGACCACTCTCGCTAAATATTTTTTCAATAGCAAACATTCAGAATTCAGTGAATCAGCTAGTCTGTTTGATGTGCGGGAAAACCATGTCAAAGGTAAGCTGACTTCTTTGCAAAGTAAGCTTCTCAATGATCTGTTTCCTGGAAATCATTATTCATTTTCTAGTATAGAAGAAGGAACAGCCTATATCAAGCATGAGCTTCAAGGGAGCCACGAATCAAGGTTCCTTATAGTTATAGATGATGTTGATCATCAAAAGCAATTGGATGCCCTGTTACCCAAGGATACCCTCAATCCCAATAGTTTAGTGATTGTCACAACCCGTGACGAGAGACTTCTTATAAAGTTCGAAGCGACAGTCCGTTATAAGATGAAAGAGATGAATCCAGAGCATAGCAAAGAACTCTTCTGCTGGCATGCGTTCCATACGCAATCTTGTAAAAGGGGATTTGAGAATTTGGTAGATAGCTTTGTCGAAGCGTGTGGAGGTTTACCTCTTGCTCTTCAAGTAATGGGTGGGCATGTATTTGGGAGTGGCATGGCTTATTGGAAGTTGCAATTAGATGAGGCTAAGGCAAGACTAGACAAAGACATAAGAGATACGCTTAAAATAAGCTATGACGCTCTAGAAGAGGATCAAAAACAGATCTTTATGGATATAGCTTGTTTTTTTACAGGGGAAGATGAGAGAAAAGCCATAAGTATATGGAAGGCTTCAGGTTGGAGAGCCGAACATGCACTTCAGACCCTCAAAGATAAGTGTCTTATTGAAGTGCAAGATGGGGTGTTTGCCCCTCTAGGATGCCATTATGAGCCAACATTTGTTTTGAAAATGCATGACCACCTCCGCGACTTGGGGAGGGAAATGGCAGATAAAGAAACGGTCCAGCCAACAGATAATCAAATGAGCCATCCTCGTCGGCTGTGGCGTCCTGAGGATCTTGTATGTGTTTTATGCAGCCTTAAATTTATGCTCCTAGTTGCAAATGATTTGTTTTCTGTAAGCTGTTAGAACATTTATAGGTAAGTTAGAGTGAACATTTTCTAACTACAAATAATTTTGAGTTCAGATTGGAATGAGAAAAATCAAGGGATTCCAAGGCACCCTCGCTGGGTCTGAAGGAAAAAGTTGCAGATGTTTCATAAATCGGGTCGACATTGAAGATGATTTTTATATGAGATGTTTTCTGGGGAGTTCAAAGACATCAACTGATTTACAAGTGCTTGAACTTTCCTCTATTTTTGGTCATCGGCGTATTCCTGAATACCCGATTCCTCTACAAAATTTGCACACTTTAAGTCTTGAAAGAGTATCACCTGTGATATTGTGGCAAAGGGATGACCAGGTACATGCTTTTTCTTGATCAAAAATTAAATTTTGGTCGCACCAGCAATTATTTCGGTCTTGTGAGATTTTTTATCATTGAAAAAAATAGCAGTTTGAACAAAGTGGTTGTAAATTCCAGGTTCTACTCAAGTTGAAAGAGCTATCTTGCATCTTTGATAGTATCTTAGACTCCAGCCTTCAAAATATGTATATGAGCGATTTCAAGAAACTGCTGAGTTCGTTTGGAATGTTCAAAAATCTGAGAAGTCTGCAAATAGAATGTGGACCTGAGTTCTTAAGATGGGAAAGTATTATTGAATGGAATCGCTTGCAGAAATCTATAAGAGAACTCACCTATCTGCAAACTTTAAGCTTGAAATCCTTTAAGGTAGAAGGGGAATTTGCTCTAAGCAACAGGGGAAAGACAACTGTTGATCTGTTTCCTATGAGAAATCTTGAGGCCATAATTCTGTGCGGTGTATTGAAAACAACGGTGGTCTCCATTAGTGGACAGTTCTGTCCCAACCTTAAATCTCTTCAGCTTTGTTGTATGACAGATCTGATTGAAATGGATTTGACAGGGATAACCACACTGGAATGTCTGATACTGTTGAAATGTCAACAATTGAGAAAAGTATCGGGCAATGATCTGCTAAAACTTGAATTTTTCCAAATAAAATTATGTCCGACTATGAGAGAGTTACCAAATTTTGGGGGTGTCAATTGTCTCAAGAGGATCTATATTAGCCAGTGTGAGAACCTGCAGGATGTATCAGCTTTTGAAAGATTGGAGAGATTGAAGAGGATCTGGATCGCTTATTGTCCAGAGCTGAAGAGTATAAAAGCTATTGAACACTTGAAGGGATTGAAGAGAATCTGGATTCAGGGCTGTACACAGTTGCATGATGTAGTTTGTTTTAATGAATTGAAGGAGTTGAAGAAACTCTTCATTGGGAAATGTACAAGGATGCAGAATATGGAAGGCATTGAACATTTATTACGCCTGGAGAGCATTATCATTGCTGAATGTCCGAAGCTGACGAATATAAGAGGCGTTGAAGAATTGGAAGGACTGAAGGAGATGATTATTTCAGATAGTCCTATTATAAGTTGTGTCGAAAGGTTGCAGGTACTAAACACAAACACATGTAGTTACTCATCATTTGTCCATTATTTCCTTTCAATATAGTGGCTATGTTGCTTGTTAATTTTTTTTGGAACAATTGCATCTCAATAAAGTATTTCTGTTCAGTTTTCGACTTTCCATATGTACTGTTGAAAATAATTTATCGAGAACACTATGATTTCAGAGATTGCCATCTGAGCATATAACTATGGTGGGGAGATCAGCTATGTCAGATTTTATTTCAAATGAGGGTGATGAAGATGAAGATGAAGAAGGATTTAGATTTGGCTATGTGAGGTGATCGTCCATATCATATTTTACCGCAGATAAAATTGGGAACACATTGTCTCTGGTGGATGCTTTTTATGAAATAGAGCGTGAAGGAAATATAAATAATATTTTGGACTGGTTTCATAAAACCCATCGCTCACTCAGTACATTCATCTTCTGCGCTTTGGTTTGGGATTCTCCTCAGATAGAGGGCGATATTTTTAATGGGGCCAGGATTGTGCGTCAGAGACCTCATCACCTAAGACATATAAACCTGTTTAGCGGTGCTGCAGACTGGATATATATGTGCGTAGTTAATGAAGAAAGGTTCTCAGAATATGACTCCTGGATTCCATCCTCTCCTTGTATAAAGAAGGCGTTTATAATGGGAGTGAAGGCAGGCGAAGAAAGGAAAACCCTTCACATACTGCAAAGCTTATTTGCTAAACTATGCATTCACAACAGCTGAATATTCTGAAAAAGATCTGTTGCGCTTTGGGCGTGTTGATTGGTGTGAGAGAGTGACAGTGATCTTGATTGCTCTGAGAGATTGACTGCAGAGGAGCATGCTCTCTCTGATTTCGCCGAACGATGAAGGATACATTAGTGGTGGTGCTGATGATGATGATCATAATGCAAGTGACTTTTAATTCAAATTTCAGTTGTTGCAAATGAGATTATGTAGATCTTAAAATACAGATTTTTTTTAAAATCAAATGGGTCTTTATATAGAATGATCTTTTATTGGAAAAGGTTTTATACTCAATAAAATTAGAATTAGTATGCTATTATAATTAATCAACTATTTTCCTCTTAATGAAATTTATAAAAAAAAAAATAATAATAATAAATTTTTTGATAATTTTTAAAGTATATATAAATAAATTATGTACAGATCAGTAAATTTATATATTTAAAGATTAAGCTAAATGAATCAAGTAGAAATTGAAAGAAGTTATTGATAGAATTAAAAGTTGTGTGCATAAGTGATATAAATTCTTAGAGAATTTGTAGTTAGATATAATTTTTTTTGGAAACTATAATATTTTTATTGATTTGGATATGTTTATTTTAAATATGATATTGTATATGTTTTTCGAATTCATTTAAGTAGGTTAAGATAATCAGTTGTACATTCTTTTTCTTTCATGAGATTCTGATCTATTCTTATTCTCGTAGATTTGAAAACTTGACTAAGCAATCTTTTGTTTTTTGTTTTTATGTATTATCCTACTCTTTATTGGATTTGGAAATTATAAGGTTGTTTATATATAGTTTTATTTTCTTCTTCAATAGACTCAATAGCTTATCTTTCTAATCTCTAGATGTAGATTTGTTATATTGGCATTTGCACATCTCTCAAAATCTCTATCTTATTTTAATTAAGGCATTATAACTTTATTGTTTAAATCTCTCTTAAGAAATTATTGGGTTATCCATCTACTTGCATACTTCTAAAATGATACTGTAGCTCATGTTAATTTAAGTACTATAGTTCTTGATTGGAAAATTACAGTTTGCTTTCCTAAAATCTTATAAATTCACATTTTCTCTTTTCTTTTCTTTTGAATGACATAAAGAATTAAGAAAGATCTATAAAAATCTATTAATCTCGTGTTATATATTTTCTAGTAAGATCTTGATGACTACATACTTTCTAGTTATATTACCAACATTTTCATTGATTCCAACATGTCTAAAATTCTTAAGTTAAAGAAAAGCTTTTCATTTGTGTTGGATGACATAATAACAAACAAGAGTTTGACTCTTACATCAAGTGACCTACTCACAAAAGGCACATTTTTAGTTCAAACAAACCTCACCATTGCATCTACAAATCTAAAGGCATTTTATTTCTATATAAAGGTTGTCAAATTTAGACACAAAAACTATTTTCTAAAAGAATCATTAAGGATCATACAAGTATAGAATTAAAGGTAAGTTTTTTATTTATATAGATAAACTACTAGTTAGGGCTAGTCCCCTTTCAAATCACTTTCGATTGGAGCTATTAACCAGTGAGACCACATTTTTGAGGGGCTTCATCCTCAAACTTGATCGACATTAACACCCTAATAACTCCTTGCATCTCCTATCTATATCTCCATTTTATCGCATTATCCCTCCAAAGACCAATCCTTCTCTCTCCATTAATCTCCTTATCCCTTCGGTCCTTATCACACCCTCCTTATCTCTCCAATAGCACAATTCTCCTTGTTTCTCCAAGGGCACATCAATTTGTGGTATCACCTGCAACTACAGTTTGCATTCACCGCTATCGTGTTGCATTCTTTATTTTGTCCCTGCTGGCTCCACCTCTTTTGCACGCCACCTGCGTAAGGATAAACAATATCCAACATTAGCAATGGCAGGGGGCATTGTCTCCTGCAATCCACCATGGCACTCTGAATGGCTACGCAAGCAAGGTCGCATCTTGCATAGGGGTGTCACCCATGCATCCTCCATACACCATTTTTACAGAGAAGACCAAGCAAACAGTGTTCAAGGTAGCATGTATGCATGTTGCGAGTCAAACACATAACCTCCCCTCAGGCAAGCATGCAACACAATCATTGCATTATGAGGTCATCCTCATTAAAGGTAAGTTTTATATATAGAAAGTTAGTTAACTAATAGAGGCTAATATTTAGTGTTTACATCAAATGCTACTAGCTAGATTAGTACTAGTGAAACAATCATGTACCCAAAAGTTGATGAATACTAAGAGGAGCAGGGGGGGGGAATTAGTATACCAAAAATTCTTGCACTTAAACACTTAAATAGTCTAAAGATAAATCGGTAAAGCAATTTAACAGACAGACCAATTATCACACATGCAAACTAAAATGCAAATAACGCATTCACCCACAAAAGCAATACAACCATAACACAAGATATTTGACGTGGAAACCCAAATGGGAAAAACCACGATGAGATGGAACTCACAAGTCACTATCTGCAGAATAGAAACCAGACCGATTAAGGTCAGACCAGTTAAGGTCTTACAGTGTTCTTCACCAGAACAGATCCTGTTAGGAATCTCAATCTCTATTAGGAGATAAGTCCGATCAAGGACTACCTTGCTAGAGGATTTTAGATTCACAGAGGCAAACCACCTTGTTAGAGGATTTTACAAAAGGCTTTTGGGCCTACCCAGTTAAGGGCTACAAACTTGTCAAATATGTGAATAATCAACAAGTGTTTGATCTATCTAATAGCACAGACTTCTCAATTAGATCCTTGATAGCTCATTCTTAATGCACTCCTACATTACTTTAGTCTTCTACACATTCATATTCTTTTTAACTCCTCAACCACCTTAAACCCTAGTCACAACATAAACCCTTTCAGCAATAGCCTAAAACCCTAGACATGATGTCCTTTTAAAGGAGTCTGATTTCATGTCGGTCCAATAGGATTACATTTCAATTTCCTAGGTTCAATGAATCTAGACATACTCAGTAACACGACACAAGAAGCACCGCTAGTGTGTCGGCACCGTCAAACAATCGGTGGATTGATAACTCATCACAAAATGTCGGTTGATAACTCATCACAGAGTATTACCGGTTCATACAAAATATTGGTTGCCGGTTTGACAAAAATGAAGACTGGTCGAAATGTGTAATGCCGCTTTAATCCCTCGCAGTTTGCATTCACCACTATCGTGTTGCATTCTTTATTTTGTCCATGCTGGCTCCACCTCTTTTGCACGCCACTTGCATAAGGATAAACAATATCCAACATCAGCAATGGCAGGGGGCATTGTCTCCTGCAATCCACCGTGGCACTTTGAATGGCTGGGCAAGCAAGGTCGCATCTTGCATAGGGGTGTCACCCATGCATCCTCCATACGCCATTTTTACAGACAAGACCAAGCAAACAGTGTTCAAGGTACCATGTATGCATGTTGCGAGTCAAACACATAACCTCCCCTTAGGCAAGCATGCAACACAATCGTTGCATTATGAGGTCATCCTCATTAAAGGTAAGTTTTATATATAAAAAGTTAGTTAACTAATAGAGGCTAATATTTAGTGTTTACATCAAATGCTACTAGCTAGATTAGTACTAGTGAAACAATCATGTACCCAAAAGTTGATGAATACTAAGAGGAGGGGGGGGGGGGTGAATTAGTATACCAAAAAGTCTTGCACTTAAACACTTAAACAGTCTAAAGATAAATCAGTAAAGCAGTTTAATAGACAGACCAGTTATCACACATGCAAACCAAAATGCAAATAATGCATTCACCCACAAAAGCAGTACAACCATAACACAAGATATTTGACGTGGAAACCCAAATGGGAAAAACCACGATGAGATGGAACTCACAAGTCACTATCTGCAGAATAGAAACCAGACCGGTTAAGGTCTTACAGTGTTCTTCACCAGAACAGATCCTGTTAGGAATCTCAATCTCTGTTAGGAGATAAGTCCGATCAAGGACTACCTTGCTAGAGGATTTTAGATTCACAGAGGCGAACCACCTTGTTAGAGGATTTTACAAAAGGCTTTTGGGCCTACCCGGTTAGGGGCTACAGACTTGTCAAATATGTGAATAATCAACAAGTGTTTGATCTATCTAATAGCATAGACTACTCAATTAGATCCTTGATAGCTCGTTCTTAATGCACTCCTGCATTACTTTAGTCTTCTACACATTCATATTCTTTTTAACTCCTCAACCACCTTAAACCCTCGTCACAACATAAACCCTTTCAGCAACAACCTAAAACCCTAGACATGATGTCCTTTTAAAGGATTCTGATTTCATGTCGGTCCAATAGGATTACATTTCAATTTCCTAGGTTCAATGAATCTAGACATACTCAGTAACACAACACAAGAAGCACCGCCAGTGTGTCGGCACCGTCAAACAATCGGTGGATTGATAACTCATTGCAAAATGTCGGTTGATAACTCATCACAGAGTATTACCGGTTCATACAAAATACCGGTTATCAGTTTGACAAAAATGAAGACTGGTTGAAATGTGTTATGCCTCTTTAATCCCTCATACCACTTGAGGTCAACATGCCGCTTTAGACCAGGAAACACATTCTGCAAAACATCAATAGTCTAAAGACTATAATACAACATACGATTTGGAACAAATACCTGTTGTGCCCAAACTTATACATATAAAGAGGATCTTAATGCAAGTGCGTGTCCATCAATGACAATCACAACATAAACATCAAAAATGCCAACAATCTCCCCCTTTGGCATTGATGGCAACACTTAGGAAATAAAATTTTGACATCTAAGTGTTTTACAACAAAATCATGCCATTAGCAAAATTGCTCCCCCTAAGCATATACACTATCCCTTTAACAATACAATGAATAGAAATGTTGCATACAGAGCATAAACATTGAGATATCAGAGCATATATCAAAGCATATATCAAAATTTTAAACTAGATACTTCTCCCCTATACTTCTCCAAAATAGAGTACTTCTTCCTCTTTGCCAACAATGACAAAGTATCGTTGAACAACCCTATTTCTATTTGATATTAAAACAATAAATGTTTATGACAATAAGGAGTAGTACTTGTCAAAAATAGATTTATAGTCTTGCAAGAATTGCTTCATTGATAAAGGCCAGGACTCAAGTAGGGAGGTGGCCACTTCTTTCTTTGTTTGCATCTGGGAGACCTGTTCTTCCATGGCATCAATTGTGCTCATCTCCTGTGTAACTGTCAAGGCATCTAGGTTCAAATAACACTTCTGAAGAATTTGCAGATGTGGAAGTAAAACCAGTTGTAGCTCCTGCAAATCTCTAGACCGTGTGTTGATTTCTTGCTCCATTTTGGCTGACTGGATATGAAACCGGTGAACGGTTTGCCCATAATTTGTGAAGGAATCATAAGGCAGCTTGAATGTGCTCAAGTAGGACTGCAAGTCCTATTCAAGTTTTTGCTTCTGAGCTAGCACATCATCATAGAACAGATGGGGTTGACAGATTTTGCTGAGTAGCATATTCCTCTCATCTAGAGCATCCCTTATGTCCTTTTGTTCTTTCTTTAGTTCAGACCAGAGCTCATTCAACTTTTTCACCAGAGCTATATTAAGAGCCTTTTGATGCTCCTTCTTGACATTCGCCTTTGCTGCCTTTTCAAGACTCTACACTTGATCATCTACTACTGTGCATAGGAACTTTAGTCTAGCTAATGAAGAATCGGTGTTTGGAAGATTTGTACCGGGTATCAAACCGGTAAGCATATCCATAGCAGCTTGGATTACATCCTGCTCCTTCTTCCGTCGAATGTTTTCAAGGCGCTCTTGAGCTACCTTGATGCTCTGCATTAGCTCTGATTCACTTGTAGACTAGAGATCGATAGGACTGGTGATATCAGCCGGTTTGGCTTGACTCCCGGTTGCCTTTGGAGTCTCCATCTGTGTGCTCTTCTCCGCTTCTCCTATCTTGTCCTTTTCCGCTTTCTTTTTCTCCACTTCCTTATCTTCTTCTTCCTTCTTCTTTTTCTCTGCTTCCTTCTTATTTTCATGTTCCTTGTCTTCTTCGTCCTCTCAGCTTCCTTCCTCTTCTCCTCTTCTTTCTCTTCCTCTTCCTTCTTCTTCTTTTCTTCTTCCTTCCACTTCTTCACTTCTTTATCCTCTTCTTCTTTCTTTTTCCTTTCATCTTCTTGCCTCTTCTTCTCTTCACCTTTTCTTTTCTCCTCTTCCTCTTTTCTCTTCTCTTCCTCTTTCCGCTTTACCTTATCTTCATCCCTCTTCTTCTTCTCTGCTTGTTCCCTAGCCACTTCCTTTCTGTCCTTAGCTTGCTCATTGCCCTATTCAGCCTGATGCTCTTGTTCTGTTCCCTCAGAAGGTATGTCCTGAGTGACATCTTCTACATCTAGGGCATTGACATCAATAGTGTCGATTGGTTCTACAACCAAATTTCCTTCATCATCAAATGCTTCATCTGGTTTGGATATAACTAATTCTTCTTCTGCTTGCCGGTTGGCTAAACGTGCTTTGTGAGTCTGGACAACAATTTACATAAACAGATGGGTGTCCTTTTTGACATCAGTAACTCTACCTTCTAACAACCAGAGTCTTCTTTTTCTAGTGAAGAAGAGTCCTTTATTTAGTTCAATTACATCATATAATTCAGAATTTGACAGGTTGGGAAAGTATTGTGCAAAAACCTTCTCTCTAATTCCCTGTTCTTTCTCTATGGCAATGTGCCATCTATTATCTAATGACATGTATAAAGAATCCGATGTTTGAGACTTAATCTCTGAGGGCGACCAGTTATTACTACACAGATACTGAATTATTTCCTTTTCAACCACTTCCCTTTCATCCTCATTGAAGTCATCAAAACACTCAAGTAAATCATTTAACACTTTTCTCCTAATATTCTTTATTGCTCTTTGACAATGTGTCAAAGGTTTATAGGAGGAGATATCTATATTTACCGGTGCTGAAGATGTCGGTTCACTCTGTGTCTTCTTTCTTGTCTGTCTCTCCTTTTTGGGTTGCTCCTTAGACACAGTTTCTTCCGAGTCCGAAGAGTTGCTTCTTGTCTTCCTCTTTCTCTGGAACACTTTAGCTGGTGCAGCTTCCGGTTTCTTCTTGTTGCAGTAGTAACCGGTATTGATGCTACAGGAACTGGCTTTGCCTTCTTCACTGCCGGTCCTTTCTCTTTCACTGTTGGTGGTTCCTCAGTCAGTGCTATCCTCTCCAAGTAGGTGCCAGTTCTCTTCGCCTTAGGATCAAGCAGTGAGGCAATAAGAGTAGAGGCATACCCTTCCAGCATGTCGTACATCACCTCATAGCCCATTAGCTCCACTTCTTCCATTCTAGGCTCAACAACCTCCATTATACATTTGTCTACTTGGATGGTGAAGCAGATATCGTCTTCATATTTCTTGATGATGTCTCCTGATATCCTCACTCTTTGGCTCATCTTCCTTCTGAACTCATCAAAATACTTGTTCAGAATATCAGGGTAACTGGTTCCAAGTGCTTCAATGCTTTCCTTGATTTGCTTAGTTATCAGTTGGTCACCAGACCACTGAACGTCTCCTACTCCTGGGAAGTATCCTTGAAAGTAAAAGAACAACCCACCCAATAGTTGTCCAAACTTGAACCTTAGTGCATTATCTTGTTTGATTTATTTCAGGTTCAATAGGAGTTGCCTCTGCATACTGGTGCATAGGTCAAATGATGCATCCTCTTTTATCATTCGGTAAGTAGCATTTACCGCTGCAGTAGATACAGAGTTGATTCTGCTGGCTGAGAACGTCTGGTAGCCTATCACCATGCAGGCATACTTAACTAGATCATCCTTGATTGAATTTATAGTCATGCCCCATGAGTCACTTATTGAACCGGTGAGCTTGGACATCTCAGTTTTGCTAATTGTCCTTAGGGCTGGTACTTCCCCTATATTGCAGAAACCGGTGATTGCATGAATTGCCTACGGTGTGATATCATGCATCCTCTCCAAGTACATTTTGTCACCATGGACCCTACTCAGAATAATCCTTATATGATCTTCTGTGAAATCCTCCAGAAAGTAAACAACATTGTGGAGTTTCTTCTTCTCCAGAATACTATACTCTAGTTTGATCATCTTATCTTGTCCACAAAATAGACCTAGTTGGGTATGGATAGCTAGAGACCCTAGGTCTTCAAGTTTACAATCAATATAATATGAGATTCCCTCTTCTACTATCACTCTAGCCAGAACTTGAGATAGGGCATTATACTTTGACTTCCGTTGAATAAAACTTTCAGACTCAATAGATGCACTAGAACTAGTATGAGATGCGGAAGCCATTGTAGAAATTTTAAGAACTCGAGAAATACCTTTCAAAACACGCAAATTTAGGGATTTCCAATTCTCCTTTACTCCTCACTTCGTCGGTAGCTGAATCACCGCTTTGTGTTCTCCACTTGACCATATGCTATTTGAATTTGAATCTCCTTCACGATTTCTCAATTTCTCCAAATTTCTACTCAAAACGCCTTTTTGTCACTCTGCTCTTTGAAAAAATTTTCTTCGCTCAAAAACTAATAGTGAGTAATGATTTCAAAAGTAGTTTTAAACATAGTCCTCACCTACTGTCATTAATGCTCCTCCATTAGGGCATAAACCCTAATTTTCCTTTTTACCATTTTCGGTCTTCTGCCAAGCAATAGGTATCATACATCGATTAAGGTCTTTTGCCTATTTAAACTGCGGGTTCGAAAACATTTTTCCGTTTGCTCCCCCTAAGCCTTTTGAAGCTTAGTTTGTCAGTTCCGATATTTCCACACTAGGTGCAGAAACCGGTTCCTCTTCCAACATTACTGGTTTCCTCTTCCAGGTTTTGTTCATGTCCGCTTGAACTATTTCAACATCAATTCCTCCTTCCTGAGTGACTGGTATATCATTAGATATACTCTTTCTGCTTCTACAGAATCTTGCAATGTGACCCGGTTTGTTGCAGTGATAGCAAACCAATCCAGGTGCTCTCCAAGGTCCATTGTTCATGTTTCCATTCTTCCTTCTGCATGTTGCAGCAGTGTGACCATGACCATTACAGATCATACAATTTCCTCTCCATTCGGTTGCCGCTTCTTTGGTGATGATTAAAGACATTAAACCGGTTGTGATTCCGGTTCACAAAAGGTTCAGGACCAACTCCTTGGGTCCTCTGAGGATATCTTCCAGTGTCATTCATGACAGACCTGCATTCAAATGCTCTATGCCCATACTTGTTGCATGCATAACAATGACCATTGAACTTATTGGATCAAGGTACATTGTTAATAGAGTAAGGAAAATTATTGTAGGCTTCGCTCCTACATACATTGGCAGTGTGTCCTTCTTTAAGACAGTTAAAGCAAACAGGTTTGAATTTTTGCTTACCTTTATCTTTGAATGCCGGTTGCTTCTTTGATGCTTCAGCATTTGTTCCTGAGGATTCTCCTTCCTCATGTCTAGAGAAACCAAGTCCATTGGTATTCTTTACCGGTCTAGCCGACTCAAGCTTTTGCTCTAGCTTCACAGTACTTTTGTTGAACTTAGCAAGTATTTCCTTTGACTCAGAGAGTTATTTGGAAACAGCAGCATTTGTTTCCAACAAATTTTCATTCTCAAAGATGGCAGTGTTCAATTCTCTTTGCATTTCTTCCTTTTCCACCTTGCTTGCATGGAGTTGAGCATTTAGAGCACTCATTTCTTGTTTCAACTTGGAGATCTCACAATCTCTTTCTTTCACTAGGTCTTTAGTTTTTCTCCGATTCTCAAGATCTTGACACATCTAGATAGTCAGTCCTTCCAATTCCTTTCTCAGGTTGGATTTTGACTCATTCAACTTATTTACCTCTGCAATTAGGGCTTCCATGTCTGCTTCATCTGCAGAACTATTTTTAGATAGCTCCATCAGCTTTTCTGCATGTTCTCTCCTTTTTGCTTGAGATGCCTTGTATTTGACCATAAGATCATCATAGGCTTGCTCAGATTGAGTGAGCTATTGAGTAAGTTCCCTCAATGTGTATTCCCCCATATCTCTTTCCAAGTGGTTAAACTTATAGAAAGGTTGGCTTTGATACCAATTGATGAATACTAAGAGGGGGGTGAATTAGTATACCAAAAAGTCTTGCACTTAAACACTTAAACAGTCTAAAGATAAACCGGTAAAGGAGTTTAACAGATAGATCGGTTATCACACATGCAAACCAAAATGCAAATAACGCATTCACCCACAAAAGCAATACAACCATAACACGAGATATTTGATGTGGAAACCCAAATGGGAAAAACCACGGTGAGATGGAACTCACAAGTCACTATCTGCAGAATAGAAACCAGACCGGTTAAGGTCTTACAATGTTCTTCACCAGAATAGATCCTGTTAGGAATCTCAATCTCTGTTAGGAAATAAGTCCGATCAAGGACTACTTTGCTAGAGGATTTTAGATTCACAGAGGTGAACCACCTTGTTAGAGGATTTTACAAAAGGCTTTTGGGCCTACCCGGTTAAGGGCTATAGACTTGTCAAATATGTGAATAATCAACAAGTGTTTGATCTATCTAATAGCACAAACTACTCAATTAGATCCTTGATAGCTCGTTCTTAATGCACTCCTGCATTACTTTAGTCTTCTACACATTCATATTCTTTTTAACTCCTCAACCACCTTAAACCCTAGTCACAACATAAACCCTTTCAGCAACAACCTAAAACCCTAGACATGATGTCCTTTTAAAGGAGTCTGATTTCATGTTGGTCCAATAGGATTACATTTCAATTTCCTAGGTTCAATGAATCTAGACATACTCAGTAACACGACACAAGAAGCACTGCTAGTGTGTCGGCACCGTCAAACAATCGATGGATTGATAACTCATCACAAAATGTTGGTTGATAACTCATCACAGAGTATTACCGGTTCATACAAAATACCGGTTGTCAGTTTGACAAAAATGAAGACTAGTCGAAATGTGTTATGCCGCTTTAATCCGTCCTACCACTTGAGGTCAACATGTTGCTTTAGACCGGGAAACACAACTGCAAAACATCAATAATCTAAAGACTATAACACAACATACTAGTTGGAACAAATACTGGTTGTGCCCAAACTTATACATATAAAGAGGATCTTAATGCAATTGTGTGTCCATCAATGACAATCACAACATAAACATAAAAAATGCCAACAAAAGTGATTTCCCATACAAAAAATTATGGTTTTGTATTTGAAAAGAGTGGTATTGACCACTAAAGATAATGTTCAAAGATTTCTATGGTGGTTTTAGCATCTTTAGAAGTATATTGAATATTTTGGAAAGTTTTGACTTTTCAAACCAATAGTAACACCATGATGTTACGCTAACATTATTTTTCATCCCGCTTTCTTACCAATTTACCTATGGTGTTTTCAATTTTATGCTTCAACTTTGTAAGGTCCATTCTTGATCATACTAATTTTTTACTATATTTATTTGAGGTAGAATTTCACTCTTCATAGTTGTTTAAGTGGCTTCTTGATATGACACTCTTTACTTCCAATGTTTTAGTTTTCTAAGTGGTTTTTATAGTCAAGATTATTTTTTCAAACATCAACCATTTATAACTTTCACATGAATGGGCTCCTTCTAGGTGATATGTTTTAAGAAATTAAGCTCTACAAAGAGGTATGGATTGTTTATTCCTATTCTATAATCACATAACTTTTTCCTATTTTAGCACTTTATAGTATAATGCGAGTTATTTATAGAAGCTCTAACCTACACCATTGTGAATCAAGTTAAGGAGAATATGAAAGTCTTTGGTAAGTCCTAAACTCGCACCCCCACCCTCATCTTTGGACTGACTTATATCCAAGAATTGGGATATGGCTAACATTCTATCTAATTTTAGCTTCCCACATTTTGGGTTTAGAAACAACATAAAATGTCCACCCGCTAATACCAATTGGTTAAAATTAAATTTTGGTAGGCCTTCTTAAGGAAACCTAGGTTGAATGGGTAGGGGTGGGATCATTAGAGAATCAAGTAGCAGGGTTGTGGTAGCCTATGTGGCTAACCTAGGCATTTAAACTTTTAATGTGGTAGAAGTGATGGTATCTTTCTTTGGCATTTCTATTTCCAAGGATATGGGCTACCAAAATATCATCACCGAAGGTGATTCTAAAAATGTCATTATGATGTTGCAAGGTAAGGCAAAACATGGCCGGTGTGTGGTGGACCTTATCACTAAGTGCCAAGGTGTCATTGCCACCTTCATCTATGTAAGGATTCAACACACCTTAGAAAAGGCACTAGGCCTACAAATGGAATAGCTTACATTGGTCATTTTTTAGGGGCTTAAAATTTGGAGGACACAGCATGAGTTACCTAAAGATATTCATGTCATGATCCTTGAAGACATTAATCCCAATGAGACCTAAAGATTTTAAAATCGCCTTTTCCTTCATTATCCTATCCACTTTGTTCTTTAATAAATTATTGATGTGGACTTGCCTTGTTAAATCTAGTGAAGGCTATGCTTCTTTCAAAATTTCTTTTATTTGAGTTTACCCCATAGCTAGTTTAAGCAACGCCTTTCTAGTCCCTATGGGTAGAGATCTTATCCAAACCAGGCCAAACAAATTCTTAGATTTCAAATAAAATGGTGTTCTTTGTGAAAAGTATATGTTTAAGGAATGAAGGGCTTCAACCTTTCTTTATTTGAGTAGTTTACCCAATCCTAGGATGAGTGTGAATTCCAAGTGGGTGGGGTAAAATTTGTGATGTCTATGGAAAGCATTATGGCTGCTATAAGTCTTATGGTGGAGGGTATAACCTTCTCAAAGAAACCTAAGGGTAATTACAAGATGGATTTCAAGAGTTTCTTAAATCCAAGGGAGAAAGTTGCTTGCCTACAAAGTGGTTTCAATAGAGATCACTTACTTGAGGTTTGGAAAGAGGTCATTGCTCGTCATGAAATTCATCACTTTAGATAGGAGATTTAAATAGTTTCATTCTTATCTTTTTCACATGCTCAACCATATGAGGTATGGCATGAAGATTAATTTCTCTTATTGGCCTTTCTTGTCTATTTACAAGTTTACAATTGTTGCCAAAACTAAAAATGTCCTTCCCCTACATCAAGGGCTTACTCAATGTTTGTACAATTTGCACCTGAATTTAACCCATGCTTGTGAGTCGATTAGTAATCCCTCTAGTCCCACTCTATGTGTTGAGATGTTAGATAATCAAGATAGTAACTTGATGCCATCTCCACTCCTAAACCCAAAGGAACCCCTACCTGGGTCAACCCTAGTAGGACAACTAAATTCAAGGACCCATCAACCCCTCTCGTTATTGAATGCATGGTTGAAGTGCTAGAGGCAAAGGTGAATGTTTATAAGGATTCTACATCCTTGTAGTATATTGGGTCTAAGTGGACCCTAAACAACCCTATTAGTAATATTGTCACCCCTTCTATCTCCTTGTTTGGCTCCCCTCCCCCTTCATTTACAAACTCACCAAGGAAATGTGACTTCCTTGCCTTTGTAGATAAGGTTAATGAACTTTGTGATGACTACAACAAATAAGGAGCTATAATCTATTTGTGTTTGTGGCTTGCTAAATATCATGTAAAATAAAATTAGCAAACTTGAGGCCCTCCTCAAACTAGATTCTAGATCTTCATGTTTGGTAATGGATGATAAGGATCAAAGGATTTGGGTGGCAAAAAATGATTTAGCTGAAAAACACATAAGGTGGGAAGGAATGGAAGTGGAATTTTAGCAGCTCTACATCACAAGATAAATGAGGAGGATAAGAAGGAGATGATGAAGGCAATTGAACATCTACAGAACAACCTGTTATGCCTAGCATATCTATTTCCCCATTTGGTTTCCTTGAGTCAAAATATGGCCCCCCTTTTTTAGTTTCTTTCTTCTCTTTTTGGTGTTGACCTTGAAACTCTGGAATCTCGGAGTCCCAAGGTCCCTTTTGTTTTTACCTCGGAACTCCAGAGTCCCGGAGCCCCGAGGTTCTCTTTGGTTTTACCTCAGAACTCCGGAGTCCTAGAGTCCCAAGGGTTCTTTTTGGTTTTACCTCGGAACTCCAGAGTCCCGAGGTTCATTTTGGGTTTCGCCTCAGCACTCCAAAATCCTGGAGTCTCGAGGTTCCTTGCTGTTCCAACCTCGGAACTCCGGAGTCCTGGAGTCCTGAGGTCTTGGGTCTTTCAACCTCGAAACTCCGAAGTCTCAGAGTGCTGAGGTGGCTTTGTTTTTCCTTCCATCCCACCCTGGAACCCTGGAGTCCCGGGGTCTTGTTTATGGTTTTCATACAGAAGGGTTTTGGGAGGCTATATATATGAGATAATGAACTTTTTGAGTTCATTTGTGCATTCAGAGTTTCTCCTCCCTAGCTCCAAGCTACAAACCTCCAGACTCCCGTGCTCTCTTTCTTGGCATCCATTTGATTTTCGATTCACCAAGTTGGTGAATTAGTTTTCTCTCCTTGTGTTTTTCTTGGTTTGGTGTCTTTTTGTGTTTTTGTCCTTTTTATTCTTTTTGGTTTTTGTTGTTTATGGGCATGCCCTAGCAATCCACCCCGGAACCCCAGATCCCCAAAGTTTCGGGTTTCATGTTGCAATCCACTCCGAAACCCTGGATCCCCAGAGTTCCAGGTTTCATGTTGCAATCCACCCCGGATCCCTAGAGTTCCAGGTTTTGCCTTCCATGCCACCCCGGAAGCCCAGATCCCCAGAGTTCCAGGTTTCGCCTTCCATCCCACCCCAGAACCCCGGATCCCCGAAGCTCCAGATCATCCTAAATCTGGAGCCCGGAACCCCGGTGTTCCGAGCCCTTTTCCTTTTTACTTACCCCGGGACCCCGAAGTCCCGAAGTGGATCAAGAATTATGTTTAATATTGACAACTAAAATTTGTGCTTTGCTTATAGGTTATAGTGGTTAGATGGACTCATCTGCCAACAAGAGAGGTAAAGAAATTGACAGACTTCTAGCCACCATGAAGTACCAATATCAAGGACAGGTTCATGTTTCGAAGCTAGACGATCAAATTAGATGGGTCATGGACACCGAAGTGGGACATATAGAGATTGGGGATATTGCAACCCAATTAGATAAACCTAACCTAGATGCTCTCCACCAAAGAATAAAGAGGTTGGTTCTTGTGGAAGCTACTATATTCCCACAGTCCCTTCAAGCACCTGAGTTTACAATGACCATCGCTCCATTCTACAATCCAGAGACAAGAAAGTGTATGGATACACATGGAAAAACTGTTATTAACTTGTCACTGGATATGCTAGGGTTCGTCTTTGGAATCTCGACTAGGGAAGAGGCATTCTTATTAACAAAAGAAGAGGCCTTGAAAACATGGAATGAGAAGGTGTCAGCTAGCAAAAGACACATGAATACCAACTGGTTGGAAGAGGAGAGGAAAATAGGGCTCAAGGCTACAGAGATCTTGAGGGCAGACTTCAAAGAGCCTCAAAGGGACTTGATCATCATGCTCAGCAGGGCCTTCGGCAAGCCTGACTGCAAGCATTTCCACCCTTGGATGTTCCAATTTATGAGTACCATATTGATAGGAAAGCAATAGTTTGATTGGCCGCAAATCCTTTCGGATAACATTTGTAAGCAGATGAAGGAGGTGTAGCACACCCAGAAATTCTTTTTCACATCCTATGTCATTTGGGTAGCTGCCAAAGCTGGAAAGTTTCCAGAGCTACAGGTAGAATGGTAGCTAGGAGAGAAGGAGGGACAGAAGAAGATATGGTAATATTATTCCCAGCTCACTCTAACAAATGCAAAGACACACTTTAAGAGGGTTAATGATGCTTTCATCTTCCCTATAATCATTAAGTTGACTTGAGACGCAGGATATCGGATAAGCCCAAAAGCCATGGCTATCATTTGGGAGTGGGTGTGTTGGTTCATCCAAAACCCACATCAAAGTTAGTCGACTCACAGGGAATCCAATGCTGCTGCCTTGTTATTGCAACGATAGGGTAATCCTACTGGAATATGTGAGACAACTTCTTGGTCTCCAATCACTGCTATCTTCTAAACATAAAATAGGTATTGACTTCTTGGTGTCCATTGGGTACTTCGCTTGTTCTAAAATACAAGTGGCAAAATTGGCCGAGCAAGAGCTTCAAGATTTGAACCTGAAAGAATATAATCATATTAGGGAATTTTATGATCCGTACGGGAAACTTAAGAAAGCTATGCCTAAGGCATATGAGGGGCATAGGCCTAGCCTGGAAGACTTTTGGGCCAACTTGCAGGACACTTTTGAAGTCAGGGAGAAGAATTACAACAGGTTGTCTATGCCACAGGTTAAAGACTTTGGTATCAAGACTAACCTCCCTAAACACTCGAGGGATGATGGAGAGTTACTCGATCCAATTTATAAAGAATTAGGGATAGACAAGAGGCCCCTCTCCCCAGTGAAATGGTCCGCAAGTGAAGATATAGATATGGAGAAGGTCTCCCAAGTAGTCATCAAAAGGACTAAGCAATGGTTAAGCTAGAGGGTCAGACCTAGTGCATCAAAAACAAAACAAAAAGAATCCACCTTAGGGGTGCTGCAATCGAGAGGCCATAAAGAGTATGCTCGAAATACGAGGTCAGTGTTGGCATTTTTGTTGTTTATGTTGTGATTGTCATTGATGGAAACACACTTTTATTGAGATCCCCTTTATATGTTTGAGCTAGAGCTCAACTGGTATTTGTTCCAACCGGTATGTTGTATTCTAGTCTTTAGGCTATTGGTGATTTTGCAGAATGTGTTTCCTAGTCTGAAGCGGCATGTCAACCTCAAGTGGTTCGTAGATCTCAAGCGGTACGAGGGAGCAAAGCGACACAACACATTCTTACTAGTCTTCATTTTTGTCAAACCGGGAACCAGTATTTTGTATGAGCTGGTAATACTCTGTGATGAGTTACCGACTGACATTTAATGATGAGTTACCAAATCACTGATTGTTTGACGGTGCCGACACATTGACGGTGCTTTTTGTGTCGTGTTATTGAGTATGTCTAGATTCATTGAACCTAAGAAATTGTAATGTAATCCTATTGGACCGACATGAAATCAGATTCCTTTAAAAGGACATCATGTCTAGGGTTTTAAGTTGTTGCTGAAAGGGTTAATGTCGTGCTAGGGTTTAAGGTGGATGTTGAGTTGTTGTAAGAATGATCTTACCTGAGAAGATCAAGTTGTAACTAAGAGAGAGATAGAGAAGACTGAAGTAATGCTGGAATGCATTAACTGTGAGCAATACTAGATCTAACCAAGTAGTTTGTGCTATTAGATAGATCAAAAACTTGTTGATTACTCACATCTTTGAAAAGTTTGTAGCCCTTAATCGGGTAGGCCTCAAAGCCTTTGTAAAATCCTCTAATAAGGTGGTTCACTTCTGTGAATCTAAAATCCTCTAACAAGGTAGTCTTTAATCGGACTTATCTCCTAATAGAGATTCAGATTCCTAACAGGATTTGTTCTAGTGAAGAACATTGTAAGACCTTAACTGGTCTGACCTTAACCAGTCTGGTTTCTACTTTGTAGATAGTGACTTGTGAGTTCCATCTCACAGTGGTTTTTCCCAGTTAGGTTTCCACATCAAATATCTTGTGTTATGGTTGTATTGCTTTTGTGGGTGAATGCTTTATTTGCATTTTGGTTTGCATGTGTGGTAACCAGTCTGTCTATTAAACTCTGTTACCGGTTTATCTTCAGACTGTTTAAGTGTTTTAGTGCATTGATTTTTGGCATATTAATTCACACCCCCCTCTTAGTATTCATCAGTTGGTATCAGAGCCTAGCTTTCTATAAGTTTAACCACTTGGAAAGAGATATGGGGGAATACACCTTCAGGGAACTTACTCAATGGTTCACTCAATCTGAGCAAGCCTATGATGATCTTATGGTCAAATACAAGGCATCTCAAGCAAAAAGGAGAGAACAT
Organism: Cryptomeria japonica; assembly: GCF_030272615.1. Classification (NCBI taxonomy): domain Eukaryota; kingdom Viridiplantae; phylum Streptophyta; class Pinopsida; order Cupressales; family Cupressaceae; genus Cryptomeria; species Cryptomeria japonica. Next base: position 534,773,614 of record NC_081405.1, on the reverse strand, counting down.
GCAGAAAAGTTGATGGAGCTATCTGAAAGTAGTTCTGAAGATGAAGCTAATACGGAAGCTATGATAGCAGAAGTAAATAAGTTGAATGAATCAAACTCCAACCTAAGAAAGGAGTTGGAAGGACTGACTATTCATTTTAGTCAAGAGCTTGAGAACCATAGGAAAGTTGAAGATTGGATAAAGTATAGAGATCATGAGATCTCCAAGTTGAAACAAGAGATTAGTGCACCGACTGCTTGCCTTCATGAGAGTAGAATGGAAAAGGAAGACATGCAAGGTGAACTGAACATAGCCATCTCTGAAAATGCAAGTCTAATGGAGACAAATACTGCTATTTCCATAGAACTCTCTGAGTCAAAAGAAATACTTGCTAAGTTTGGCAAAAGTACTGTCAAGCTAGAGCAAAAGCTTGAGTCATCTAGACTGGCAAAGAATATCAATGGTCTTGGTTTCTCTGGACATGAGGAAGGAGAATCCTCAGGAAAAAATGCAGAAGCATCAAAGAAGCAACTGACACTCAAAGGAGAAGGTAAGCAAAGATTCAAACCTGTTTTCTTTAACTGTCTTCAAGAAGGACACACTGCCAATGTATGTAGGAGCAAGGCCTACAATAATTTTCCTTACTTTATTAACAATGTACCTAGATCCAATAAGTTCACTGGTCATTGTTATGCATGCAACAAGTTTGGGCATAGAGAATTTGAATGCAGGACTGTGATGGATAACACTAGAAGATATCCTCAAAGGACCTAAGGAATTGGTTCTGAACCTTTTGTGAACTAGAACCACAACTAGTTTAATGTCTTCAATCATCAGTCAAGAAGCGGTGGCCATCATGCGGCAACCGGATGGAGAGAAAATCGTATGATCTGTCATGTTCATGGTCACACTGCTGCAACATGCAGAAGGAAAAATGGAAACATGTACAATGGATCTTGGAGAGCACCTGGATTGGTTTGCTATCACTGCAACAAACCAGGTCACATTGCAAGATTCTGCAAAAGCAGAAAAAGTATATCTAATGATATACCGGTCACTCAGGAAGGAGAAATCAATGTTGAAATAGTTCAAATGGACATGAATAAAACCTGGAGGAAGAAACCAACAATGTTGGAAGAAGAACCGGTTTCTGCACCTAGTGTGGAAATATCGGAAACAACAAACTAAGCCTCAAAGGCTTAGGGGGAGAAAACGACGAAATGATTTTGAACCCCGGGTTTACACCAGTAAAAGACCTTAACCAGTATGCGATACCTGTCGCTTGGCAGAAGACCGTAAACGGTATAAAGGCAAATTAGGGTTTACGCTCTAATAGAGGAGCATTAATGGTGGTAGGTGAGAGACATGTATAAAAGCCTATTTCAAATCATTTCTCACTATCTGTTTTCAAGTGAAGAAAACTTTTCAAGTGCAAAGTGAAGAAAAGACGATTTGAGCTAAGATTTCAAGAAATTGATAAACCTTGAAGGAGATTCAAATCCAGTTTGCAAGTGGTAGTGGAGAACTCAAAGTGGTGATTTGGCAATCGATGGAGAGTGGAGTGAAGCAGAATTAGGAAGCCCTAAATTCACATTTGAAAGGTATTTTTCATGTTCTTGAAATACTCTACAATGGCTTCTGCATCTCATACCAGTTCGAGTACATCCATTGAGTCAGAAAGTTTTATTTAGAGGAAGTCCAAATATAATGCCTTATCACAAGTTCTGACTGGAGTCATAGTTGAAGAGGGAATTTCTAATTATATTGATTGCAAAATAGAAGACCTAGGGTCTTTAGCTATTCACACCCAGTTAGGTCTATTTTGCAGCAAGGACAAAAAGATCAAACTGGAGTTTAGTATCTTAGAGAAGAAGAAACTCCATAATGCAGTATATTTTCTGGAAGATTTTATGGAGGATCACATCAGGATCATTTTGAGCAGAGTCCACGGTGACAAGATGTACCTGGAGAGGACGCATGATATTACGCCTCAGGAAATTCATGCAGTCATCAGTTTTTTGCAACATAGGGGAAGTGCCAGCCCTAAGAATGGTAAGCAAAACCAAAATGGCCAAGCTCACCGGTTCAATAAGTGACTCATGAGGTATGATAGTTAATCCTATCAAGGATGATCTGGTGAAATACGTTTGCATGGTGATAGGCTACATAATGTTTTCAGCCAGCAGGATTAATTCTGTATCTGCTGTAGCGGTAAATGCTGCTTACCGGATGATTAAAGAGGATGCATCTTTTGACTTATGCACTGGTATGCAGAGGCAACTCCTGTTGAATCTAAAGGTAATCAAACAGGACAATGTACTAAGGTTTAAGTTTGGACAACTACTGATAGGGTTGTTCTTCTATTTCCAAGGCTACTTTCCTGGAGTAGGAGATGTCCAGTGGTCTCCTGACCAACCGGTAACCAAGAAGATCAAGGAAAGCATACAAGCCATTGGAACCGGTTACCCTGAATTACTGAACAAATATTTCGATGAGTTCAAAAGAAAGATGAGTCAAAGGGTAAGAATATCAAGTGATATAGTAAAGAAATACGAAGATGACATCTGTTTCACCATTCAGGTGGACAAATGCTTAATGGAGGCTATTGAGCCTAGAATGGAGAAAGTGGAGCCAATGGGCTATGAAGTTATGTATGATATGCTGGAAGGGTATGCCTCAACCCTTATTGCCTCACCTCTTGATCCAAAGGCTAAAAGGACCAAAACCTACTTGGAGAGGATTGCACCGGCTGAAGAACCATCTGCTAAGAAAGGAAAAGAACCGGCAACAAAGAAAGCCAAGGCAGTTCTAGCAGCATTGGCACCGGCTACCACTGCAACTCCAAGAGTGACCAAGCGGTCACCTGCAAAGAAGAAACTAGAGGTAACACCGACAAAAGTCTTTGAAAGAAAAAGGAAGATGAAGACAAATGAACCGGACTCTGAAGAAACCGAGTCTGATGAAAAGCCAAAGAAGGCAAGACAGATAAAGAAGATGAAGAAGAATGAACCGGCCGCATCCACACCGGTAAATATTGATATCTCCTCATACAAACCTTTGACACATTTTCAAAAGACAATTAAGAATATTAGGAGAAAATTACTTCATGATTTAGTAGATTATTATGATGATTTTAGTGATGAGGAGAAGGAAGAAATATTATAGGAAATCATTATTTATTTGTGCAAGAATGACCGGTCGCCATCAGAGATTAAATCTTAGACACCGACTTCTTTATTTAAAGCATTAGATAATAAATGGTGCATTGCCATTGAAAAAGAATAGGAGATTAGGGAGACAGTCTTTTCACAGTACTTTCCCGACCTCTCAAATTCAGAATTATTTGATGTCCTGGATCAAAATAAAGCCCTCTTCTTCACAAGGAGAAGAAGACACTGGCTATTGGAGGGAAGAATTGATGATGTTGAAAAAGACACTCATCAGCATATGAACCATGCTATTCTAGCTCACAAAGAATGAATGGCCAACCTCCAAGCGGAAAAAGAACTGATTATTTCCAAACCAGATGAAGACTTTGATGAGGAAGGAAACCTGGTTGAAGAACCAATTGACACTATTGATGTCGATGCCCTGGATGCAGAAGATGTCACTTAGGACATACCTTCTGAGGGAACATAATAGGGGCAACAAGCTGAACAGGGTGGTGAGAAGGCTAAGGACACACAGGAAGTGGCTAAAGAACAGGAAGAGAAGAAGAAAAAGAATGAAGATGAGAAAAAGAGAAAAGAGGAAGAGAAGAGAAAAGAGGAAGAGGAGAAATGAAAAGATGAAGAGAAGAAGAAGCAAGAAGAAGAAAGGAAGAAGAAAGAAGAAGAGGACAACGAAGAAAAGAGGAAGAAAGAAGAGGAAGAAAAGAAGAAGAAGGAAGAGGAATTAAATAGGAAGAAAGAAGAGCAAGAAAAGAAAAAGATGGAAGAGGAAGAAAAGAGGAAGAAAGAAGAGGAAGAAAAGAAGAAGAAGGAAGAGGAAGAAAAGAAAAGGATGGAAGAGGAAGAAAAGAAAAAGAAGGAAGAGAAAGAGAAAGAAGAGAAGGAGAGGAAAGAAGAAGACAGGAAAAAGAAAGAAGAGGAAGATAGGGAACAAGAACAGAAGAAAGAAGCAGAGAAAAGAAAGAAGGCAGAAGCAGACAAGGCAGCTGAAGCAATGAAGAACACACAAATGGAGACTCCTAAGGCAACCGGGAGCCAAGCCAAACCGGCTAATATCTCGAGTCTTATCGATCTCCAATCTACAAGTGAGTCGGAGCTTATGCAAAGCATCAAGATTGCTCAAGGACGCCTTGAGATCATTCACAGGAAAAAGGAACAAGACATAATTCAGGCAACTGCAGACACCCTTACCGGTTTAATCCCCAGTACTAATCTTCCTAACACTGAATCATCACTAGCACAACTCAAACTACTATGTACTATAGTGGATGATTAGGTGCAAAGCCTGGAAGAAGCAGCTGAGGCCAATGTCAAGAAAGAGCACCAAAAGGCTCTTAACATTGCTTTGGTGAAAAAGATGAATGAGCTTAGGACCGAACTATTGAAAGATCAAAAGGACATAAGGAATGCCTTGGATGAGGGAAACTTACTACTCAGCAAAATATGTCAACCTCATCTGTTCTGCGATGATGTGCTAGCCAAGAAGCAAAAGCTTCAAATGGACTTACAGTCCTACTTGGGCACATTTAAGACACCTTATGATTCCTTTGCAACATATGGGCAAACCATTCACCGGTTTCAGATCCAGTCAGCCAAGATGGAGCAAGAGATCAGTACATGGTCTAGGGATTTGCAGGAGCTTCAACTGGTTTTACTTCCATGACTGCAAATTCTTTAGAAGTGTTATCTGAACCTGGATGCCCTGACAGTCACATAGGAATTGAGCACAGTTGATGCCATGGAGGAACAGGTATCCAAGATGGAAATAGAGAAAGAAGTGGCAACCTCCCTACTTGAGTCTTGGTCTCTATCCATGAAATAAATTTTGTAGGACTATAAATTGGTTTTTGACAAATATTATTCATTCTTGTTATAAACTCTTTATATATATCAAATGGAAACAGGGTTATTAAGCGGTACTTTATCATTGTTGCCAAAGGGAGAGAAGTATATCTAGTTTTTGTTTTTAAAATTTTGATCTTCTGACACAGGGGAGAAGTATCTGGTTTTGAAATTTTGATATATGTTTTTCTATATGCTATATGCTCTGATATCTCAATGTTTATTCTCTGTATGCAAAATTGCTATGCATTGTATTGATTAAGGGATAGTGTACATGCTTAGGGGGAGCAATTTTGTTAATGGTAAGATTTTATTGTAAAACAATTAGATGTCAAAATTTTATTTTCCTAAGTGTTGCCATCAATGCCAAAGGGGGAGATTGTTGGCATTTTTGTTGTTTATGTTGTGATTGTCATTGATGGACACACACTTGTATTGAGATCCCCTTTATATGTTTGAGCTAGAGCTCAACCGGTATTTGTTCCAACTGGTATGTTGTATTCTATTCTTTAGGCTATTGGTGATTTTGCAAAATGTGTTTCCCGGTCAAAAGTGGCATGTCGACCCCAAGCGGTTCATAGATCTCAAGCAGTACGAGGGAGAAAAGCGACACAACACATTTTTACCAGTCTCTTTTTTGTCAAACCGGCAACCGGTATTTTGTATGAACCGGTAATACTCTATGATGAGTTACCAACCGGCATTTTGTGATGAGTTACCAATTCACCGATTGTTTGACGGTGCCGACACATTGATGGTACTTTTTGTGTCATGTTACTGAGTATGTCTAGATTCATTGAACCTAGGAAATTGTAATGTAATCCTATTGGACCGACATGAAATCAGATTCCTTTAAAAGGACATCATGTTTAGGGTTTTAAGTTGTTGCTGAAAGGGTTAATGTCATGCTAGGATTTAAGGTGGATGTTGAGTTGTTGTAAGAACGATCTTACCTAAGAAGATCAAGTTGTAACTAAGAGAGAGATAGAGAAGACTGAAGTAATCCTGGAATGCATTAACTGTGAGCAATACTGGATCTAACCAAGGAGTTTGTGCTATTAGATAGATCAAACACTTGTTGATTACTCACATCTTTGACAAGTCTGTAACCCTTAACCGGGTAGGCGTCAAAGCCTTTGTAAAATCCTCTAACAAGGTGATTCACTTCTGTGAATCTAAAATCCTCTAACAAGGTAGTATTTAATCGGACTTATCTCCTAACAGAGATTGAGATTCCTAATAGGATCTGTTCTGGTGAAGAACATTGTAAGACCTTAACCGGTCTGACCTTAACCGGTCTGGTTTCTACTCTGCAGATAGTGACTTGTGAGTTCCATCTCACCATGGTTTTTCCTAGTTGGGTTTCCACGTCAAATATCTTGTGTTATGGTTGTATTGCTTTTGTGGGTGAATGCTTTATACGCATTTTTGTTTGCATGTGTGGTAACCGGTCTATTTGTTAAACTCTGTTATCGATTTATCTTCAGACTGTTTAAGTGTTTTAGTGCATTAATTTTTGGCATACTAATTCACCCCCCCCCCCTCTTAGTATTCATCAGTCAGCATCAAGACATAATACCTCCACTGACCCAGGAGGGGAGGACAAGCCTCAGGAAAGCACTGAGGACTTGCTAAACAACTCCAAGAATAGATGAAGGAGTTTGAACTACTAAAGAAGGCTGCAGACTTAGGGGTGACCAATGGGCTAGGCGTCGTTCCACTTGCTAGAGTTTTCCCACCAAGGACTACTATAGGCCACACTGGAGGAGAAGATATTCAAGAACAAGAAGGGAACCTAGAAGCCACCAAGAAGGTATCTACTCAGCCACCTTCCATAGGTATAACAAGTCCTTCAGGCACCGCTACTCCTGCACCACCATTTGTTAATGTATCCACAGGGTAGCCCAGAGTGCAAGCTTTTACATCCACTACTGAAAAAGTGAAAATTAGAAACATCGAGTCTAAGTTTGACGAGGAGGAAGAGGATCTTGACCAACAACAACCTCTAGGTAGTGAGAAAGAAGGAGGTGAAGCGAAGGATATCCTGAATGAAAGGTTGATTCTAACTCCTCAAGACCAAGAAGACTTGCTTAAGGATATAGAAGTTGGGCAAATAGAGATGGACCTAGGGAATGAAGAAATGGCATTCAATGAGGAGGTTAGTGGTAAGCTAGGAGAGTTACACAAACAACAAGCTCTCCAAGCTAACTTAGCCCACCAAATTTCATCAGTCCACGTTACTGGCCAAATGGGAGCTGAAGCAGAGGAGTAGGTAGAGGAGCAGACAAAGGTGCATGTAATAACTACTGAGATTGTATCACATCATGGTGATAAAGCTGAGGATATACTAGAATGGTTAGAGTTCACCTTTGAGAAGAAAAAGAGAAAATCAGAGCTTCCCAAGGCTACTCTACAACAAGCAATCATCGAGGAACCACCAGAGATTAAGAAGTTGAAGATGGTTCACCACCTGTCGAAAACTAGTTCCGGTGAAGTGATTGCAGATGTGGTGGTTCCATCGCAGGCCGAAGGACAAGCTTCTCTAAAATACCAAGTATCGCAGGTAAACCTAGGTAAGCAGACCAAGTGGGGAGAGTTAGATACCTTAGAGCTAGCCACAAGCATTGACAGAGGGTGCGTGGAAAAAGTGCATAGTTCAAATGTAGAACTTAAAGTGCAGCTTGGGTAGTCTAAACATCTCTTGGTAGAAATGTGCAAACCTTTGGACTCTTGTAGGACAGATGACCTGCCTTCAACCTCATCCTTGCCAGAAGGAGATGTAAAGGCACTATTAGAGGTGAGACGAGTAGCTGCAGCTGCTAAGTCTTGGACTCAAATGAATGCTGCCAAAATTAGGTTATTTTTACAGGACATGATGGAAATATACCGTAAAGTGGTATAGGTAGGTGGAGATTTGGCAACCTGTTCCACACATTGGGAACAGAAGGAAAACACCTTTAATAAATAGCTCCGAATTTTGAAGAAGATACTACAGTTAGGAGAGGAGCTAATAATAAAAGAAGATCTCTTAGGAGGAGATAGTTATGAGAATTTACAATCCTATATTTACATTTTGGAGATGAAGGTAGAGATGTATCAACAATATGTCAAGGAGATGACTAATATTCGGGACCCTCTTCTCAGAGAGATTTTGTCATATGAAGATTTTGTAACAAATATACTAGGGCCTTTTGGCCTCGGAATGGTTGATACCGGTATAATGGACCAACAACAAGTTTTGAATCAATGGGATGCATATGAGGCACAAAATTTAGGACCTGTTGCCCAGTTCGATGTTGCCCTTATGGATAGATACACACAGCTGATTACTCAATGTCAGAAGGTGGTGGATATGGTAAAGGAATTAGAGGAACAAGGAGTACATGCAGAGGAGACTTTGAAGAAGTATAAATTTATAATAAGCATGTAGCTAATCCGCCAGTTCAAGCAGTTGCATGCATAATTGAAAATTATAAGGCATTTACCAAGAAATAAAAAAAAAGCTAGGGACACAATTGCTAAAGATAGCCAAACTTTTTCTTGATATTTAAACTACTCTTCTTACTCAAAGTTCCAATTTTCAAAATCCTGCATGGTTACGAAAATGTGGCTCACCCAGCATGGTCTTCGTAGTGCTCATGTAGCGTCCATTTCGTAGTTGTTAAGTGGAGTGTCTAGGCAGAAACTTGCAAGTTAACTGCGACTCCTAATTTTTAGTTCTTAATTTAGGGTAGAATTATTTCCTACACAATAGGGTTAAAAACTTTTATAAATTGGGAAGTTGAATTCATTTGTAGGGGTCCCCAAATTGATGATTTGTGGCCCACTTAGAGATTTTAGAGATTTTTATAGATTGTTAAGAAGTTTGAGTTATTTTTGCTATACATTCATGGAGATTAATATGAAAAGCAGCTTGTAAATTGTCTGATTTACATCTATATTCTACCAAATTGTTCTGTGTAATTGGTAACGTCTATTATTTTGAGTTAGCAACATGGTAATCTTTTTGTCTATTATGATATGAACCATATTGCACACATCAGTGGTGTATGGGAATTACTGTGATAGGCCATATTGTTGATGATTCTATGTCCACAGATTTGTGAAATTGGTGATTTTGTAGGTTTTATGGAAGTCCGTTGTTGAATGTTAACTTGGATAATATTTGATAATTGCTCAAATTGCAGGGAACTAATTGAATAGTTTATTGAGTTGTCATTGTATTGATTTTCATTGTTATTTTCTTGTTTCCCTTATGCTTCACATTTTATTTCCCTAGAGAGTCTTAAATCATAAAATACAAAAAAAAAGGGAAGTACAATTGTTCGTAAACCAGTGAGATTTAGTTTTAACTAGCAGGCCCCTTTATAGGTATAACCACATCAGTCATTTAGTTATCCATCACCTTCAAGACCCGACTACAAAGACCTTGGAGTAGTGAGTTCTTCCGAAGCCGTTACTTTTCAGAAGAGGTGGTGAGTGTTTGCATAAACTACCTAACTATTGGTGGGTGTGTCAAAATGCCCATAAACAGAAACTGGCGCTAGAAGGAGGGCCTTAGGCTAAACCCTTCATAAGTGAATCGCATTTAGTATTTCCATGTAATTGAGGTATTAAGTTGGATCGTATATCATCTTTTTCTTCCGAGAGATTCCACCGAGTCTTAAGGAGTGGTTCTTCATCGTCTAATTTAGTTGATTTAGGACCTTCCACTAGGAGGAAGAAGGACAAAGCTAAGAAACAACCCTCGACATCCTCACCAATACAATCATCCATACCCAACGTAAGAGACCAACTGATCCCCAGTGCTTAGCCTATCGTTGCACCTTTCGTAACTCAACGTTCACCATTATTACCTTCGATGGCTTACTTCAACCAAGACACTACACTGCTAGGAACCATACCAGGGGGTATACATGACCTACCTAGAAACCCTGACAAATTTTGCAGCAAATTTTACTATCTAGGCGGACGAATGACTGATGAACATATTGAAGCATTCAAAGATGCGGTTGTTTGTAATCATATTAAACACCAAGATGTAGTATTTAGACTCTTCCCATATTCACTTGGGGAGAATGAATACAATTGGTACTTAACCCTACCTGCAAACTCCATCACAGGTTAGGATCTTTTGGAGAAGGCCTTCATTGATCAATTCAGAGTGTACGTAGACCGTGGGTCATTATACCATCAGTTTGCCTCTCTTAAGAAATTGCCAAATGAGCCATTAATGAATTTTAATACTAACTTCCAAAGGGCATTCAAGAGGTTGCAGGCCCCTTACTAGGTAGCACCTAATGTATCCATTGACTCATATCTGAGAGCTATTGACCCTTGGACTGCTATGTTCATTAAAAAAAGTGTTCCTCAAGATCAAAGGGATACTTTAGCGAAAGTTTTCACATTAGCAATTAGCATGAACTAGGAGTTGAATCAAACCCCAGGAGGGATCGGATATAATTTACCCACAAGGGTGAATCAAGGGAATTACAATCAACTCCTAGGTATACCCTTGTCTTTACTTGTCGGTGCCCCAACAATGAGCCATGTGCCAATTTATGCACCCCAACCTTAGGCAAGTCAACAATTCACAACTTAAGCATCGACTTGGCAAAATGGTACCAATAACATTCCCACTCAAACGCAGTACGCTAGTCAGCCGCAAGCTGGAAATCAACATTTTGACAATATGCATTCGACAAACCAACTTCCAACTATGGCACCTAAGAATCAATGATCCCATATATCTGCTGAAGTAGAGGCCTTAAAGAAAATGATCTCGCAGGTTACTTCAGACTTGATCCAGCTAAAGATGAATTGACTAGGAGGGTATAATCAATCTCAATCATATAATAATTAGTGAAACTACAATAACCAGAACCAAAATCAAAGGTACAATAATAAACCTTATAATAGGCAATGGAATATAGGTCCAAATAATGGTGGGGTGAACCATGACCACCCAGATGCACGGGATAACCCAAACCACACACAAAGTGTTAACCTTGCTGATATGAATCTACTAACAAATTGGTGCAGGTTGCATGACACAACTTCCCATTCTGAGGTTAATTGTGCATAGTTCGAGAAAATCATAAGAATTGCTCAAGCTGACTCTCAGCCCAAAGAATGTTCCAATGATGAACCAGATAAGGTTAATATTGCTATGCTAGTTGATACTTTCTTGTGTAAAGAGTTTCAAGCTGAAGCTGATGGTGAACCATGCATATACGATGCTTAGGCCTTTTAGACTAGGAACAACTATAATCTTAGAAGTCAAGGCAAGATTCCATTAACAGAGCCACCTCCCTCGATGGGCGGGTTTGTACCCCCAGACACTAATGTGAGCAACAATCCTCGTCCACCTCCATCTTTCCAAGGAACACACCCTAAATAAGTTCAGGGGCAAGATTATGTTCTGAAAGGATCATTTGACGTTACTAAAGAGATGGAAAGGACTGCCACTACTATGTCCTTAATGGAAGTATTGAGATATTGCCTCAGACAGAAGAAGGCTCTCCTTAGGAAGTTGGAGATGTTAGAGTCACAGAGTAATGAGGTTAAGATGGCAGATTTTAATGAAGTTAATGCTAACGTTAGTAATGATGCAATAGAAATTCCACCATTTTTACTAAGTTTGAAGATATTTGGGAAGAATTTACATAACTGTTTGGTGGATTCAGGAGCTTCAGGAAATGTGATGCCTTACTCTATATGCCAACAACTTGGACTTCAACCAGTACGTGCAAATAGTAAGGTAGTACAATTAAACAAAACAAAGGTTAATGTCATTGGAGAATTGAAAGATGTATATATCCAGTTAGGCGTTGATGCTTGAATATCTCTATATATTGACATTCAAGTGGTGGATATTCCAGAAGTATATGGGATGCTTCTCAGTAGAGATTGGTCCAAGACATTGGGAGGATATTTCTCAACTTGTTTTATGTATTTATGGCTTCCTTGGAAAGGGGTGAGCAACCAGATCCGAATTGATAGTGAGCCTAAATTGAAGAAATTGGTCATGGATTATGGTGCTCTTAATGAAGTGGCATTTGCTGAGGTAAGCCCAGGGGTTTATAGAGTCAATGAGATTCTTACTTTTTCTGCACCAACCCCACTTCAACCATCTCAAACCGACAAGACCGCATATAGAGGGCGGGTGAAAGAGTTCGTTATAGCAATACAACAAGGAATGTGCTTATTAGGAAATACTATGAAGATACAAGAGTTGCTGCTACCAAAGTGGTGTCGGATACACCATGAGGAACACTTAGAAGTTTCATGTATCCCATGTCAGAATGAGATCACAAAGTTGATGAATGTGGTTCCGTTCGAAGAAGATGGTCATACCAATAATATGGGGGAAGTTCAAGGTATCGGATTAGAGTCTTAGACAATCAAGCTCGTAGACAAGATTACCATACCTAAAAAAGTACAACCACGAGGTTCTTATGGTTAAGGTTGTTAGAAAGGAAGAGGGAGATGTTCCTCTAGAGTTTAAGAAGGAAGAAACACAATCCAAATTTCAACCTCAATCTGAATAGAAGGTTGTTTCGAATACAATTGAAGAGCTTATACAACCAGGAATTGAACAAATTCAATTGTCACAAAGTCTTGAGCTTGAGGAGCAACAATCCTCAGATCTGACCTTAGCATTGACCCAAAGGTGAAAAATACGAAGAAACCAAAAGATAAATATGGTTTTTAAAGTTTGATGAGTCAAGATCCAAACAAGGCAGTGGAGTAGGCGTAGAGTTAACCAACCCAAAAGGGAAAACCCTTTTAGCTTCTTACCGACTTCAATTCCCTTGTATTAATAACGTAACGGAGTACGAAGCTTTAATTAGAGGATTACTTTTCGCTCATAAGAAAGGAGCAAAGTGTTTAAAGGTGCAAGGAGATTCAGAGTTGGTGGTTAAACAAGTGTGAAGCCAATATGTGTGCCATGACAAGAGGTTAGCGGCATATCGGAATAGAGTGTGGGATTTGATTGAAGATTTCGAGGCTTTTGACATTTAACTAGTACCTAGGAAAGTAAATGGAATACCCGATGCGCTGGGTGTAGCTGCTAGTACATTAGAACCAGTAAGCCAATCCCCTTTAAAGAAGTTTTTGGTGGAATTAATCTTTGCACCTGTGGTGCCTAATAATATCAAACATTTCAAAGTTTTCCTAGATGATGCCCATATCTTAGCTTTTCTCACCAATTCAGGGGATTTTGAAGATCAAATTATTGATGAGGAAGATAAATCGGATGATTTCAATAATGAAGGTAATGTGGATATTTTGGATTTGCCAACCAATGTTATTCCTAAAGGGATGGTCACCTTGGAGAGACTTTTCGATTTAGACCCGAGAGTAAAAGAGAGTTTAACAATCGACTCAGATGCTCGAAAATATGAGCCTCATAATATTGGTCCTGAAGGACAAGAGAAAATTGTTTATATTGGGAAGATTTGCACTCAAGGTGAAAGAGAAAAGCTGATACAGATCTTGAAATAATTCATCGATGTAATAGCATGGGGGTATGAAGATTTAAAGACATTCGATACAACGATTATCACCCATGTGATTCCCCTAAAGCCAAACATAAAACCCTTCAGGCAAAAACAACGTCCTGTCAATGCACTGATAGAACCTTTGATCTTCAAGGAAGTGCAAAAGTTACTTTCCGCTAAGATAATTTTTCCAGTACGACATTCTACTTGGGTTGCTAATTTGGTACCGGTACGGAAAAAGAATGGAGAAATACGGCTTTGCGTGGATTTTCACAATCTCAACAGAGCTTCTGAGAAAGATAATTACCCACTCCCTTCTTTGGATGAAGTATTACAAATTGTGAATGGTTCACAAATGATGTCATTTTTAGATGGTTATTCAGGATATAACCAGGTGTTGGTAAATTATGAAGATCATATGAAGATGACATTTACAATGAAGTGGGGAACATATGCGTATAAAAGAATGCCATTTGGATTGATTAATGCTAAGGCAACCTTCCAGCAAGCGATGGACACAGCATTCAAAGAACTGATTGGAAAATGCATTATTATTTACATGGATGACTTAACAATATTTTCTAAGATCAGGGAAGATCACCCAGACCACCTCATAAAGGTATTAGAGAGGTGTAGGAGATATGGGATTTCCCTTAATCCCAAGAAATGTGTGTTTGGAGTGGCTGAAGGAAAGTTACTCGGCCACGTAATTTCTGAGAGGGGGATCTCTATAGACCTAGATCGGGTAGAAGCATTATTAAAAATACAAATGCTCGGTAGTAAAAAAGAGATGAGATCTTTCTTCGGAAAGATCAATTTTGTGAGAAAAATCATTACTGGCTTTGCAGAAATAGTCAAGCCTTTGAATGAAATGATGAAGAAGGATGCTAAGGTTGAATGGACAACTGAATCAAAAGAGGCTTTCACCTAGATCAAGAAATCCATTGTTGAAGCCCCTATACTAACTATCCGTGATTACATACTATCATTTTACATATATTCTTTTGCTTCACTACACTCAGGAGCAGCTGTTTTGACGTAGAGCCAAGCAGGAGATGAGAAGCCTATTAAATTTATGAGTTCTCCTTTCAAAAGAACTGAGATTAGATATTCTGCTCTTGAAAAATAGGCGTTTGCATTAGTAAGAGGGGTAAAGAAGTTTAGACACTACATCCTGAGGAGTAAAATTTATGCGATCATTCCTGACCAAGTAGTAAAGTCACTACTCATGCAGTCTGAACTTGGAGAACCACGAGGGAAATGGATGGCGATATTACAAGAATTTTACTTAGAGATGCATCCAATGAAATTAGTTTGAGGCCAAGGATTCTCTCAGGCCATGGTGATCGACATCCCTCAAATCCAGTGCCAACAATATACATTGAAGTCATTCACTCAGGACCCTTGGTACATAGATTTGGTATCTGTATTATTGAATAATAGGTGTCTTGAGGGATTGACAACTATGCAAAGATGAGCATTAAGATTCAAGAGTGCTAATTATATGATCAAGAATTCAACACTCTACAGAAAAAATTATGAGGGTATTTACCTTTCGTGTCTTGATCACCAAGAAGCTCACAATATGATTGAGAAATTTCACGAGAAATATGGTACAGGTCATGGGTCAGTTGATGCCACTGCACATCAAAATTTGAAGGCTGGATATTATTGGCCTAGCATATTTAAGGATACTCATGAACATGTTCGACATTGCCATACGTGTCAAACTGCAGCCTCTAGAGAAAGAAATCCTGCTATGCCTCTCCAACTAGTGTTTGAGGTAAGACCTTTTGCTCAATGGGCTATGGATTTTGTAGGAGTTATTAACCCTAATTCATTTGTAGGTCATAAGTTTATTCTTACAGCAATAGATTATTGTACCCAGTGGACGGAAGCCATAGCCTGCCGCAATGCTACTGCTGAGGTAGTCCTGAAATTTATTGAAGAGCATATCATCACCAGGATTGGTATGTCATTCGCTCTGGTATGTGATAATGGTCCTGCTTTTACTTCTGCACAGTTGATGCAATGGTCATACCAATATAAAGTGATATTGAAATTTTCATCCAACTATTACCCGCAAGGAAATGGGGTAGTTGAATCCACAAACAAGAACATCCTAGATGTCATCAAGAAGCTACTCGAGAAAAATCCCAGGGATTGGCATAATCAATTAAGATATGCCTTGTGGGCTGATCAAACAAGAATAAAAGCCGCCCTGGGAACTTCTCCATACTACCTTGTCTATGGCCAGACCCCTGTTTTCCCAATTAACTTGCAAATACCAGTCCTCCAATTAATGAAAGAACTTGATATTGAGGATCAGGTAGAGGTTTGCCTCTTAAACTTGTTAAGACTTGATGAAAAAAGAATTAATACACTACAACACTTTGCCAAGCACCAAGCTATTGTTAAGCGATGGTTTGATAAAAGAGCTAAGGTGAAATCTTTTCGAATCTCTGACCTAGTCTTGTTATGGGACAAGGCCAAGGAAAAGAAAGGTGATCATCACAAGTTTGAAAGGTTGTGGTTAGGTCCTTACCAAATAGCTGAAATTCTAGTGAGAACACTTTTAGGTTGAGCTCATTGACTAGAGAACTAGTACCATTGCCCATCAATGGTCAATTCCTTAAGCACTACTTTGATTAAATCCTTAATAAAGCTTGACTTGTTGTATATAGTAGTTAGTTGTTTTTCTTTTTGGTTGTGCTTCGTTGGGCCTCATTGTGTGTTTTCCCTTTTGTTTTTGTTTTCTTTTCTTGTTTCTTCTTTTGTTTGTTGAGTCAAGGTATATGTTTTGTTCTTGAAGATTTTGAAGGGAAGTAGGTATCCTTTGTATAAAATCTTGCCAAATTCTGAGAGACTTTGACTCTCTGCTATTTATATTTTCATTGTCATTTGGTTGAGTTCGAAACCTTTGTCTATACTCGTTCAAAGTGGTATATAATCATTTAATTATGATACAAGTTTTTGACTTTCAATTTGGAAAAGGCTAGCTTGATAAACTCAGCACTAACATCACATTAAGATACATTAGAAAGGTTTTGTGAGATAACAGATAAACTGGGTCTCAAGTGAAAAATCCGAAGTCAAGGCGTTTCATGTTATCCACCGTGGCTTCCAACCCAGTCATCAAACTTCAATGTTTGGAAGTTTCTTAAGAGATTATTGAAGAAAGAAGTCATTCTCTATATCCTATAAATCTCTATCAAAAAAGAGAGAAGAAAATAAATAATAAGATAAATGATCTTCTTAAGCAACTCAAATGGGTGTTTCAAGTAACCTCCATCGGGGCTATGGACGCCTGGCTGGAAATGGAGCACTTCTTGACGGAGGCCAGAGGTATCTCTGTCGGGGCTATAGATGCCTGGCTTGTAGCAGAGCTATGCCTAGGATAACCTTGCACGAAATACGATTAAAGACTTCACCTATGTAACTTGCGCCTAGTTTCCTCTGCCTATCTACATTATTGAAATGATGGAGTAATAAATCATACACACACACTTAAGAGTTGATCATGTCTATTTCTCATCTTGGTTGTTTGTTCAAATCACTTATTCATCTTAAAATTCTTATACATCCTTTTGAGTGATAATAGCCTTTCGTATCGGGTTAACCAGAGATTCTGAAATTCTAAATTGCCTATAGTCATTTTTTCCATATAGTCACCATTTGTTATGCCTAGCATATCTATTTCCCCATTTCGTTTCCTTGAGTCAAAATATGGCCCCCCTTTTTTAGTTTATTTCTTCTCTTTTGGGTGTCGACCTCGGAACTCCAGAATCCCAGAGTCCCAAGGTCCCTTTTGTTTTTACCTCGGAACTCCGGAGTCCCGGAGCCTTGAGGTTCTTTTTGGTTTTACCTCGAAACTCCGGAGTCCTGGAGTCCTGAGGGTTCTTTTTGGTTTTACCTCAGAACTCTAGAGTCCCAAGGTTCATTTTGGGTTTCACCTTGGCACTCTGGAATCCCGGAGTCTCAAGGTTCCTTGTTGTTCTGACCTCGGAACTCCAGAGTCCCGAGGTCTTGGGTCTTTCGACATCGGAACTCCAGAGTCCCAGAGTCTTGAGGTGGCTTTGTTTTTCCTTTCATCCCACCCCAGAACCTCGGAGTCCTAGGGGCGTGTTTATGGTTTTCGTACGGAAGGGTTTTGGGAGGCTATATCTATGAGATAATGAACTTTTTGAGTTCATTTGTGCATTAAGAGTTTCTCCTCCCTAGCTCCAAGCCGCGAACCTCGGGACTCCCACACTCTCTTTCTTGGCGTCCATTTGATTTTCAATTCACCAGGTTGGTGTATTAGTTTTCTCTCCTTGTGTTTTTCTTGGTTTGGTGTCTTTTTGTGTTTTTGTCCTTTTTGTTCTTTTTGGTTTTTGTTGTTTATGGGCGTGCCCTAGTAATCCACCCTGAATCCTCGGAGTTTCTGGTTTCATGTTGCAATCCACCCCGGAACCTCGGATCCCCGGAGTTCCAGGTTTTGCCTTCCATCCCACCCCGAGACCCTGGATCCCCGAAATTTGGGGTTTTGCCTTCCATCCCACCCTGGAACCCTGGATCCCTGGAGTTCTGGATCGTCCCAAATTTGGAGCTTGGAACCTCGACATTCCGAGCCCTTTTACTTTTTGCTTACCTCGGGACCTCGAAGTCCTGAAGTGGATCAAGAATTATGTTTAATATTGATGACTAAAATTTGTGCTTTGCCTACCGGTTACAGTGGTTAGATGGACTCATTCACCAACAAGAGAGGTAAAGAAATTGACAGAGTTCCAGCCACCATGAGTACCAATATCAAGGATAGGTTCATGTTTTGAAGTTAGATGATCAAATTATATGGGTCACAGACATCGAAGTGGGACACATAGAGATTGGGGATATTGCAACCCAATTAGATCAACCTAACCTAGATGCTCTCCACCGAAGAATAAAGAGGTCGGGTCTTGTGGAAGCTACTGCATTTGCGCAGTCCCTTCAAGAACCTGAGTTTATAATGATCATCGCTCCATTCTACAATCCAGAGATAAGAAAGTGTATGGATGCACATGGAAAAACTATTATTGACTTGTCACCGGATATGCTAGGGTTCATCTTTGGAATCTAGACTAGGGAAGAGGAATTCTTATTAACAGAAGAAGAGGCCTTGAAAACATGAAACGAGAAGGTGTCAGCTAGAAAAAGACACATGAATACCAACTGGTTGGAAGAGGAGAGGAAAATAGGGCTCAAGGCTACAGAGATCTTGAGGACAGACTTCAAAGAGCCTCTGAGGGACTTGATCATCATGCTCAATAGGGCCTTCGCAAGCCTGACTGCAAGCATTTCCACCCTTGGATGTTCCAATTTATGAGTACCATATTGATAGGAAAGCAATACTTTGATTGGCCGCAAATCCTTTCAGATAAAATTTGTAAGCAGATGAAGGAGGTGCAGCACACCTAGAAATTCTTTTTCACATCCTATGTCATTTGGGTAGCTACCAGAGCTAGAAAGTTTCCAGGCCTACAGGTAGAAGGGCAGCTAGGAGAGATGGAGCAACAAAAGAAGATATGGGAATATTATTCCCAACTCACTCTAACAAATTCAAAGACACACTTTAAGAGGGTTAATGATGTTTTCATCTTCCCTATAATCATTAAGTTGACTAGAGACGCAGGATATCAGATAAGCCCAGAAGCCATGGCTATCATCCGGGAGTGGGCATGTTGGTTCATCCAAAACCCACATTCCACTTACATCAGAGTTAGTGGATTCACAGGGAATCCAATGCTACTGCCTCGTTATTACAACGATAGGGTAATCCTGCTGGAATATGTGAGATAACTTCTTGGTCTCCAATCACTGCTATCTTCTAAACATAAAACAGGTATTGACTTCTTAGTGTCCATTGGGTACTTCGCTTGTTCTAAAATACAAGTGGCAAAATTGGCCAAGCAAGAGCTTCAAGATTTGAACCTGAAAGAATACAATCATATTAGAGAATTTTATGTTCCCTACGGGAAACTTAAGCAAGCTATGCCTAAGGCATATGAGGGGCATAGGCCCAGCCTGGAAGACTTTTGGGCCAACTTGCAGGACAGTTTTGAAGTTATGGAGAAGAATTACAACAGGTTGTCTATGTCGCAGGTTAAAGACTTTGGTATCGAGACTAACCTCGCTAAAGACCTAAGGGATGATGGAGAGTTACTCAATCCAATTTATAAAGAATCAGGGATATACAAGAGGCCCCTCTCCCCAATGCAATGGTCCGCAAGAGAAGATACAGATATAAAGAAGGTCTCCCAAGTAGTCATCAGAAGAACTAAGTAATGGTTAAGCCAGAGGGTCAGACCTAGTGCATCAAAAACAAAACAAAAAGAATCCACGTCAGGGTTGCCGCAGTCGAGAGGCCATAAAGAGTATGCTCGAAAGACGAGGTCAACTTCAAGACAGAATACCTCCATTGACCCAGGAGAGGAGGACAAGCCTTAGAAAAGCACTGAGGACTTGCTAAAGAAACTCCAAGAAAAGATGAAGGAGTCTGAACTATTAAAGAAGGCTGCAGACTTAGGGGTGACCGATGGGCTAGGCATCATTCCACTTGCTAGAGTTCTCCCACCAAGGATTGCTATAGGCCACACTGGAGGAGAAGATATTCAAGAACAAGAACGGAACCAAGAAGGTACCTGCTCAGCCACCCTCCATAGGTACAACAAGTCCTTCAGGCACTTCTACTCCCGCACCACCATTTGTTAATGTATCCACACGGCAGCCCAGAGTGCAAGCTTTTACATCCACTACTGAAAAAGTGAAAATTAGAAACGTCGAGTCTAACTCTGACCAAGAGGAAGAGGATCTTGACCAACAATAGCCTCTAGGTAGTGAGCAAGAAGGAGGTGAAGCGGAGGATATCCTGAATGAAAGGTTGATTCTAACTCCTCAAGACCAAGAAGACTTGCTTAAGGATATAGAAGTCGGGCAAACAGAGATGGACCTAGGGAATGAAGAAATGGCATTCAATGAGGAGGTTAGTGGTAAGCTAGGAGAGTTACACAAACAACAAGCTCTCCAAGCTAACTTAGCCCGCCAAATTTCATCATTTTAGGTTCCTGGCCAAACGAGAGCTGAAGCAGAGGAGCAGGTAGAGGAGCAGGCAGAGGTGCATGTAATAACTACTAAGATTGTATCACATCAACGTGATAAAGCTGAGGATATACCAGAATGGTTAGAGTTTACCTTTGAGAAGAAAAAGAGAAAAGCAGAGCTTCCCAAGGTTACTCTACAACAAGCAATCACCGAGGAACCACCAAAGATTAAGAAGTTGAAAACGGTTCACCACCTATTGAAAACTAGTTCCAGTGAAGTGATTGCAGATGTGGCGGTTCCATCGCAGGCCAAAGGACAAGCTTCTCCAAAATACCAAGTATTGCAGGTAAACCTAGGTAAGCAGACCAAGTGGGGAAAGTTAGATACCTTGGAGCTAGCCACAAGCATTGTCAGAGGGTGTGTGGAAAAGGAGCATAGTTCAAATGTAGAACTTAAAGCACAGCTTGGGCAGTATAAACATCTCTTGGTAGAAATGTACAAACCTTTGGACTCCTATAGGATAGATGATCTGCCTTCAACCTCATCCTTGCCAGAAGGAGATGTAAAGGCACTATTAGAGGTGAGACGAGTAGTTGCGGCTGCTAAGTCTTGGACTCAAATGAATGCTGCCAAATTTAGGTTGTTTTTACAGGACATGATGGAAATATACTGTAAAGCAGTACAGGCAGGTGGAGATTTGGCAACCTGTTCCACACACTGGGAATGGAAGGAAAACACCTTTAACAAACAGCTCCGAATTTTGAAGAAGATACTACGGTTAGGAGAGGAGCTAATAATAAAAGAAGATCTCTTAGAAGGAGATAGTTCTAAGAATTTACAATCCTATATTTACATTTTGTAGATGAAGGTAGAGATGTATCAGCAATATGTCAAGGAGATGACTAATATTCGGGACCCTCTTCTCAGAGAGATTTTGTCATATGAAGATTTTGTAACGAATATACTAGGGCCTTTTGGCCTCAGAATGGCCGATACTAGAATAATGGACCAGAAACAAGTTTTGAATCAATGGGATGCATATGAGGCAAAAAATTTAGGACCTGCTGCCCAGTTCGATGCTACCTTTATGGATAGATACACACATCTGATTACTCAGTGTCAGAAGGTGGCAGATATAGTAAAGGAATTAGAGGAACAAGGAGTACATGCAGAGGAGACTTTGAAGAAGTATAAATTTACAATTAAGCATGTAGCTAATCTGCCAGTTCAAGCAGTTGCATGCATAATTGAAAATTATAAGGCATTTACCAAGAAATAAAAAAAAGCTAGGCACACAACTGCTAAAGATAGCAAAGCTTTTTCTTGATTTTTAAACTTCTCTTCTTACTCAAAGTTCCAATTTTGAAAATCCTGCATGGTTACGAGAATGTGGCTCACCTAGCATGGTCTTCATAGTGCTCATGTAGCGTCCGTTTCATAGTTGTTAAGTGGAGTGTCCAAGCAGAAACTTGCAAGTTAACTGTGACTCCTAATTTTTAGTTCTTAATTTAGGGTAGAATTATTTCCTAAACAATAGGGTGAAAAACTTCTATAAATTGAGAAGTTGAATTCATTTGTAGGGGTCCCCAAATTGATGATTTGTGGCCCACTTAGAGATTTTAGAGATTTTTGCAGATTGTTAAGAAGTTTGAGTTATTTTTGCTATACATTCATGGAGATTAATATGAAAAGCAGCTTTTAAATTGTCTGATTTACAATTATATTCTACCAAATTGTTCTGTGTAATTGGTAACATCTATTATTTTGAGTTAGCAATGTGGTAATCTTTTTGTCTATTATGATATGAACCATATTGCACACATCAGTGGTGTATGGGAATTACTGTGATAGGCCATATTGTTGATGATTCTATGTCCACAAATTTGTGAAATTGATGATTTTGCAAGTTTTATGGAAGTCCGTTGTTGAATGCTAACTTGGATATTATTTGATAATTGCTCAAATTACAGGGAACTAATTGAATAGTTTATTGAGTTGTCATTGTATTGATTTTCATTGTTATTTTCTTGTTTCCCTTACGCTTCGCATTTTATTTCCCCAGAGAGTCTTAAATCATAAAATACAAAAAAAAAAGGGAAGTACAATTGTTCCTAAACCAGCAAGATTTAGTTCTAACCAGCAGGTTCCTTTATAGGTATAACCACATCAGCCGTTGAGTTATCCATCACCATCGAGACCTGACTACAAATACCTTGGAGTAGTGAGTTCTTCTGAACACGTTACTTTTCAGGAGAGGTGGTGAGTGTTTTCATAAACTACATGACTGTTGGTGGGTGTGTCAAAACGCCCGTCAACACAACCAAGTGCTTAAAATAAAAATGGAGGACATAATTTCTCGAAACAATGAAATGTCTAAGAAGAATTTTGTAGCTCTACATGCCATTCAGGAAGAAATCAATAGGAGGTAGGCTCGTAGGAAATGTCATTTGGATTCTTGCCGTTCTATTGGTTTAGAGTCGATGGTGTCTAAGGTGAAAGCTACCTAGAGTCCCCGACTACTTCATCTAGTTAAGGTTCAAACTGGAGGCTCCCCTTCTCTGACAAAGTGAAAGCGATGAGCCACAAATAAAAAATTGAAAAACCCCACTAGATAGGCTATATGTTCATTTGTTTGGTGGGGGTGTGTCTATTAGTTTTTTTGTTATGTCTGTTTAGTTTTGTGTAGTCTTATCTTTGGGTTTTATAGTGTCTACTTATGCATATTTGTTGGATTTTGTTCTTTTTTGGTAGCTACAACTTTGATTTAGGGTTCTCACTCCTTGTGATTCTCTTAGTTTCTTCATAGTAGTGGCTATGTAATGGTTCGGTCCTCTCCCAGTTTAACCTATCAATATTCCTGATAAAAGGAATATGCGCTATATATTACATAGGGACCTTCTTTTGAACACTACTAGATACTAAGAGTGGGGGTGAATTAACAAACACTAAAACTTAATCAAATTTAACCTTTCACTTATCATTTATTCCATATACCTTATACATGAAAGTAAATAATTGAAAGCACAAAAGCAACCACACAAGAATACTAATATTTTAACATGTAAAACCCAAACTAGGAAAAACTATGGTGAGAACTATCTCACCACATGATAATCAAATCTGAATGTTAAGGCCAAAGGTCAAGGAGCTCATTTCCCTTGAGATGAGTTGCAAATCTAAGGCACACAACCTTAGAGCAAGATACCAAAAGGACATGGAAACACTAAAGATCACTTCTTCAATGCAAAATGCAATAATTTTAGTAAAAAGACACCAACAAGGTTGAACTATAAAGAACTACATCTTTTGAAATGTTGTGCACATAATTCACAATTCAAAATACATCAAAAACTATCGTCATCACTATTTTGAAACACTTTTAGACCACTATACTACTTCACACACACTTCACACATCACACACAATACTCATACATGTTCCAACAAGGATTCCATCCTTTATGTAACAATTGCAACCTTAAAGACATCAATTAGGTTGGCCTAATTAGATGTAACATGTAAACACAAAATTATCAGCCAGAAAACAAGATCCAATGCAATAAAAAAGGAATAATGAGATACATTAACCATCACATCATGTCAATGCATCTTCATATCCATGCTAAATAATCACCCATAGATCCACATGCAACCGCACAAACCAAAACATTATAAGTTAGGTGCAAAAGATAATTTTGTCAAAGTGCACCACCACAACTTTGCACAAACTTCAATGCAGACCACTAAGAGTACTTGTGGATGCATAAGACAACATAACAAGTATCTACATCACTGAATAATAAAACTACATCACCAAAATAGTAGTAGGTATAGGAATCCTTTGCATTCTTATACACTACACCAAATCAATCACACTTGACTAAATACCAACTATAGATCCTAGAAACCAATGTACCAAAGCTTTAAAAACCTCAATATACATCATTATAGATCTTCTGAAAAAACTACAAATAGATTCCACTTATCTGCATGATCACATTGCTATCCTACCATAGTTGCACTGTATTATATCACATCCAGACCAAGGAATGCTACCAAGTTGTACATCTATATCACCAAGTTTGACATCAATGACAACAAGAACTCATATTTGCAACAATCTCCCCTTTTTCATTGAAGGTCACACTTGTACCAACCCCAAAATCACTTTCCCTTTGACATCAAAGACAAAGAATGTCTTCTTACAACAAAATTAATATTCTACACATAACTCTCCCTATCTACAAGATCTCCTCAAAAATTGAAAACCAAAATTGTTTTAGAAAATCATATACATATGTACATGATCAAAATGTCTTACCAAAATTCATCTAAGCACATTATTGGGTAGGTTGGCCACTTTGCTAGGCTAGGGATATGTTTTCTATATACACTAATTTCAACTAAGCCCAAGTAGAATTCCAGTCAACTCCTATACAGATCACAATTTTTCCCCTTTTCCATTCTCTGCCTCATCACAATTATTCGGTACCTTTATTGATTTATACAATTTTTGAGAGCCTTCAAGAATTTTCACCGTACTGGTGAGATGTATGTCAACTATATCTCTTAGCCTATAAAATTCTTTATTTATTTGCTCCTGTTGATCCACTAGAAGATTCAATTTTGCATATAGATTCTCTATGTTTACCCTCTATTTGTCATTACCGTTGTTCTTCAAGTATGCTATATTAGTCACCTATACAATTCCAGCTTAAAAAATATTTATTTGATTTTGTATATTCTATGTGAACTCGAGTCATCAGTGGCTAAACATATATATTGATCATACTATCTACAATCTTGTAAAAATTGGTTGTGCTCTCTCATGACTAGTTGTGTGCATCTACACACTTATTCATGAGATCATGCAACCTCTTCTCTACCATCTTATTTTAAGAATCTAAACCAGAATTATTGCTTGCAAGTTAGAAACATAGTCCTTCACTCCACTCAACAAAGCCTACAACTACTCCTATTCACTACAAGACTCATCGATTGTCACCTCTAGAAGTTTCTCATGGAGAAATTTCACTATGTTATTTATCATTATAGTATGTGAACCACCTTAGAAATGATATATTTCTTCCTTACTATATGGTGGAGAACATCACTCAAATGTAGCATATGAAGGCATGACAACTTATATAAGTCCATCTTACCCCATGTCATGGGTACTTGCAACACTTTGATGTTACAATTGGTTCAAACTTCATTTGCAACTGTAATAATTATAATCCAAAATCTTTGGATAGTTAAGAATATTTTCCCACTCAGATTCTTCTAATATCCTTCTTCTTGTCCTTTACCAGACTCATTTGTTCCTTTTCCAAACTATCTTTCTTCTCCTCTGATTTCTCTATTTTTTCTTCTTTCTTTTCTTCTTCACTCATCTCCTTCTTAGTTTCCTCTTTATTTTGCTTATCTTAAGTATTATCCAGAATCTCCATTATCACATTGTTTACATCTTGTCCTGCATCTACTTGATCACCCAAAACACTTTCTACTTTTTTCTTTCTCTTCTAACCACCTTTAAAATGAAAAGGGTTAATGAAAAGGCTAAAGTGAGTCTACAAAAACAATAAGAGAATGAAAACCAAAGTGCAAACAAAACATAAATGAAACTCCAAGGGTACACAATTTACAATACTACACATACAACTTTAGGCACATACACCAATAGGAGTATCACTTGAATTAAATTTTGGAGTAATTTTGATAGCATTATCGCATTCCTACAATACACTATACAAAACTTCATCCAAACATGTTAACAAATAGAAGAGAAACAAATAGGAAACCAAAAAAAACATATAAGAGGTATGGAATCCAAGCCTCATAGATCAAATTTTAAATCCCCATCCAAATTTAAAATGTAAGCTATATTTAAAATATTCAAGGTATAATTATCATAATTTTCCATACCCTATCATAGTCAACGTTCCAACTTATAAAGATTAATTTGTTGTCTTCCTCCATTCAAAGATGCTTTATGGAGTAAATCATTAGACTTATAATATTGGATGTGATTCTAATGTAACCCCTATAATCATAGTCTTGCATTTCATAGAATCTTACATAAGAAATGACCATAGCCTACAATTTTGTAAGATGCTTTTACACATCACAATTATTGGAAAATAAACAAGTTCAATACCAAAGATTGTGAAGATCAATCTCCATCTAATAGACTAATCAAAGGATGAGCTACAAGGCTCAGAAAACTACAACGTGAAAATCTGAAACTTATATAAAAATATAAAAGTTAAGTTCCCTTAATGTTGAAAATTGTGATTAGATTCCTCTTTTTAATGATGTCAAAAGTCAACCCTACATTTCATGCTTAATAACGCTGTCTTATGTGAGTTTATAAAAGAAATAAATAAAGAACA
Organism: Cryptomeria japonica; assembly: GCF_030272615.1. Taxonomy (NCBI): domain Eukaryota; kingdom Viridiplantae; phylum Streptophyta; class Pinopsida; order Cupressales; family Cupressaceae; genus Cryptomeria; species Cryptomeria japonica. The sequence continues at coordinate 534,746,669 of NC_081405.1, read as the reverse complement.
ACATCACCATAAGATAGAAGTAATGATACATAAATCAACAACATAAAACCACCACATAACATAGGATTAAAATGGAGAAACCTAGAGGTCAAGTATACATTATCAATAATACATGTGATTACAATTCATTCACTTTCATTATCATCTTTGCCTCCAACATGGCAACACCTGTATACCTATGAACAACCTCCTTATGTCCCACTTGTCCTTGTTTCTATAGATTAAACTCTACATTAAACTATTCTTCATATTTTCTAAATCCAAGGAGCTAAATTTATAGAATGGCAAGAGCTCCAAAACTACCGAACAAGGCATCCAAGGAAGGCTCTTCATTCCAAATGGACATAAACCTTTATCTCCTTCATGTAATTCATAAGGGCATTAATTTTGGCTCCAATACTTTCCATCCAACTTGGGCATCCAAACTTGTAAGATAAGAATTACATTAAATGTAAATAATGATAGAATAACAAGAGACACCTAAATTTCCCCTACTTGGAGAATCCCAAAGGTCACTTAGTTGTCCTCTTCCTAAGTAATTAATTACCCCATTTTAGGCATCCACATGTGAGGAAAATAATATTAAATAATTGTGTTACAACTCATGTTTGTCGGTACTAGTGGAATCCATCACCCCTTATGAATGTATTACAAACAATAGTGAGGATAACTAATTTACCCTAAGTGCCTTAGGACACTTTCTAAGGATGTTGGAACCATGTCATAGGATTTACAAGGTAGATATCACCTTAATCATAACAAGAATGGCATAAGATTCTCTTACAACTCCTTAAACAATCCAAGATTTCCAACATAAGGAAAGAGTGTCACTTGAAAGTGGTATGTCCCACTTCTTATGTAGGAACAAAATAATAAATAACGAATATTCAAAATGAAAGGTCGAGACACATTTCTCAATATTTCTAGCCATATTGTTTCTATCATTTGAATAAATTAAGGTGTTTATTTATATATATTTAGTGATTCTATCATACATTTCTAATCAATGTGAGAATGATACATATAATTTTATTTATTCAATGTAATGATATCATAAAAGTAGTGTTTTTACTTTTGTCAAGGTTATGTGATACACATTAGGAGATTAATTTTCTAACATACATGCACTTCAAAATCTCTCTCTCTCTCTCTCTCTCTCTCTCTCTCTCTCTCTCTCTCTCTCTCTCTCTCTCTCTCTCTCTCTCTCTCTCTCTCTCTCTCTCTCTCTCTCTCTCTCTCTTACGCGCGCGCGTGCATGTGCACACACACACACACAAGATAAAATAAAATAACTTGTAATACATGTTCTTAAAATTTTCCTACTAGTTCATTTAAAAATCACTTAATGAAACAAGTTCAAACTTGGGGGAGAGTGGAAGACTAGACACTATGTTATGTTTCAATGATAAAAAAACATGAAGGCTTTTGTGTATGTGGATAGCTTTTGATTCTCTCTTATTATTTACTATTTTAAAAAATTCATAGTTTAGAAACTAGGTTAATATTATCTTCAAAAATTTGAGCATAGGCATCTCAAATTACTCATTGAATTTTGAGCTTCAATAATTTCAAAAACAAAAAAAAGTGGCTAGTTTTAATCTTGCTTTGACCCTCATTTCTATGCACTTACTCTCATGTATTAATTTTTATTATGATTTTGATCCCAACATATTTTTTACACTAATTAGCACGTGTTGTTGAAGGCTATTCATGAAAAATATTGATCTATGTATTTGACCACTTCTCCTCTTGGTGTTTTTCATTATTAAATTATGGTTTTATTTGGACAACTAATTCTTTTTTTTTTTTTTTAAATCTACCTTATATTAGCTTTATAACTATGAAGAGGGACCTTTATGTTAATGATTTTTTATTAGCATAATTTCTTTTAGAGCGTTATTAAGGAAATTTTATTTTGCACTCATAATGTTTCGACATTATAGTTTGTTAAGATTTCTAGGGGTGAAGATGACAACATGAACAATTTGGGTGTTGTGCAAATTAGAGTATTTGTTTATTTCAAATTAATATAATCCGAACTTGGCAACTCATGTTGTTGATATATTTACTAGAGAGTGAATACTTAATATTCCAACAATCTTTCTTTATTGGATCAAAAGCCTATTTGCTAGTTTTTTGGAATGTTATATAACTTTCTTCCCATAGAAAGATGATGTGGGACAACGACAACATCTTGCATGCATTCCATTTCTAAGAAACATGTTTTTGACTTGGTATTATCTAGGTTTAAAATTATACCTAGAAAATATAAAGGGTTATTTGTAAATTTTCATATTTTTAAAGAGTTGCATTTCCTAGGTTACCTTTAGATGTTTATTTTAGTGTGATATTTAGGTGTAAATAAAGGAAGACACTACTTTAGGTCCCTTTTTTTGAGTTGCCATATGAGGCAAAGTTTTGTTTAGATACAATTTTTGTCCCCATGTTCTTCAATCTAAAGCAACCAATTCAAATTGTAAGTTGTTTATTTTATTTTATTTATTAACTTTTTCTATTTCTTCTCTTACCCATGTTATATAACACTTTTATATTCCAATAGAAGATTACCCATGTTATATAACACTTTTATATTCCAATAGAAGACCTCTTGAAACTTTCAAAATTAATCTTTAAAAATTACCAATCTTTTCAAGAAAGAAACTACTCAAATTAGTAGAATACAATTGCTCATGATGATGATATATTACTTGATTATATCACTCCACAAAATTCAAATCCCTCGAACATACAATGAGACAAGATTGAAATCCTATTCTAAAAATTTAAGGAGAATGAATGTTCCTTTATCCTTATCACTTATCCTATCAATACCAATAAATTAAAAGAAATTTAAAAACTGTTTTTTCTATTTTAAAAATTAATTAAAAAACTAAAATTGAGTACAGCAAAGTAATACACTTCATAGAAAAGAAACTAAAAGTGGGTGACCCGTTAAAAGACAAAAATGTAGTGCCAATCAACTCCAACCAATTTATAATATGTGCCGTGTTACTGTGAAGACGGTAACAGTGATTAAGTCCAGGGTTTCTCCATAACCAGTTAAATTCTGGAAGTTCCGAGTTCGTTTGCATAAGAGACCACATAATCTGGCCTTTAACCTGCACTTCTGGAACGCTAAGCCTTTTAACCCTGCAGTGCGCAAAAACCCTTAATCCCCTTAAATAATTTCTACATAATAACCTCCCGGAAACAGGGGCGAAGCTATAATAATGTCAGGGGAAGAGAGAGTTTAAAACAGCTCTCCCAGCTGAGGAAATTCCATGCCAGAAAGGCACCCGCTCCAGAGAAGGGTAGAGACACCAACACCACCACTGTGCGGATCTTCCCCTCTATTTCTGGGTGAAAGCGCCCTTTTCCTTCTGTCAACAAATCTACCATTAGCACTGCTAGTGACGAATATATTGCCATTGTCTCCAATATCACAAATGCTTGCAGGACAATGAAATTTGTTTTGTGCAAATCGTTAGTTGAGAGAACAGATACGGAGAGCATGATGGACGAGCTCATAATGAGGGCAGATGTTATGACATTCTCACTAATCCAGCAGTTGGCCAAAACAAAATTGGTTACGGGATTGCTTCTCTTTTGCAGATATATCGCCTTCTTATCGCAGAGAGCGCAGGATTCAGACGAAATCCACGAAGCTTCCACCTACTTTCGACGAAGTAACCGACCAATTTCTTAACCTTTTCGCCGAAAGGAAGCGAATCATTAGGTTACAAAAATAACTTAGCTTTGACATAGAATCCTCTAACAATTCCAAAAAAATATATATAAGATTGTTAATTAATTGATAACAATAATTATGATCTAAAATAATAATTTGAATTTTTCAATCTAAAATAATGCAAACATTTGTTTGATTATATATAGATCAAACATTTGTTTCTAATGAAAAGTCTACAAACCCTTCAAAAATGATCAATTTGTTTTCCTCCAACTATTATCAAATTTTGATTCATTTTATTGCTATTGATGCCTTCTAGACTTAATGGTGAGGTTCCATGTAAGAGTCATGCAATAGATTCAAGCAACTAGGATCACCTATAAAACCATAAATAACCATCTTCATGAGACTAGGAATGAATGAATAAGAGATATATAATGCAATAGATACATAATTTACAACAGACACTTTTCTTATATTCATTATGTGAAAAGATTGAAAATCATAATATTATGAAAAATGTCACAATCATAATATTCTGACCTAGATGAGACTAGTTAGGTAATGTGTCATGTTTATGCCAAGATAATCAACCAAAACAATAGAAACAAAACTTAACACCCAAAATAAAGTAAAGCCAACATCTATGCAACATGAGAAAAGAACCTAATTACTAGAAGAGACAAAGAAACCTATAAACCCTATACATTAAAGAAAACACCATAACAAACATGACCTAAAAGGGAACCTTAGCACTACAACTACCTAGAGAAACTATTTTCCACTATCTAGAGATGTGACGATACAATCCATTCTATAAAATTGGTACCATCTTCAATAATGGCACAAGCCTCAACAATATTTATAGCTCCATATTGATACTATTAATGATCTTTGTCTATAGTATAACTCTTGTTACTCTATCATTCCCTAATAGGAACATCATGAAACTATTTGAGAATTCCATAGTTCCATTGTGAAAATGACAAAACAATAATGTTTTGTTGTTTAAATGCAACTCCTGCTCCTCTTCCTACATCTACATATGGAAGCTTCAAGAACAAAACTCAAGGGTTGACATTTCTTTTTAATTTCTATATACCTTGATTCTCTTGAGAAGAGATCACCTTATCTTGATTCTTCTTCCTCTTTAACTTTAAGAAAGAACTCCATAATGTAAGCCTCGATTTCTTCATTTGCTACTATATTAAACATATTTCCTTGAAATGAGTAAGAATAAGAACCAAATGCAAGAATTCAACTATCCAATATTATTAACAATTATTTCTCAAAATTCCTACCACATACCACAACATACATCATTCATTTTAATATACCTTGCTAAACTCGTACCACATACGACCACATACATCATTAATTTTAATCCATATCACTTCCTTACAACACATAAACATTTCATAATAATTATCAAGTGTATTAAAACTCCAAGGTAGTCAATTTGTGTATTTTGAAATAAATTTTAAAAAAATATAGACATTAAGAAAATTGATCATTTTTTTTTTTAAAATAGTCGTTGTTGATGCTTTGACATTTAATTGATTTGGGTGAATGCATAAGCATTCCCACCTTTAGCATGAACTAATAAGATAGATGGATGAATAAATTGCAAACCAAAAATAAAAAATAAAAATAAAATTAGAAAAAGGAGTCGTCGATGACCCAGGTGCTTATGTTCTTTCTAAATTTCAAAGTCCTGAATTGCATTTTCCTAGAACGCGTGTATGCCATCATTTAAGACCAGTAGCTGGGTGCTCACCAAAGCTTTGTACAATTTACAAATTGCTTGTATGCTTTTGCTTTTCATCAATCTCCATATACTATTGTTCCTAGTGTAGACACCTACAATTGTCCTGGCCTAGTTAAATAAATATTAAAATTATTTAATTATTTTACTCTAAACCTTCTATTAATTAACTAGATTTTTATTTATTTAATTAATTTATTTATCCCTTTCTAGCCTTTCCCCATTTAAATAAATATTTTATTTATTTAACCGGTCCTACTTCTTCTATTAATTAAATATTTTTTTATTTATTTAATTAGTTCATTATCTTTTTCCCTCCATGACACTTGTCATTTATCTCTCAATTTTATCCTAACTACCCTCTTAATATTTTATCCGTTTTCTCTACCTAGCCTTTAATCCTAGCTGACTATTTATCCTTTCACCTCTTAATTATATTGCTTCATTTTCTAAGGTGTCTTCTATGTAAGAGGATCATTTCATCCTTTCACAACCCCAAGACTTTTATGCAATCAAGTGATCAAGCAATCAAGCATCTACACAACCACAATCTATTCTTTGTTAATCTCTTATGAACGATACAAAATCTAAGAGCAACCTTATCAAGCAAGATCAATGGAGATAGGAAACAATGGAGGTCAAACCCTACTAAGATTTGAATGGTATAATATTTCTATTTTGTTGCGATTTGCATGTTTTAGGTTCTTCATTGGTGTATGGTGCATTCTTAATTGTAGAACTAGGTTTTTATGTGGTTGGATCTTTGTTGGTTTTATACTAACTTTTAACATTCCAAATTTCCCTGCACATATTTTAGCACGTCTGGTGGGATATGGATTTCTATTAGATCTATGCTTTTGTAGTTTTTTCTAATCCTATATTGTTGTTTCCCAAAACAATGCGAAGATTCTACATTAGTCACACATTGGCTGGTTATGAGTTTAATTACACTCCAATTGAGTGCGTGCATCTTGTCATGGTTTTTTCTTTGTAGAAATTGTATCATTACATGCTAACTCTTAAAACAAAGCTTGTTGTGAGAATTGACCCACTAAAATACCTACTCAACAAGGCAACTCTTATAGGTAGATTAGCTAAATGCGTCATTCTGTTGAGTGAGTTTGATATTAAATATGTTGATAAAAAATTCATTAAAGGACAAGCCATTGCAAACTAGCTAGAAGATGCACCTAAGATCGATGGCACTCCTATTGTGTCAGAGTTCCTAGATGAATATATCTTTATAGTGACAAAATCAAGACCATGGAAGCTATATTTTGATGGTTCATACACACAACATGGTGCAGGAGTAGCTATCCTCATCATCACATCTCAAGGGGACTCCATTCCTAAATCATATTGATTATCATTCCCTTGCACAAACAACATAGTGTAGAGTATGAGGCATTAACAATAGGATTATGAATTGTAGTTCAATGAAAGATCTAATAACTTTACATTTTTGGGAACTCTCAACATGTGATTCGTCAAGCAAATGATGATTACCAGACTAAAGATGAGAAGTTAATGACATATAAGAAAATTTTGGATGATTTCAAGCAATACTTCACATAGATAGTCTTTGAACAAATCCCAAGGGATAATAATCGAGCTACAAATGCTATGGCTACTATTGCTTCTTTGATGGACATTGTAGACACATAAAATTTATTAAATTAATATTTAATTAATTTTTCCTTTATCCCTTAATTAATTTAATTAATCATGTTAGCCTATTATTCCCCCAAATTAATTAAATTACATTTAATTAATTTTCCCCTTTCCACTTCTTCCAAATATTGATTTATTTCAATAAATGAAACTCATCTTTATGGAATATTCCATTTTTATCCCTAATCCTAATTATCTAAATTAATCCATGATTAATTAGCATAATTTAATGATTCCTACAAACCTATCATCCAATCCCCTCATTATCCTAATTAATCCAAACCCTAACCAATGTTAGTATTTATTCAATTTAAATATACTACAAATCTACCCAAACCCACATGTGACTCACAAATCATTTCACATCTCCACATCACCTTTGACCAAGGGATTCTCACACATGTGTGAGGATGCTCTTCCCCATAGAGCCACCCTACAATTTCCTCTTTTAGCCTGTATGTCATAAAATCTCTTCCACTAACCCTTACACCTTTCCACAAGTGTTTCCACTTGTCACCTCTTGGACTTCCCAAGATTTTCTCACACATGTGTGAGAACACTTACCTTTGCATCCACTTCTCCTTGTGACACTTGTCACAAGGCCAAGTATTCAAACCATGGGACCACATTCCCTTTCAATCTTATCCCTTGATCACCCTTTTAATCTTGACTGTCAATTTCCAAGCCTCCAACTCTATAAATTGAGCCCTATCTCTTATCAATTCTTCCAGTTTTTATACATCCTTATGCTGGGCTTTTATTGACTTTTCATCATAGCCTTATGCTACCATTTTGGTTGCATATCCATAATAATTATATCCATCATGTTATCCTGTTGAGTACATAATCCATTTATCATAACACCCTCATCATGTCAGAATCCTTATCCACGCATCTTACTTTGTTATGCAATTGTGAGAGAAATACACATTCACCATCATCCATCTCTCCAAATCTTCATTTGTCAATCTCGAAGCATCAGCATCGTGAAGAGGAGGAGGACAAGAAAGAGCTATGAGAAATGGGAGCTTCATGAGTATATTTCATTGATTTTGTTGTCTCTCATTATTCTCTTATTTAAATCTTTCTTGATAACTCATTAAAAATAGTTTCAGTTTATAATGATTACTAATCTGATACTAAATGTTTTTGTGTGAGACATTTTGGCATGCCCGGTTCAAATAAGTTTTAATGTTTTTCTCTAACAATTTCAGGGAGCTAGTTTGCATGATATAATTACACTCACGGTGTTAATATGTCCAAAAATTAATCTCATTTTATTTTTGTTGATGCACTACTAATCAATCATTCTTTTGAGTGATCTTATCTTTAGAGCATCGTGTATTATTAAAGTTCATTTACTAACTCTATTTGTAGCAATAACTTCCTCATTTATAATCATGTATTTAGTTTTTTACCGAATGATTTTTTAATTAATTTTTTAAAGTTTTTTTATTAGTTTTTAAAAAGAATGATTTTAAATTCGTATTTAAAAATAAATAAAAATAGTTTATTAAAATTGGATTTTGAAGTAAGTCTAGATTTTATTTTATTTTTTTAGTGTGTTTTTTGTTAGTATGTTTAAATTAGTGATTTTTATTACGTTGTTTGCTTATCTATTTTTGAGTTTATAAACTAATTTTGGGTTTAGATTTTGTGCAAGACATCAACGAGTGTCTTCCTAACACATTGTTTTTTGTAGGTGTTGAAGGATTCAATATTGCAAATTTTCCTTAACAAATGTTAATTTGGCAAATTGATCATTCATAGGATAGTCATTTACATTTTGCAACATGGATTAAAACAAACATTCACATTGTCTCATTTTCCGCAACAATTTGGTCTAAGATGAACAATCTCATTTTGCAATCCTGGTCTAAAAATGAACAATCATCTTGCTATCCTAGTCTAAAACAAACAACACATTTTGCCATCTTGGGATAAAATGAACAAATCACCTTGTCATTTCCAAGTTTCTAAAATGAACTCACATTTTGCAATGAAGGATTAAAATGAACAAGTGTCTTCCATGTTTTGCGCATTTGCGCCCATGTAGGATGGACTCACTGTCACATATATTATCCTCTCCCCTTGCCTTCACGTACGTTGGGTGATGAGAAAGGTGATTGACAACACTCGATTCTTCCTTTTGTAGAGAGGGCTATTTTTGATTGGGGATTTCATCACCTCACAAGGGTAGTTCGAATTGGGACACGTAAGGGATATCATCTCTCCCAACATGATCTGGAGTAGGTTTTCCGAGTTGCTATATAAATAAGTTGGTCAGGTGGCTAAGATGCTAAGTGAATTCAACATATACGAGGCCCCTCCCTACACCGATAAGCTCAGTTAGAGCCTTCAGTGGCTTGCTTTGAGAATCTGTCATTGGATTGGTGATCCATCAGAAATTACACTAGACACTAGTTTTAGTAGCCAAAATATCACATTTGATAGTGCAGGGGATGCAAATCATACCCCGAAGTTACGCCTCATTTATCTACTCAGGATGAGACATAAATCCCCCATGTAATATATCCTTGGATCTTTGGTGTAAGAGAATCTGATATTCCCAAGAAGTGAGTGCTATGGAGTGGAGCCAATGCTACCAGAATCTCTATTTGTCTACCTGAGTGAGGTATTGCTTATGCAAGGGGCCTATCCAGTGGTTTCCATTTTCCAGCCTAAGTTGCGTAGTCTTCAAGTTTCTTCAATTGTGTTATACCTGTAAAATTAATTTGGAATAATCTAAGACCCCTCATCACTTGCCCACTTATTATTGAGTGATACACTTGGCCAGTGTGTTTATTATGCTTGATGTTTTCCTGCTAAGAATAGATAACATCCAAAACATTCCCAAATTTTACCAAACATTCAACCAAACTCTTAAATCTTCACTTTGTCTTTATCAAACCCCTATTTCACCATCTTCGTTCAAGTCAAATCCCCAATCAGTTTTCATCCTCCCCAACCAATATCTCTATCCAATAATCAATCCAGTCTCAAGTAACCTTCCCCTTCTTCTACCTATCATCAATCCATTCTTCCACAATCGTTTTCATTCCATCCTCAAGGTCTTAGCACATCAACTTAATCGATCCTAGTAAATCCAATAAATCAATAAATCAACCTCATCCTAAGGTTGACACTTTGTGAAAGTTTAATTTAGACCTTTATCTTTAATCGATCAATCAATTAGCTTTTGTGCTTGGGAAAGAATCTACCCCAAGTACCTTTTCTTAATCATATTGGGTTGATCAAAACCCTAATCCTTTTACCTTCTTTTGCTTAGGAACGTAAGGCTACCCTAAGTAGAAGAAGGTTTGATCAAGGTCTAAATTTTATTTAGCTTGGTCGTCACCTTGGTTGTGGTCTACATCATCAATTCCCATCGAAGTCCTAATCTAGGGGCTAAGGTGTCATCCTAATCCAAATCAATCTTGTCCTAACCCAAGGACCAATCCAATCCAATCAAATCAAACCCAATCCAATTCAATCAAACCCAATCCAATCCAATCAAATCAAACCCAAGCCAATCAAATCAAGCCCAATCCAATCCAGTACAGTCAAATCAAGCCCAATCCAATCTAATCAAATCAAATCAAATCCAACCAATCCTCAATCCAATCCAAATTTTCTAAGTCCTAATCCTCTCTTCATCTAGCATCATCTCATCATTTTGAGGTTACCCTTGCATGGTCTACACACACTCACTAAAGAAAAGTTGGCTACCCAAAATCCACATTCAAGCATCATGGATTGGTTCAAAGTTCAATAATCACTCTATCAGCCATGCCCATCAAGTCTCTCACCCCAACCCACTCATCAAGTCAATCCTAATTCATCTCACATCTCTTTTTCTTCCCCTACCTTTGACAAGGGAACTCTATATTATTCCCCATCCATTTCTTTATATTATTTCTCATCCACATACCCCTCTGATCTAATATGTATACCTCCATCTCCCTCCCCATCCACATCCCAATCCTCATCTTTTTACAACACCTCCATCATGTCCACTCCCCATCCAAGTCACTTACACCATAATTGTCCAAGACTTAATCCCAATCCACCAATCCATAATCCAAATCCTCCATCTAATACTAAATTTCCACATAATCCTTATCCTCCAAAATCCACATCATCCCCATCCTCCAAGTCCTTTCTTCGTAATTTTATTCAAGAAATACTAGCAAAATAGAAAAAATCCCCACCTCAAAACAAAGTCTCCCAATCTCCCCAAGTCCTCCCTCCACCTACATCCCCTCCAAATAAATATACTCCCATCCCCCCATCTATCCAAGTCAAAGAATCCACCTCCTCCTCCATCACAACATCCCCCCAACCCCCAACATGTCACAATATTTTTCCAGTGCATGCAAGCATAGATTCCTCTTCAACACAAGATCAATGTATCCCTCCATCTCATGATCCTCTTCCACCTCAAACTCCATGTATCCCCTCCACTCCATCACACAATCCCCTCTCATCTCAAGATACAATCACCCTTCCACTCCATCACATGATCCTATCCCAAGTCAAGATCAAAGTATTCCTTCATCTCCATGTCATGATCCCAATCCATCTCACAATCCTAATATTCCTCCTAATCCCCCACAAGATCCAAATCCTCCACAAGATCCCATCACCCCTATCCAATCTATCCATGAATCCCATACCTATCAACTCGGCTCTTCCACCTTAATCCATTCTAGTTTTCTCTAAGAGCTTACAATCCCTTCTACATCCCATCCCCCTCAAAATGGACTCGCATATTGTTTCCAAAATAATAAGTATCCTATTGGAAAAAGAATTTGTGAAAAAATGAATTATCAAGGCAAAGGATTAGGCCTCCATGAACAAGGCATATTGGAACCCCTTCAATTCAAAGAAAATGAAAGATCATATGGCCTTGGCTACAAAGCTCATGCTCAAGATGTTGGTATATCTTCCATCCCTCCTAAATCCAAAATCACACCATACGCCATCTTCCAAATCCCTTTTGGGTCCCTATGTCCAAAATTCTATTCCTTCCTCATCTGTATTTGTTTTGGGTCCTAATCTTACAAATCTAAACCCTTCATGTCTTACATCCATCTTCGGTCCTTACACCCCTTCATCCACCACTCCATCACCTCAAATGATCCATAATAATGATAAAAAAGGAACACATCCTTGAATCCCTTCCCACACTCTCCTCCCTCCATCATCCCATCCATAAAATCTCCAAGTCATTTGTCCTCATGCACCCACATCATTGCTATTGGAAGCAATTTGGATGCCAAATAAAAAATTCTTAAATCTAGAAATCCACAAAATCCAAGGATCAACATATCCCATCAAAAAGACATGCTCAAGAAAAGAAAAGTATGATCCAAAAGAAGAAATAAAAATCGAAAAGGCCACAAAGGCCCAAAAATAAAAAATAAAAAACCATGTGGATTCCCAAACTACTCATAGAAGAAATTTATCTCAAAGAGAAATCCAAATTGGCATCCAAACTTGCTAATCCAAAAGTTTCCTCCACTCATAAGTCCTCCAATCCTCCATCTAAAAGTCCCTCATCTTCAAAATCCATTTTAGGTCCTTATGACCTAAAAACCAATATCTCATGTACACCACCCCTTCATCTATTTTGGGTCCTCATGTCCCAAAAGCCATAATTTATCCTCCATCTAATTCAAAACCCTATCTTTCACAACTCCGCCACCCTTGAAGGTGTGTACCAATGTTGATCTTCCCAATGTCCCCTCCATTTATCCACAAGTCTTCCAACACCCCATCCATTGTAATCCAACATCCATTTTTCATAATCCCATTCCTTTGATCCAATCCTTTGCATAAATCCTTACAATCCTTTATCTCCCCATCTATTTCGACTAACATCTATGAGCATACCTCTAGTTATCTTGGTTCAATATAGTGTATCTTTAAAAGATACAATCAATGGAACTAGGTTCTTGATTCCTCCCTCCATCTCCCTTTCACACATCCACTATCTTCCCATTATGTCCATCCTTATCCTCTTATTTATCCATCCAAACTATTCCAAAAAATGAAAAAAAAAAAAGAAAAAAGAAAAAAAAAGAGTACAAAGAAAAAATCCATCCAATGGTGAAAACCACATCTTGTGGCACCTTGGGTATGTACCATGATGAAAACTTGATAAACAAGTGTCATGCGTAATCTCCTCATCCCCTTGCACTCTACACTTGGGGACAAGCTTCATCCATACTATCTTATCATCTACATTATCCATATCTCTTATCCTCTATCCACATCATATCTACGTCCATCCTCATTTCATATCATATCTCCATCCAATCCAAATCCATCCTCCATTCATATCTTTGATCTTGGTCAAACTAGAAGCAAACAAATATTCATGCATGCTTTGGAAAATGCAAGCCTTAATTCCTCATTTTGGAATCCAAGAACACTGAGAGGGGGGGCTGAATCAATGTTCTACTAGAATGATCGATTGTAACCTTATTAAAACATGCATACATCAACTAGTATACTAGTACATATAGAATTGAAAGAAGTAAAGCAACCGATAATCAAATCACATAAATGAATACCACAACGCACATAATTATACGTGGAAAAACTAAAAGAGGAAAAACTATAGTGGGATTTGTAACCCATAATATCAATCCACTGGCTATATGAAGAGATATTAGAAAATATAGGGGCTTGCACTTACAGGAAGGCTTACAGCCTAGAGCACACCGCTCAATCACAAAAGGAGCCTCACTGACTACATACAAATCCAGACTACAATCCTGAGAAATGATTGAACTGCAAAGATACCATCTTTTATGCCTGAATAAAGTTCCATTTAAGCTTTGTTCATTCCGATCTGAAACCCTAAACCCTTACCAAAATAACCCTTACATAAATATCCTCACATACATGATCTCTCTTATATGTTTCACATCTCCTTTACATTCCATAACCTTACACACTTTCATATGATATACCAAAATGATCTAATCAATTGACCTATACACCCTTTACAATTCATTATGCCTTATGTCAGCTTACAAAGATAATTACAATATGAATATACATGTTGGTTAGATAACATAAATACATGAATATCAAAAATAATTGACGATGCCGGATCCAAAAGATGTCGGCCTCCAATACTGATAACCTGATTCTAAACCATGTTGGCCTGCATTGTTGGTAACCAAAGAAATCTATCCAACCCACCGGTGTTGATGCTAGTGCCAATGAAGGTGTCGGTGAAGTGTCTGTGAAGTGCCTGCTGGTACTCAACTAACCCAAAATATAAAACTAGAACATGTTTCCATGTTGCCATCAATGACAACATATTGAAACCAACCAATTGAGTGTCAATTGCCAACAATCTCCCCCTTTGGCATTGATGGCAACACTCATGTGAAAAATGATCATGGTTTCCATCTATCAGTTTCATCTTGAGCCTGCTCCCCCTGAGCTGAATATCCATCAATACAAAATAATCCATACCTCCTAAATATTTTTCACCTATACTCCCCCTAATGTATACAACTCACTTTTTCTTTTTCACATCAATATCTCTCCCCTTTTGACATCAATGCCATCAAAACTTCCAAAAATAATATGAAAAACCAGGATGAAGAATGAAAGACTGTATAATGAATATGTTTCAAAATATCTTACCGGAGCTGGATGTATTTGAAAATATCCGGATAGGCCTTCTCCAAAATCTCTAGATAGGTATCCCAACGACATTTGAAAGTGCTGAAAATAGATACAAGTCCATTTAGCATATGGGAAAATGACTCTTTCTCATTAGGATCTGTCGGTGTGGGCTTACCAGCCATATCTATACACTCCTTCTTATGTACACTTAATGAATCCAACCAGGGACTCACCAATTCTCTAAGACTTCTAGCTCTCCTTATGATTTTATCTTTTTCCTTCTCAAGAGAAAAAACTTAGGCTTCAGTTTTGATAGTACTGCACTCTGTCATTTATAACTTTTGCACAAGAGATAATTTAGCAAATCTCTTCAGTGGAAATGTTTAACACTTGGTTTTACAGAATATATTAAAATTTTGTTTAGATCCAACGGTTAAATACAAAGTTATTCCCTCTGAACCAAGACCGTTTTTTACTGTCACAGAAGAATAAGTAAAATGATAGTCCTACACTCTGTCAATCATAACTTTCAAACTCAAAAATCTTTAGGCCAATCCCTTAATTGAACCTATAGAAAACTGGGTTTTACACAACATATCAAAAATTGGTTTAAATCCAACGGTGCAATAAAACGTTATGCTCTCCAAACCGATACCATTTTTTATTGTCACAAAAGAATAAGTATAATGATAGTCTTGCACTATGTCAATCAGAACTTTCAAACCCAAAAGTTTTAGGAAAATCCCTTTGGTGAAACTGAAGAAAACTTGGTTTTCAACAACATATCAAACTTTGGTTTAGATCCAACGGTTCAATGAAAAGTTATACCTTCCAAACTGAGACCATTTTTTACTATCATAGAAGAACAAACAAAAAGAAAAAATTTTATCTACAAATTTAACGCATGTTTATTAGTTATAAAAACCAAACATTAAATTTGTTCAAGAAAAATTGTAAATCTTGTAGTTGTGGGTTCGAGCCCCACGATGGGCACCAAAAAATGTGTGTGTGAAAAGTGGACCTGTATCTGTATCTACAATACACAACAATTCAATTAAGTCATTACATGCATGGTTAGATAGATATAATCAATGAATAATAAAACCATAACAAATTGACCCATTGCCTTCTAGTAGATGTGATTTTAGATTGCTCTCAGATTGCTAAGCTATCTAGTGACTAGACAACACCTAAACAAAGGATTTTTAATCTATATGAGCATGAATATGAGGTAAATGGATGCAAGATTTAAGCTAGATATGCAAGATTAATCTAACATGATTTAAGCAATAAATGAGATAAATGATCTAAATATGTATGCTATAACTAATATGAAATATCTCAATGCAAACTCTTAATGAACCTAGAGCAAAAATGGAATAATAACAATATATTCTTGAAGATTTTTTTGAATGAGAGATGAGAGCCTGAATTTATAGAAAATTCAGAAAGAAACCTAAGGCTGAGATCAAATGATAATGAGCGGTCAAGATTTTCCAAGAGGAAGCACAATCCAGGTGAATTGATGTGATTGGATGTTTTTCTTAGTTTTAAAGGAAATTAAACTAAAATTAAGATAAAATCAAGAAAAAACTGATTTATTCTCTATTCAATTCAATTTTAATATTTAATTGTTTTAATTGCTTTCTTTGAGATTATCTATCAATTTTTAATTTGTTTTTTCAAGATTATCTCCAATTGATTTCTTTTCTCAAATTTTAATTTTTTTTGTTAATTAATTCTTCTTTTGATTTATTTCCTTTTTTGAAGATTTGTGCTCATAATTTCCAATTCCTCTTTCTTGATTTGTTTCATTTTTTGAAGATTTTTGGCAAATTGATTTATTTAATTAAATTAATTCCTCTTTTTGATGATTTAATGGCAAATTGATTTATTTAATTAAACATGCTAGGATATTTAATAAAATAAATAAGATAATTATTCAAAATGATTTACTTGGAATGATTTAATTAATATTGGTTGATTAATTTTGTCATGTGATATTTGATGATTAAGGAATTAATTGTGTGCTCAAGATTTATTTAATTGCCTTTGGGTAGGACCTTGGTGATGTTGTCGAGATTAGGGGCTCATGGTTTAGATCACCATTTTTAGGGTATTACAGTTTCACTTCCCCCAACCCCCTAGGAAAAAAGTAAAACTGTTATGTGCGCTTATTTTAACCTCATCATATATACTACTGGAAGTGGGTGGATAAGGAAATTGGAACCCTGAAAGACGAAATTAAGGGAGTTATTGACACTTTCACGGAGTCTTTTGGGCCTAGCAAATCTGAGAAGATCATGAGCATGATCCAGAAGATTTCTTAGGATGTTGAAACTATGAAGGTTTTCCATGAACGCGAGATTAATAAGTTGGAAGAGCAGGTGAATGATATCAAGAAAAGTATGAACAATCTGGTGGAAATCAACAAGGAGGCGATGAATAGTAGTGCTGATGGTTTGGAGAAAATAAATTCCATCATGGTCGACTATAGATCCAAACCCATTGCCAGTGACCCTCTCTTGGGGGAGAAATAGATAAAGATTGCTTTGGAAGGTTAATAGAACAATGCCAGTGGGAAGACTAGCTTGGGCCCTTGCACTAGAACCAGGAGTCAGAGCCAGGACCAGGCTTGTTTATCTTTATCAAAAACCTAATCATATATACAATTATTTATGTTATATGCACTTGTGCATATATAATTCATATGTATAATATGCTTTTTATATAGATTCAATGTGTTTATATACCCTTTTTTGAGCAATAATATGTACATCAATATCATATCTTTGTAATAAAGAGGTAAAAGCATATTTGTTTGTAAAAATAGGTGATCATATTCTCATTTAATATTTTATATTCATGCATGTAAAACATCCCTTTGCAATTGGTATGCTTGCACATATGCCGAATATTTATTTAATCTTTATTTTTATATTAAAAATAATAATAAAATATTACAACATCATCTAGGGAAGTGTTTACCACTTAAAATTTTATAACAAAAGAAAATAATTTAGGAACCACGCTTTGAAATGAACTTTTCCACTCCTAATAAAATACATCTATATTTCTTGATTGAAGAATATAATTTCCAATTCTTTTGCAAGACATTAAATTCAACTATTATCTGTGTCTTGAAGAAAGTGTTGAATCTTTAGACTTTCTTGCAAATTAAGTATTGAGATTCCAGGGAATTACATCTCCACTTTTTTCAAAATTGGAAAGAAGGGTTAGCAATAAAAATCTTGTATCATTGCATTTCTATTTTCATTGTGAATGAAATATTAATTAGTCAAGGAATTCCTTGACTGTATTCTTCAAAATTTTGTACCATGCATTCATAATCTTAAGATGGAGATCAATTGCTCCTAAGAGAAGGAAATTTCCATATTTGATCAAACCAATGGAAGTAAAATTTCTCTCCTATAACACAATGAAACCCATCCCAAACAGAATGAAAATCTCTTAATATGCCATCTCAAAATAGTCATTTGGTCCTCATACATGTATGTCATTTGGAAAGAATAACAAACCAAATTTCTCTCTTATTAAACACTTACACTCTTAGGTCCCTTTTTAAAAATTAATCATATAATCCTAAATGAGAAATACTAATGTGAAAATCATAGAAACAAGATTTTCTTTCCACCCTACCATATTGGCATCATGAAGCCTCAAGGGCTCTAGCCAAACCCTTGAGTAAGAAGGAACCACTATATATCCATTGAGATCAATGGTAATAGATTAAAAAATGTTAATTTAGCCATTACACACAACACTCTAGCATTATCACTAACTTATCTTTATTGCAACATAAGCATATAGAGCGAAGAAATTTTGCTAAAACTAACCATGAGACATGGAGGAGTAAATTTCATTTCTACAATAGCTACACTTGAGTATCAATATTCATAAGCATGAACTTCATCCTTCTTGCAATTCTCTAAAGCTCAACTAGAAAATTATCCAAAGGGAGAAGTGGGTTACACTGCACTCATCCTGCACAAACCCAATAGAAGAGAGTTTCTGCTTGGAAAAATTAGATGGGAAGGTTATATTTGTCACCTTTCATCCACTAATTAATGAGGGCCCTTTCCCTTATTTCAGAGGGGACAAACACTAGGACACCCTATTCCCCAACTCTCCCATCATAAATGAGGTATCGGAGTGGAGTTGGTACCCTCAACCCATCTATCCCAATCAACCTCCAAAATCGTGACTCATGTTAATGAGGATTTTTTGAGTGGTAAATAAACTCTTAAGGATGTATCCATTTGGCCCTCACCTCAATAGTATAAACCCTAGGAGTCTCTTTTCATGCTCTAAACATGAAATTTGATAAAACCTTATCCTTTGAATACCCATTCAATTTTTTATTCAAGATTCAAACCTAACTAAATTTTTTATAACTCTAATCCCTATTTACATCACATGACTTAATTAAATAGTCTCTTAATTGCATTTAAACTTGACTCTCCATATTAAAACCTATATTTTTATCATCCCAATTAATAACTCTCATTTCTTTCCAACTCCAAAAATAATTAAACTTGTTTTTTACTATATTAGAAAGGAGAGGGCCTTGATCCCTCACTAAGGAAATTTAATAAACATATTAGGAAACAACAACCAACATCAGCATAACAAGAAGCACAAAATCCCTAACCCACTAAATAGCAACCCATAATACAATAAAAAGGAATCTTAATTGAATCATAACATATCATAGCCATCATTAAGAGAAATAGAGACCTAATAACATCATTGCTTAAAGTCTTGATTAACCAAAGCCCATGAAATTTACCAATTGCTACGATTAAAGCAATATGTATAACTAAATTATGCATGTAGGCCAAGACATTTAAACTAGTATACCAAAAAATGAGATTCAAACTACTACCAAATAAAAGAATCATTAAAAGGCACTAAGGCCTATAAATCTTAGACAAAGTAGTGGTAAAAATATTATAACAAAAACAAAATGGCATATAACCCAATAGACTAGCACAAATAAAGCACCTAATTGGGGCCATCGAGAAACCCCTAGGTCCTTGAAAGCTTTGAAGGGTGGTATTTCTAGTCATCATGTTCCAACTCTTGATGTAAATTATTCTCCATCTCATGTTGATCTTTCCCCTGCTACTTCTTGGTCTTTCTCCTCAACTTGCTTTGGCCAGAGATAAACCCCATGGCAGCCTTCCTCATAATGTCATCAGTATTGACATAGAGTGCTAACTACCCTTCTTAGTTGGGCCTTGAATTTTTAAAACTCTTGACTCAAAAACCTTTAGCCTACCCTGCATATTAGTAATTTGGACCTTGAGGCTGGCCAGTTTGTCATTATCATCATCTTGAGAAAACACTTGTTTAGTGTCCCTCTAAATTAGTAGGGGATCTCATACTTATATCCATTAAATTAACCCCTTTGTCAAAACCATTATTTCAAACAACATTGTCCTCGTTGCAGACCTTGGTGTCATCATCCTTTGCACTATAATCTACATCCTCTAGGGCATACTCTTCATGAAACAAAGTATCACTTATTTTCACTTCTTTTTGTGTAGCTTTTCACTTAGAACATATTTCAATTAATTGGGATGACTAACGACCAGCTGAGCTACTGTCCTATTTTTCTTGCTATTTCTTAGCATCTTCCTCTCTTCTTAACGTTGGTTCTTCCATGTTTATAATAATGCTCATTTTAGGTGTCTTAGTTTCCAATTTTATAGCTTTCGTAGTTCCTTTCTTAACTAAGAGGGCTTTTCTTTTCTCAAGCGTGACTTTTAGCAGCTCTACTTAAAGGTGCTCCTTTTCAACCAGTTCTTTTTTGGGTATTTCCTTTTTCATTTAACTTGAGATGGTTTCCCTATTAGTGGACTGAGGATTTCTCGCATGCAACTCAATACAAACAAAGCTTAGAGGGTTAATAGGGCTCTCACTATAGTTCCGAGGATGAGTAAGAAACTTTCCATGATCAGGGGAACGACCACACTCATATTGATAAAGGCAAAAATTAAAGGAGGGGAGGTGCTCTTATCAATACAATCAGACAGAATAGAAAACAGAGAGTAGGGCATATCAATTTTTTCACCATGTTTCACAGGGACTTTCACAGAAGTAACTGACCAATTTCTTTTCCCTTTCGCCGAAAGGAAGCGAAACAGCATTAATGTGGAACCCTACAGATGTAATTTATGATTTTGACATTTTTGTTAATATTATTTTGATGGTCATGATCATTTCCCAATGCAATATAATGATGTCCTTAGATATACATGATAACTCAAGACAAATAATTTACAATTTTCGGTACCCATGGCCTCGACTAATGGCCAAATCCGATGAATCTTGTCTTCGGAATGTGAGAATTCAATTGTTTGAACTTGAAACATGACCACACCAATAATCATTCATATATGCTGAAGAGATGCGACGTCTATTATATAATAAATCAATTAGAATTTAATCTATCTTGAAACTTTCCTTAAGAATATTGGCTTCATTGCTTATAGATTTTGAGGGTTTATTATCTTAAATTGTATTTGATAATCCTTAATACCAAAAAGGAATCAAGAGCTTTGATACCTTTAAAACTCTTCAAGGACTTTGATTAAAATATCATTGAATATTTCCCAATACCACTCTTGTTATGTGTTATCTCTACTCTATTAATATATATAGATGGGTGATTGCAAGATCGTGGGAAGCCAAAAAGTGGAAATAGGAAAAATATGTGTTTATTTGTTTGCTAAACATGCCAAT
Source organism: Cryptomeria japonica (assembly GCF_030272615.1). Lineage (NCBI taxonomy): Eukaryota > Viridiplantae > Streptophyta > Pinopsida > Cupressales > Cupressaceae > Cryptomeria > Cryptomeria japonica. Next base: position 534,725,127 of record NC_081405.1, on the reverse strand, counting down.
TTCACTTTGACTTTTTGTATGGGTTGGGAAAAATTTGAATTTGATTTGTAAATACCCAACCAAAATGAATGTTTGTTAGTAACAAATATTCGCTATTAATGGATATTCATTTCTTAATGTTATTGTTGTGATGTCATGTTTTAAAGATAAATGTCTATTCCCAAAATAGATATCCATTTTGTTTAGCCTAAAAAGAATTTTTTAGTAAAATGGGCATAACTTTTGCGTTTCTTATCAAAATTTTGATTTTTTGCACGTTAGAAGGCGATTTAGAAACCTGTAAAATGGATAAGGTAATTTTCTGAAATTATACACCAAAAATTAATTATAATCATTTAAGGTTAATCCTTTAGTGTTAAAACTTTAAATTCTAACAACTTTTACATAGCAAGTCTTTTTCTTTCATTTTTTGCTCCCAAAAGACTAATTATTTAAAAACTAGTAAATAATGAAAAAAATAGATTTTATTTCCTAATGAAACTACTTTTTTTTCATATTTATCATCATTGAAGGATGCCTCAAGTTGTCTTTGATCCTCTACAAATCAACGCACAAGTTGACCTAGGAAAAAATGTTTCTCAATACATCTATCCCCTTCTTTTTATTTACTTAGTTATATATTGCTCTCCTCCCCTCTCCTTTTATCTCTCTTTCAATCCATCTCTCTCCCTAAGTTCCTTTACTGTAATTCTATTGGTATCTCTCCTCTCTCTCTCCCTTGTCTACCTATCTCACTCCTTTTCTCATCCCATCTAGATCTTTCCCAAGTTATACCTTTCTCTAGATATATTTTCCTCTTTCTATCCCCATTTCTCCCTCTCCCACTCTATCCCTATCACTCCTTATTTCTATATCTCTTTACCAATCTTGCTTCTCTCTATTTATTTCCCTCCCTCTACCTCCTTCTACATATACCTATTTATTACTTGTCCCTATCACCTCCTCTCTCTCTTTCTCTCTCTCTCTCTCTCTCTCTCTCTCTCTCTCTCTCTCTCTCTCCAACTATCTTACTCTCTCTGTCTCTTTCTATCCAATGCCATCTCTACTGACGTCTCCCTATCTCTATCTCTTCCATATCCATCTCTCTTTCTATATCTCCATCTATCAACTTATCTCTTCCTCTATATATGATTAATCTATCTCTCTGCATCTTCCTCTCTTGCCCTCTCTATGTATATATCTCTCTCTCTACCTCTATTTATATGCTCTAATAGACTCATTATTATTGTTTTCATCATGTAAGGCATCAAAATTATTCTTTGTTATATCAATCCTTTAAATAACTATAGACATCAATAGTAGAAAGTGAAACACTATAGGTGGTAATGTGAGTGTTCCCCCTGTCCATGATTTTTTGATATAATTTCCTATTAATTCTATAAGTGATAACCAATAACATAAGAAATATTTTATTCTTATTATTTACACTAGGTCAAACCCCTTTTAAAACCCTATAATCATAACGACAATCCCCTTGAGTGAAATTTTGAAATTTAGTTATCTTCTTATCAAAGAAATGTTGGGGTAGCCATCACTTCTTGAATAGTTGAAGTAAGAGCTCCCAAGTCACTTCTTCGATTATAAATCTCCTTCCAACCTTCTCATTGTCCCACCAGGTAGCTACTTCTCCGATTAGTTGATAAGCCAACCAAATTTCCTTAGTCTCATTTTGACAGGCTTCACAATTCAAAGTCATTTTCCATGGCTATTATTCAAGCCTCAGCTTCATCTTCTATGGTTGTCCCATCAAACTTTAGAGGTGTGACGTTTTTAATGCCCTTCCCTAACTCTTTTGAGATCTAGTTTCTGTTATTATCTAATCCCTCTTCATACTACTTTTCCACTTCCTCATCATGTTCTTCTTCTCTTCATAGCTCTTTCTCTATACTGTCCATTATTTTTTCATGTTGAGTCAAGAGCTGAAGAATCTAATCCAACTTCTCATTTGAGTCACCATCCATCCCACTAGGAGATCCATCATTCCTTGTATTCACCATGTTTTCTAAAGTTTGCATGCACCATAGAGAAAATTTCACATGGTGATGATGTTTCTAGTGTTTAATCTTCACTCTGATACCAAGATGTAGTATCCTCATTTAACTACCTAATTAATGAACTAAATAAAAAATAATTTTTATTTAATGTAACATCATAAATATATCTTGGAAGAATATAATCAAAATTTAAATTTTATTAATAGTCATAATTCGATTACAATAAATACACATGTGCCTAATCAAGGATAGCACATACAATTGTATTAAGGATTATCATGCCAAATTACATTGTTTAATAAATTGATTGGGAAATAAATTACAAGTACATCTCTAAACATATCCACGATGCTAAGGGGATGAGAGCATGGTTGAGGCACTTTACCGCCCAACCATGAAGTGACATGCTTCCGTGGAGTTCTTCCTGACATGAAGAACCGTCGCCCCTACTGTGGAAGCCTAGTATCCTAGAAATACAACAACATGGAGGACACTTGGTGCAGCCTATTATGTCATTTGCATACTACTATGAATGCATACAAGATGTCCAACAGAGATTTTATAACATTTGCTAGGTAGATTATTCATCTATTTCAATGTCATGGCCTTGGCCAAATAATTTATAGTGGGGTTTTCTTGTAAAGAAGACCATCCATCTCTGTAGGTCCATATTTGGCACCCTCTATCGAAAACAAAGCTACTCAATACACTTGAAACATAATGATAATGCATATTATTTTACTTCCTATATGGCTATTTCAATGCATATACATATTTAATGCAACTCTAGATTCATAATGATTCACTATATAACTATTTATTTCTTCATATTCATAGTTATATGTTATTTCTATGAATTGTTTATTCATTTGAATGAAAATGGCAGTCTCTTCTCTTCACCAATCTTCGCTTTGTATCTACAGTCTCATTTTCGTTTTTGTTTTTTTTCCCTAACTGGCTATTGCTATAGCTTATCATACACCTTCCTTTCCTTTCTTTAGGCCCACCTGCACTTTGATTTGCTTTTGTCTTCAGAATCATTGATCTCACTTTGGTAACAAGCAATTTTCTTTTTCTAGTGACAAACAACAATTTCTTCTTTTCTTGTTACCGTTGCAAACTCATCTGCAACGACCTCAGCCTTAGATCTCGTCTCTCCACTTCGTACTCACGCATCTTCTCTATTTCTACATTGGGCAATCAATCTTTGATTGGTTTTTATTTAAACACGTTGCATCTCAGCTAACACTTTTCCTTAAACTTTAACTAGAATCCTCCTTTTTAGTTGGATGGCATTTCCTAACAGCTTTGGCGTCATCAACTACAATCTTCTATTGTCACTTAAGGATGAACTGGAATAAATCTGATCTTCCACAATCTCTTCCAAGCTCTTTTCAACAAGAGCTGCAGGCAGCGAAGTTCCTGCCTAAGACTAGAAAAATAGTATTTGATTTTGTGTCTAGAAAATTAGATTATTTTAGTATAAATAATGCACATACAGTATTATTTTTTCAATGATCAAATATGGCAGTTCTTGAAACAATCAAGAATAGGTATTTGGAGTTCAATTGTGAACAAAAGCCATTTCTCTTAAAGAAAATTAATAAACTAATTTAAAATAGAGAAATAATAAAGTCCAACCTCATATCTTACACAAGAGAGGTAAACCACCAATATTTTTGTTTTATTTGGTGAATATGATTGGCAAAGCAAAGAATTTTTATAAAGTAAACAAGCTTGTATTAAACATTTCAAGAATTGTAACTGGAGTAAACAAATATAATCAATGTTACACATGATTATAATATATTTGCTTGGTTTTTTATCCTAAAAATGTGTTTCAGTCTAGTGGACCGTCTGAGCTATTGTTGGTGCCCACATGATTTACCAACAGTTTGGCATGCTAGCATTTCTCCCTAAAAACTATTAATTTTATATCATCAATAATAAAAAGTAAAAGAAAAACTCTTAAATTCTAAGAACAGTTTTGATTTAAGGAGGTGGTAAGTATATTTTTTCCTAGAATACAAAGTCAAACTGGAAAAGATATAACAGTAATGGGTTGAATATACACATGTGGGATGCCAGTGACAAATATGAATTTTTCATGTTCGAAAAAGTGCTTAAATAAACTAAGCTACAATAGAAATATGATAAAATCTCAACAACTAATAATTATATAACATTACATGAAAAGAATAAAAACTATACTGAATGTGCAACATAAAAGTATAGCATTAGAGAGCAATAGTTAAGGTTGCCTCATACAAGTTGAACAGATTCATTTTCAGATCCAAGGTAGATGGTTGATATTATATCAGATCTGCTCACCACAACACTTCTCTCCTCAAATCAATTAAGGTATACCTAGTTACTTATGGCTCATGCATAATAAATTATGCTTAAATGTATATTCATGTAGTAGAATATAGGATATGTTTAATTGTCATATATGTAGGTCAACGCTGCCTATAATGACTAGGTTGCCTATGATGACTGAATATGAGAGAAATGCTTGATTGTCTCAAACCCACCTTGTAGGAAGGGCCTGGGTTGTAAGCAAAAGGGGTATACAAGGCTAAATATGTAGGCCGTTATAGAGTTGACCATGATGGCTTCTAGTACCAGAGGGCACTTACATAGAGAACCAAGTAACTCACTTACAACCCCTGCCCAACTCTACAAGATGGTAAATGTCTTTAGAGGGATGAGACATTGATGGGGAAAGCAAGTACAAGCCGCCAAGCAAGCAAGCAGGCTGTAGTAGACATCCACTCTTGGCTTGGTGTAAAAATGGCTTCAGGTGGACCCATCATGTCTCTTCCCCCAAACCCTAATGTGCTTGTACTCTATGAATATGATGCAATATTGCCTAGCCCTAATATATATATTTCAAACCCAAAATCATGTTATTAAAGAGATATTTATTTGATAAGATATAACCCTAACCCTAATTTGTTGCAATTGTAAATTATAGGGCAAATTAAGAAGGGGACATTACATTTTACCAGATTAATTTGAAAATTCCAGATTTCTGAGTTTTTTTACCTCCTGAATGAATTGAATTTTTTGAATCTGGTAGCTATGGTTTTAAGTTGATTTAACAAAAACCTCTCTCTCTTGCTACTATTTGTTTTTTGAAAGTGTCTTTTAGTTGTATGTTGTTGTAAAGTTATATCACTATTTCATCTAGCCTGATCTTTATGATCCTTAAAGGGTAATGTGTGATTGTCCATCTTTGTGATTTCAAACTAAAATGTGCCATTCGTTGTTGAGTATGATGCTTCTAGGTTTGGGGGTTTGAGCATTTTAAATGCAACAGGATTGATCAATCACCTTTTAGAGTTATGTGAAAAATAAGAACTTACCTATTTATAATATGGATATGTTGTTATCAATGCATGGAGCGAGTTCAAGAACTATATGGTGGTATATCACAATTGGACTAACCCTTTCAGATTAAAATAATTCCTACTGCAACATGATCACCATGAATGGGAGCTTAAGTGGATGGAAAAAAGTATACTAGGGATGACGAGTGTCATGAATTGTCAGAGGATCAGCACACATCTGTGGCCAAGGGAAACAATAATTCTTTCGCAGTGCGGCCATTCATCACCACCTACAATAGTTAAGCATCCCATTTCAAAATATATGATATATGTAGTTTTTTTAGCACTTCTTCAACTAGACACATTGAGTTCTTCAAAAAAACTCTCAAATTAGGAGAACAAATCAAAGAGATGGTTTAAAGGGTGCCTTCCACAATTTCATTTTGGCTTGTAGTTGTGAGAAATGTCAAAAGGTCAAGTGGAATAAGTTTGAAAAACAATTTAACTTCAGTAAATGGCATTCCTAGTGTAAATTGGGAATTATCACCACCAACTTCATCACAAATCTTCCTAAAGTGGGTTATAAAGATTGCACCATTGTGGTTGCTGACAAATTAACCAAGTAAGTTGAAGTTACTGATACTCATATTAATGTCAGTCTAAAAGTCAATAAACTTGTAGTTAAATTTACCATAAATCAGTTGTATTATGGAACATACACAAGTTAAAAGGCCTACCAAAAACAACTGCAACAAATTCAAAATTTACTAGTAAATATTTTAAAGATCTTTTTGAGTTGATCCATGCTAATTTATCATTCAGTAGAAGTTACCATTTTAATGCCTAATGGGAAACTAGAAATTTGACATTATAAAAAAGATCTTGTAGGGTTGTTTGCAGAAGATATTCTGTAATAATTTATCATTAAGCCATAGTTTGTAAACTATCAAATTGACTTGAAAAGGGAGAGGTAAGGAAGCTAATCTACACTGGATTCACTCAAATTTAAAAAATTTCAACTTTTGTCTAGGCCATTGTTTCTTACAATATAAAGATTGGTTTCTAATGTTGTGTGTGTTATAGGCTTATAGCATATCTGTCCAGTTATCATAATTCATAGCATTTTTAACATTCTAATTTTTTGTTGCAGAGCTGTAATAACCAATGAGAATAGTACTACAACAGTGTCATTAAAGTATCTAAACCAAATGTAATCTTTCAGTATATAGATGTGAAACATTCTCTTGTTCAATTCAAAAATAAGAGATACATAAATCACAATAATGAAGACCAGAATTCTTTTAAGCAGGAGAGCCCAAGCATAACTACAGGTACATTCTCTAAAGCATCCATGTAGATACCAGTATAGTGATGCATATTTTGGACCTTAAAGCTTTATCATTGCATATTTTATGATTTTGCATCATACTTTGGCATTTTCTGTAAGTTGTCAACTGAAATATATTTGATATTTCATATTAGAAACTTGAAATTTGAAAATGAATGCCATCTATTGTTATTTTGCAATTTGAGAATTTAAGTTTTATGTTTTAACTTTTGAATAGTCTTTAGTGTAGAGGAAATGTATAAAAACTTTGGATATACTCCCTTTTTCATTTGTTTCAGTTTGATATTTTATTTTCACTATATATGCATCCAACGAAGATGGAGTAAGAATGTTAATAAAACTGAAAGAAATTGCTAAAACTGTTCTGCCTGGCAAAAAACTCTAGGTGCCCCTCCCAATTGACTACCAAAGCATTTCAGGTTCTAGACCTGATCCTGATCCTTATGGGAACTATTTAAGAAATGCCCAATACATCAGGTTGTTCTCATAATCATCATGTACCTTTCTGAAAACATCATGACATTTCTAGCCCATTTTTAGGGCAACGCCATGCAGATTATCAATTAAAGAACTACCATAGCATACAAAAATATAAGAAGGAAGCTATCATATTGCATATTGGCATTCAATAACACAATAAAGCACTTATCAATATTGCAACTTAAGTATATCATTTACAAAGACCATGATATTTGCCTAGCTGAGATCAAAACATACATCAAAACCTTTACATTGTCAATTGCCAAATATATTGAAAGAAAAAGAGAAATTTCCTAGGAATATTAACGTGACAAATTGATTGTATCCTTACAAAATTTCAACCATGGGAATCAAAAAATATATTTGCATCCATAATATGATTGTAAGTCACTTGGATATCAGAATTCTTGAACCCAGCTGCTTCAAGAATTGCATTATGCAATGCAGTTGATCTCCTTTTAACAAAGTCAGCATAACTTAAGCCATTTGGAGGAGAGAGCTGAGAATGTGTAAAGACCACCAGGCTTCTCTGCCATATTTGTTTTCCAAAAGTATCAGAAATGACCTTGATAATTTGTTTATCCAAGTTATCAACTCGATAACTATCCAACCGATCCACATAAAGAAGGACATCAATAATCTTGTTTGTCAGAAACCTGCCACAATAACATTAACTGTTATTAACACAAGTAATTGCAACAAAGTAATACACTGGAACAACATTTTCTTGGTAACAAATATCAACCAGGCAAACTACAAATCAGAAGTACATAAACTCAGGAGTGGCAAGTAGGCTTTACAAAATGACACTAGTACTAAAATTCAAACATCACTACCTTTTTATAAGGTCGAGAGCATGATCGTTTACAAAACCACCTTCTATTAACCTTGGTGTGTCAGTTATATTTAATGTAAAACCTGCTCTTGACCTTGAACATAATACAGGTCGCATTGCCTCAGCCTGCACAGTTCAAAATAAAAAATATGATCAGAAACATTAATCACATACAAATTCATTGGGCTGAAATATAACATCCTAGAAAAAGCAATATTGTTAAACAACTACTCTTTCCCCAACAAGAGAGTTAACTGTTGAAGACTTTCCCACACCGTCTTTTCCAATAACAAGAATAGTAAGAGAGTTCACATCCTAAATGCATTTCATGCTTGAATAAGGCATCATCTAGATTAAACACTTAAAAAAAAGAATCCATGATGAGCAAAATAACAGTATTTACTCAGCAACCTCTTGCTTCAATTTACTTAGCAACCCGTATAGTGCATTCTGGGTAGCAATTGGAAACTGCTGAATACCCATCCACTCCCGAGCCTGTTGAGATGCCATGGAACTTGCTTAAGGTAGGCCTACAAAACCATCTGCATTTTTAGAACAAGTATGCCAAACCAAATATAGCATGTAATATTTTGAATTTTTCTTCAAGAGTCAAGATCCTATAAAGCAAACTAAGATTAGATCATGTTCAAGTTAGAGGCTACTACAACAGGGCAAATGAGTTTAAATATAGTTTTCAACTGCTTCAGATAAATTGCCATTGTTTCAATCTGGTAGGTCATGCCATAATAGTAAGGTGGAGTAGATGTTGTGATGATGAGCCAGCTGAACACGCTCTCCATGATTATGGGACTACATTAATGGAGGTCAGATGAACCAGGGTTGTCTGAAGAACTCAAGTTAATTGCATACCCTGTGAATTTGATAAATTGAAAAGTGTACTCCAAAGGACCGTGGTGCAATGCAAAGCACAATAATTCAGTAGCAAACTACTTTTAAATTCCCACAATGCATTAAGATTGACTATAACACAGTCTATATAACAAAGGTTAAGGTGTATTGAACATACATGTGTGTTTTCAGAGGAACAAATACACATCGATATATTGGATGTAGAGATATCTTGTTTGAAACAATTTATGCATACAGCGTTGAAAAAATGCTCCACACTTTTAGCCCAAGATTTGCATTTGTTTTATTGATAGGAAGATCAAAATATTTTGTTGAGTGAAATATACACTAAATCATACTCTAACATGACCATCCTAATGCGAGTGATTATTTCAAAACCTGTAAATGTGGTGTGAACACCTCCTCTAATGAATTCAAATCTTTCGCAGAGCATTCTGTTGAATACATGCTTTATCTTTCTCATCTATTCAACAGTCTTTCAGCAAATCACACTCTATTTCGCCTTTCATTTTCATCATCCTCCCTACAAATTGCGTTTACTCTCGGGAAACTGTAGGGTATAGCAGCGCCAAATAATATCAAGAGAGTAAAATTTGGTGCTTGGAAATTGTAGGGTATAGCACCGCAACATAATATCAGGAGAGTAAAATTTGGTACCTTATTGATAATGTTTGAAATAAAATTTTGTTTGCAGCGTCACTAGTCTTATGGACTGCGACTTCTACTAGCATCCTCCACCTTTCAAAAACATGCAAAAGAATTTAAGCCCTAATCGCCAAGTAATTGCCAACTATTTTTTCCACTTGTACCTTACGGTGATTCCCAAGAGTTTTGCAAACCTAAAAAATTGCAGGCTCGAGCAGCCCAAGACCTATTTTGCAGGCCCTCTTCTGGGAAGACGTGCGTTCTCTCATCTTGGTCTATGGGAAAGTAGCTGCCAGCCATCTGCAATGCAAATGAGAGACCACCACGATACCTTTCAACAAAATTTCGTTTAAAAAGAAAGCAACTTCTTTGGTAATACATTGTTGAAAATAAAGATATACAAAACTTTCGAACATGTTGATTGGTTGAAAGGAAAGCTTTTAATCACTATTTAAAACAACTGCCTCCGCTATAGTTTCCTACTGGCAAGAACTAATAAAGAAAGCAAAGGAGCAATGTATGCTACAACATACCAAACATAATTTATGACACACAATTACTTGAGGAGCTCATGCATTTTGGATCCTTCTTGAGAGGCACAAGGCCATATTGGAACAAGTGCCATGTTGAGCTAACAAACATGATCGATCAAATAGAATTTCCCACTTTATTCTTCACATTAAGTGCAATAGACACAAATTGGACAGATCTACAAAGAATACTTTGAAATGATGTGGTTGTACGAATGCACCCAAATAAACAATGCTTAGATAATGATCAATAATCTTCATACCACGCCATTATACTTGCATGAATGATTCACTATCCTCTATGAGGAATCCATCAAGAAAATCCTTAGTGCAAAAGACTATTGGTATAGATATGAATGACAACATAGAGATATTTCACATGTACGTGGGTTTCTTTGGCTTAAAAATGCACTAGATATGGATAAACTTGATTGGAAGAGCAGTGCAGAAATTGAAAGAGAAAGAAATTTTTTTGACATGCATGTCAGTGCTTGGAACCTTTGTGATGCATCATCCATGTTTTCTAAACACAACTAAAATATTTTCTACAGATCCCTCTCGGGACTATGAATAAATAATTAGCTATGTCCAAAGGCACACAAAATTTAGACAGAACATGCTTACACAAGAAGGAGAAAAATTTAGAGTATTGATACAAAGCTCCATGAAAAGAACAAATTGTCTCTACCTTATCATGTGATGATTTTGGAAAGAAAAAAAATGAACCTGCAAGAAATGATGATAGGTTAAACATACATAACCAAAAAGTGATTTTGATATGGAGAGCCAACACAATTCATAAACATGAAAAAATATGTAGCCAAGATGAATACATGCCATCTAACTTTAACATTCCAAGTTATACATTGTCGCCAAAACAAAATCTAGCATTCACAATGATTACAAACCACAACAAATGTCCATGAACTTAACAACATTAACAACATTGCAAGAAGATTTGAAGAACATAAGATAAATCCTCATTGATGAGATGAGCTTCATAGAGCCAAAGCTACTACTAAACATAGATCTAGTAGACTATGCGAGGCCTTTCCCCATCGACAACATTTATGCTTTGGTCGAGTATTTGTAATATTGATTGGTGACCTCTCACAATTGCCACTAGTGATGAACAAACCTATCTACACACCTCATTTGAATTCCAAAACATTGGGGGAACAATTTACAACAGTTCTTACGTTATAGACAATGTTTCGACAACAAGGTGAAACTCCAACACAAGCACAATTTCATCAATGTTGCAAAACATATGAGATGCAAAAGCAACAGAAGAAGATTGGTAACTGTTGATGACATGCATAGACAAACAACTTACATCAAGTGAGAAGGAACAATTTAACAACTCTATGCACCTATTTTCTAGTAATAATTTAGTTAGAGTGCACAACAAAAGAAAGCTAAAATTGTTAAACCATCCAATCGCAATACGTATTACAACAAGCATTAGGAGCAAAATAGATAATGCAACTAATGATGAACAACTCGAAAAGCAAGTACTGCTTTGCAAAGGCCATTGTATCATGCTCACAACCAACATATGGACAAAAGTGGAACTTTTAAATGGAGCTCTTGGTGAAGTTATTCACATCATTTATAGCCTAGACGTTTTGATGTATGTTCTAGCAAGGATCGATAATTATAGTGAGCCACCATAGAACCAAGAAGACCCAAAAAGTATATCAATAATACCACTATCACTAGTTAGTTGAAGGCAGATATTGCTCACAATGGCATGGGCTATTACAATACACAAATTCCAAATTCTCTTGCTACAAAAAACAACAATCGATATTGGAAAAATAGAAAGAAAAGGACTAACATTTACATCCATATCTAGAGTAAAGTCATTAAACGACCTTCGCATCCAACCAACATTCTCCTTTGATTGATACTCTAAAATGCAAAACAATCCATACATAGTTATGAGGAAAAAAGAGGAAGCTCAATTACAATAGCTATCTCTCTAAAAAAATCAAAGGTATGCAACTCTTGGCACTATATCCCTCGTAGTTTCCTCAATTATTCATGAAGCACCAATTTTAGTATTAATTTAATTTCTTTTGAAGAAATCTACTTCAACATATGTCAAACTCATCTACAAGGAGGCGATATCATGACTATATGCTACAAAGAATGCAACCAGCCAATCAATAATGAATACACAAAAGGTAACTAAATTTTCATTTACATCTACCTATCTTTTCAAAGAATAATTGAAAATGTTGATTTCACTAATGATACCCTAACTTAATCATTGGTTTATGCAGAATTCTAACAATTGTAGGTTCCAAAATTAAAAAATTACAAGCATTCTTAAACACTAATATATCAAGTCAAGACGTGCTATATTTGGCTCTCACTAATGAATCATATCATTATGACTAGACAATCATGTTCGATGAATGTAGCATGCCAAACAACATACTTAAAATTGGAATTGATGCATGGACATATTCATCGATCACTATCATTGTAGATGATCATATGCCGACAACCCTAATGTCGATCAAAATGAAGCTTTTATTCAACATCTTGGAAAAAAAAAGCAAAATGATTTTGGTGGACAAGACAAAGGATGGACAAACCTACATATCCTTGAAGTTAATAAACAAAATTTTGTATGTTTTTCTCAATTGTACTAGTTATATAAAAGATCTCTCAACGATCAACATCAAATATATTATATGTAATTGATCATATTCAGTTATCTTTATATTAGTCCTAACAATAACAATTTCCATTTCTTTTAAACTCAAAACCTTCTAAATAAATTACCCATGTAACTATCAACGACGACACCATTACACCTCATTGAAATGCAAGTGTTAGTGTAACTATCAACGACGACACCATTACACCTCATTGAAATGCAAGTGTTAGTGTAACTATCAACGACGACACCATTACACCTCATTGAAGTGCAAGTGTTAGTATAATTTTATTTCGTGCGAGTAAAGCTAGGGATCATTCTTCTTCCCTATTCGTATATACGGGAGTCACGGTTACGAATTCCACCCTTATCTTCCCTATTCTCAAGAACGTCTAAACACGGCCAACGACTTTTGCCTTCGTTGACTCGCCGACTTATTTTATACTTTTCTTGCTTTTCACGAGGAAGCAACCTTTGTCTTTGTCGAATCGGTCATCGATTGACGTGTTCTCGCCAGGCAAGAAAGTGGAAGCACCCTACAACCAGCCAATTTTGTATTTCTCGACTCGATCATCGCTTTTTCTGCTATTTATATCTCCATTCTTCACCTGCTGAAGCACTGAATTCCTTTCTTCAACTATAGGGTGTTTCTAAGATATCCATTCTTGATTTATTTGCTTTTGTAGCAGACATTCGTTAATGGCTTCCACTTCGACATCTGGTCGAGGAGAAGAGGAACGCGATCCATTCGTGGTGCTTGAACCTCCCAATAAAAGGATAAAATCCTGCTTGACTACAAAGCAGTATGATGTATTCATCAACCATCGAGGCCCAGACGTCAAAACAACTCTGGCTCAGCAGCTCTACGATGCTCTACAGCAAGCTGGGATCCGGGCATATCTAGATGCTCCAGAAACTGAACTGGGCGATTAGTTTCCTTCTGCAATAAAGAATGCTATATCCTCTGCCGCAGTGCACATAGCCATCTTATCACCGCAATATGCAGAGTCTCCTTGGTGTTTAGCTGAGCTTGCTTTGATGTCCCAAACCAAGGCTAGAATTATTCCACTCTTCTACCATGTTGACCCTTCGGACTTCCGCTACATCAAAAATAGAGTTGCAGAAGCATTTTCCAAACACGAAGAGAAGGGCAGATATCCTAGTCATGACATTCAACAGTGGAAGGAATGCCTGCAGAACGTTTCATGGCTCAAGGGCCACGAACTAAACGGACACAATGAGTAAGATATTATCATGTGCTTCTTTCCATATATTTTCTCCCCATTTCTTTAAATTTTCTTTTTTAGAAACCAGTTTAAGTAGTCTAAAAATATTTTGTATTTATTATTATAGCTTTTATACTTCACCCTAGAGAAAGTGTTGGGCATGTACGTCTTAAATTTTTTATGTAAAATCAACTCTGTACTAAGGGACTTTCTATGGAAAGGTTCAGGAGATCATTGTGAACTTTCTTCGTTAGCCTGGAATAAAATTTGTGTAAGTAGAGAAGTGGGGGACTTAGGAAATAAAAATGTTTACAGATTTTTCTGGTTTGTACTTTGTAGAGCTTATGTGTGTTTAATTTGAATATCTTTTTTGGCCTTTCTGCCGCATTTGGTTCTGTTTTGGCAAATATACCATATTTTCTCTCCTTTTTAACTGTTCAAGTCCTTCTTATACGTGTGCTTCTTGCTATGCATTGCTTTTTTAGGCTTCAACTTCTTATTCTATATTGTACTCTGGCCACTAAGCCTTTTTTTATTCAATAACTTTTTATTTTATTTTATAAATTAAGAAAACGCTCAATTAATTATAATTTTCTTTTTGCTTTTCTTATTTGCAGTGATCTGAGTAAGCTGTGTAATGATGTTGTCTCCGCTGTCGTTAAACAGAAGCAAAAGAGAAAGATTCCTTTCCAAGTTGCAAAATATGCTGTGGGACTTGATGAGCTTGTGAAAGATTTTCACAGCATTTGCCAGAGAAATGGGCAGATGAGAGATAAAATAATTGGTATTTTTGGAATGGGAGGGTCCGGCAAAACCACTCTCGCCAAATACTTGTTCAATAGCAAACATTCAGAATTTAGTGGATCAACTACTCTGTTTGATGTGCGGGACAAACATGTCAAAGGTGAGTTGACTTCTCTACAAAGTAAGCTTCTAAAAGATCTGTTTCCTAGAAATGATCGTTCATTTTCTAGTATAGAAGAAGGGACCGCCTATATCAAGCATGACCTTCAAGGGAGCCGTGAATCAATGTTCCTTATAGTTATAGATGATGTTGATCATCAAAAGCAGTTAGATGCCCTATTTCCCCTAGATGTCCTCAATCCCAACAGTTTAGTGATTGTCACAACCCGTGACGAGAGGCTTCTTATAAAGGTCGGAGTGACAGTCCGTTATAAGATGAAAGTGATGAATCCAGAGCATAGCAAAGAGCTCTTCTGCTGGCATGCGTTCCATAGACAATCTTGTAAAAGTGGTTTTGAGAATTTGGTAGACAACTTTGTTCAAGCATGCAGAGGTTTGCCTCTTGCTCTTCAAGTAATGGGTGCGCATGTTTTTGGAAGTGGCATGGCTTATTGGAAATCACAATTAGGTGAGGTTGAGGCAAGACTAGACAAGGACATAAAAGATACGCTTAAAATAAGCTACGATCCTCTCGGACATAAAAGATACGCTTAAAATAAGCTACGATCCTCTGGAAGAGGATCAAAAACAGATCTTTATGGATGTAGCATGCTTTTTCATAGGAGAGGAAGTGAGCAAGGCCATAAGTATATGGAAAGCTTCAGGGTGGAGAGCCGAACATGCACTTCAGACCCTCAAAGACAAGTGCCTTGTTGACTTGCAAATTCGTTATATTATGATGTCTCCTGGTACATCATGCCATTATGAACCAACATTGGTTTTGAAAATGCATGACCACCTCCGCGACTTGGGGAGGGAAATGGCAGATAAAGAAATGAGCCAGCCAACAGATAATCAAATGAGGCATCCTCATCGGCTGTGGCGTCCTGAAGATTGTGTATGTGTATTTTTTGGAAATGGTTTGTTTTCTCTAGGCTATTAGAACATTTATGTGTAACTTAGAATGAACATTTTTTAACTATAAAGATATTTGAATTCAGATTGGAATCAACAAAATCAAGGAATTCCAAGACACCCTCACTGAGTCCGAAAGAAAAAGTTTCAGATGTTACAATTATCTCGATATTGATGATCTTGGTCTAAGATATTTTTTTGGGAGTACAAAGACATCAAGTGATTTACAATTGCTTCAGCTTGAAAATAATGAAGATGAGCCGTTTATTCCTGAATGGATTCCTCTCCAAAATTTGCACACTTTAATTCTTGAAGAAGTATCACATGAGAGATTGTGGCAAATGGATGACCAGGTACATGCTTTTTCTTGATCAAAACTTAAATTTTGGTACATCAGCAATTAGTTCGCTCTTGTATGATTTTTATATTTGAAAAAAATAGTAGTCTGAACAAAGTGATTTTAAATTCCAGGTTCTACTCAAGTTGAAAGAGCTTTCTTGCAGTTTTGGGAAATTAGATGTGTTAGAGCTTGAAGATATTTTAATGAGTGATTTAAACAAACTAATCAGTTCGTTTAGAATGTTACAAAGTCTGGAAAGTCTGAACATTGAGTTTGGAATTAACTTCGACGACTTCAATATTGAATGGAATTGCTTGCTAAAATCTGTAAGAGAACTCACCCATCTACAAAATTTAAGGTTGAGACGCTGTATTGTAGAAGGGAAATTTTCTTTAAGCAACAGGGGAAAGAAAACTGATGATCGGTTTCGTATGAGTAACCTTGAATCCATAATTCTGTGTGATGTATGGGAAACAACAAAGGTCTACATTAGTGGACAATTCTGTCCTACCCTTAAATCTCTTATGCTTTGTTCTATGGCAGATCTCATTGAAGTGGATTTGACAGGGGTAACCACACTAGAAAGTCTGACACTGTCCAGATGTCTGCATTTGACAAAAGTATTGGGCAATGATCTGCTGAAACTAGAAATATTTCACCTAAAATTATTATTAGCCGCTGTCGGAGGCTATGGGATATATCAGCTATTGAAAGATTGAAGGGTTTGAAGAGGATCTGGATCGCTCATTGTCCAGAGCTGAAGAGTATAAAAGCTGTCGAGCAATTGAAGGGATTGAAGACAATCTGGATTCAGGACTGTCGACGGCTGCAGGGTGTAATTTGTTTTAAGGAACTGAAGGAGTTGATGAGAATTTTCATTGGGAATTGTGCAAGAATGAAAAATATTGAGGGCATTGAATTTTTAATACGCTTGGAGAGCATTATCATTGCTCAATGTCCGCAGCTGGAGAATATAAGAGGAATCGAAGAATTGAAAGGATTGAAGGAGATGATTATTTCAGATAGTCCTATGATAAGTTGCATTGAAAGGTTGCAGGTATTAAACACAGACACGTGTAGTTACTCATTATTTCCTTTTAATTTAGTCATTCTGTTGCTATTTTTTTAAAAGAATTTGGAACGGTTGCATCTAATAAATTATTTCTAAGTGTTTTGTTTTCAATTTTCATATACACTGTTGAAAATAATTTAGCGAGAGTACTGTGATTTCAGAGATTGCCGTCGGAGCTTAAAACTACAGTGGGGAGATCGGCTGAAGATTTTAATGCAGATACAATTGGCGACACATTATCTATGGTGCAAAATGAGCACTGTGAAATAGATTGGAAGGGAAATTCGAATCATTTTTTGGTACGGAGCAAACAAGTAGAGGAGATGATCTATTCGTTTCATAAAACCCATCATTTGTTCAGTACATTCATCTTTTGTGCTGCGGTTTGGAAGTCTCCTGAGACAGGGGGCGACATTTTAAATGGGACAAGGATTGAGCTCGAAAACACTAATGACCTAAGACATATAAATCTCTTCAGGGGAGGTACAGATTGGATATATACGTGCGTGGTTAATGAGGAAAGGTTCTTAAAATATGACTCCTGGATGCCCAAATCTCATGATATAAAGAGAGCATTTTTAATGGGAGTGAAGGCAGACGAAGGAAGCAAAGCTGTCCACATATTGCAAAGCTTATTTGCTCAACTCTGCATTCGCAATAGCGAATATTCTGAAGAAGATCTGCTGCGCTATAGGCTTCTTGACCCTCATGATTTTAAGGAGTTTAAGTGTGTGAGTGACTGCGATAATGAAGAGTGTGCTTATTACGGCTATGAGTATGGTTTCTTTGATTATGATGATTTCGCTGACTATGTTGATGACAATGCAGAATATAATGGTGGCGATGATGAGGATCATCATTATAATGATAATGTAATTGAGATTTAAGTGAAAATTCAGTTGTTGCAAATGCCATCATCATTTTTTTAATTTTGATAATTTTTTATACTATATATATAAATTATTACGTGTACTTTGTTTTATTAGTGATTTTTTTTAATTTGTTTAAAGATAAGGTAAATTATAAGGAACAAAATGGATTAAAAATCCAAGGGTATGATAAGACTCCATCTAGCTGATTCAATGGTTTTGAATGTTCATGATGAGAACATTACAACTACTTTGGAAAAATCTTGGTGATATTTATCAAGGGAAATCCTTGGTAAATAATTTATTCTTGAGAAAGAAGTTATATTCTCTAAGGATGGAGGAAGGAAGGCTTGTTGCAGATTACATGAATGCATTCAATATGTTGGTTGTAGTACCCCTGCCCTAAACAGATTTTAATCTTGGTTAGTTATCATGTAATCTAGTTATAGTCAGATGTTTTAATTAATGTGTGTACCTATTAATGTGGTTGTCACATCAATTCATATGTAAGTTCATTATTTTCCTGAATTGTGCTATTAATCTCGAGCTAACACTCTTATTAAATATATATATACATATATGAATGTGTGATTCATGGTTGCAGGAGATTGCGGGTATAGTACCGCATGGGTGCGAGGTTCGACTCCATTTAGGTTCACAGGTTTGAGTGCTCCTCATTAACCCTTAGAAATTGGATTAGGTGGTCGAGCAACCCTCATTTGACCCTAGTCGTGCTCAAGTGAGCGTCGTCAGTTGTCTGTCAGTATTCCTTTGGTTGGGTATGCAGGTCGTCTATTTGGTTGGCTTTCTTGGATTGCGTGTTTTGTGTGTGTGGTTAAATTGAGTGATTAATCTTTTATTAAATTTTATTAGATTAAATTGTGTTTATGCATTAAAAATTAAAGGACTAAATTAAATAGGTTTCCTTTATGCGATTAATCGTTATTTAAAATTGCTCAATGCAAATTAGTAGCTAGTTTAAATTAAATGGTAAATTTTAATGGATTAATTTACTTAGTTATGCTTTTAGAAAGGAAAGATTTAAATTAATTTGAAATAGAATTAATTTAATCTCTTGCCTTTTAAAAATAGAAAGGTTGATTTTGGTTATTTAAAGAAAATCAATTTTAATTAGAAAAACAATTTTATATTTATATTTGATATAGTTTTGAAAGAATTAATTTGGAGATTTTATTTTAATCAAAAATATTTTACTCTCATTAAATAATTTGAAATATAAATGATAGTTTTCTTAAAATTAAGAAAATTAGAAATTAATTGAGGAAGAGGCATTTTGATTTTTCTAAATTAGAAATAAATGGTGTAAAAGTATTTTAAATTCAAAAATAAGAATTTTGGGATGGTATTTTAAATAAAAATATTTTAAACGCAAAAAGGTGATTTTTGGTCAAAACTTTTCCCATATAACCTAAAGGTTAGAAAATATTTTGGAAAGAATAATTTTTGGAGAAATAATTTCTGGAGAGACATTTTGGGAAGAGGTTCTGGAGAATTTTGGGGAAAAATATGTCTGGAAGAGAAGAATTGATCTGGAGCTTGCAGGTTGGACTCTTCAACAAATCTCTTCTAGGATTGCTAAATGAGGTAGGAATCTGTGTATCATTTTGGTTCTTTGCTTAATCAAAAATTGGGTTTGGTATT
This sequence comes from Cryptomeria japonica, assembly GCF_030272615.1. Lineage (NCBI taxonomy): Eukaryota > Viridiplantae > Streptophyta > Pinopsida > Cupressales > Cupressaceae > Cryptomeria > Cryptomeria japonica. Next base: position 534,705,435 of record NC_081405.1, on the reverse strand, counting down.
CTCCCTGTATTATTTTTTTGGTTTAAATCTCCATTGAAAGCTCTCAGGATTATGTTTGATTGAGAAATTAGTCTAGAGCTTGGCTGAATGGTGGAATCATGTGTGAGCAATGATTCTTGTTGCCTAGAATGATTTTTGGTTGAAGAAATTTGGGGTTTCATTTTATTTTTTAAATTCTTACTGGTATTTTGCCCTCTTTGTGTTGTCACAAAATTTTGGACTGGTTGAATTCCTTTTTACTAGTATTTAATTAGTTTCCATATTTTTTTTAAGTTTGGGGGAAAATGAAATGGATAGGAAAACTTTTCATGATTTTGTTATTTGATTTCCAATTTCTGGTTGAATATATTTTTGATTCATGTCTTACTTCCTTTAAATTTAAGCTGTAAGGAATTATTTTGGTTTAAAAATTCTCCCCTAGCATGTTGTTATGCTGCCAAATTTTGTTCCAAAATGAAACCCCTATAGAAGTTTTTATTATGTTGTTTCAGAATGTCAACGATATCTCCAAATTTACAAACTAGGTTTCTACGAAATGGTTTGGGTTTCTTGGTGACTTTACATTCTAACTTTTACATAAATTTCGTAAAAATCAAGTTTTGGGTTTTTGAGAAATGATATAAACCGTGTGGCTGTTAAAACAATTTTGTTTTTTTTATTAAATTTAAATTTTGTTTTTTTTAAAATGATTAATTATTATTAAATTTTAATTAATATATTTTATTAATTATATATTAATTATTAATTATTAATTAATGTATATTACTAAATATATGTTAATTGCGATAATTTATATATATAAATATATTATATTAATTATATATTAATTGTTGATTCTTAATTAGCGTATATTTTCAAATATATAATAATTATTGTTCAGTAATTAATTTATTAATTTAGGTATATATAGAGAGAGAGATATATACTACTTAATATCTTTAGATTGTGTATTTGTTTTAATATATGCAAGGGAAATTATATTTCATTGGGAAATGTTTATCTATTTCTTTTGTTTTTTTATATGTATATTTCCATTTTTGGAAAGTATATGCTGGTTTTGGAGATATGAAAGTGGTTTATTTATTTCAAAAAAAGAATAAGAATTATGATTTATTTTGAACAATAAATATCATATGTTAGCTAATTAATCTGAATAATTGTATTATATTATTGGATGTTCTTCTTATAGAATATTTATGATTATGGGTTTTTAGATAAGAACTCAGGACGAAGTGATTATATTAGCTTCGGATGCAAAATGAACTTAGATAGTTAGAGAACTATGACCAACCTATACCTAGATGAGGCAAATTACTGCAGTCAACTTAGATTCGTTAGAAAACTGGATTGATTTTAATGTTTAACCAATGCGGAATAGATTGTCCTTCCCAATCTCTGCCTATGCATGTAATCTTATGTATTCACATTTGCTTATGAAATGGCAAGTCCTCGTTTGTAATTGTTGGTTATTATCATTTATCGATTTGGGTACCGATTTATGTCTTTGATTCTGAATCTTGACTATTTTCATGTGATAGTTTGTATTCAATCATATCCTTTGTGCGAGTGTTAAATATTGGTTTGTGGTAGACCACAGCTAGTCAGGTCTCTAGTTAGAGTACCGTTAGTCAGTGCACCTCGTATGAAGTTTAGTTTGACCAAGTGGGTGATCCTACCATATTGAACTCTATTTGCTTGACCTTGTGTATTCCTGAGTTTTAGGAGTTTGTTTGAATATGTTCACAGTATGTTGTTGTGTTGCCTTTGATTGGAGCTCGGTTGTGGAGTCATCCTGATGTTTATTGCCCTCATGAGAACCTAATATTTATGTGAGACCATGGGATGCTTATGATGGGCGGTGAAGATTTAATTTCATGGATGCTCCAGTTGATCTATTATAATTGTTTTTTTATGTTCTATTGGATCCTTTCCTATTCAGGGATCATTCATTTATTTATTTGACCAATGTGGTCGTATGTTTTATTGGTTATGTTTGGCTTGATGGCAGGATTGTAATTGATGTAAACCTTATGTATTCTTCACTGCTGATTAAGTATCAGAGGGGTCTTGCAGTTGAGCAGAGCCGGAGATGTAGCCCACTAAGGGTGAACTCGGAGATCATTTCGGTGTTATTTGGTGTTTTCCCATTCTTATGTTACCTTTTAAATTGGTCAGGTGTGGATGCTTTATGTTAAAATGTATAATTGGGGTTAGATGAAATTAACCATAAATGCATGTATGTAGTCAATTATTAAATGCAGTAATAGAGATCATAAAAGAATGTAGATTTGATTAATGGAATATATTTAGTTATCGATAGCACAATTAAGCATGCATGGAAAGTATTCATTAGTTTATGATGAAGTTAAAGTACGTTATGAAACTAGATGCATGGCATGTGTTTAATGTAAAATTGAATGTAATGAATGGTTAAAATTTATTGGATGAACCAAATCATGTTATCCATAGTTTTAACTCTAAGGGATAAACCTCATCATGTCATCTAAAATTTAACATTAATGGATAAACTCATCAAGTTATCTATCTTTTAACTCTAATGAATGAATGTCCACATGTTATCTATGTTTTAACTTTAATGGGTAGATTTCCTCGTGTTAGCCTCATCTTCAACCATAATGGATGAATGCATCCTATTATCTATAATTTAAATTTACTAAAAAAATTATGTCCTTGTTTAAAGTAATAACATGAAATTAAGTTAACCTGCTTAATTGGATCAAATGTCGGGAGTTGAGTTAGATGTTAAATTAAGTAATCGCGTTGGGAAACTCCTTAGGTATTGTTTAGTCTTCCGTTGTGTTGTCTGAGCTTTTGATAACTCATTGTATCATTATGTTGTGGATTATTTAAAGAAAAAAATTATTTTCACTCCATTCATGGGTTTTAGCCTTATCCCTTCTGAGTTTCCTGGCGGGGCATTACATTGGTTGCTCAACTGAATTCTATCGATGACAAGATTAATGATCAAGATGAATGTATGATTATGTTATGTTATTTGCTAGAATCATTTGATCACATTGTGATGGGCTTTGGAAGCACACAACCACTTTCAGGATGGAGAATATGGATGGGTTGTTGTTATATGAAAGACAAGGGTAAATCCAAGTCTCTGGGAAGATCTAAGTCTCCTAGTAAAACGTAAAGGAAAAAAGATGGAAGTATTGAAAATTTGGTCATTTCTAAAAAGAGTGTACGAAGAAGAAGAAAAATAAAGTTAAAAAGGATTTCTCTAATTTTCACTTTGATAGATCCTCTCATGATAAATTATATTATTTTTCTATAACCTTGGTAGCACATGTATTGAAAGATGTGTGGTTGATAGATTCAAGTGCCTCTTTTCACATGACCTCTCATAGAGGTCGATTTTTGAAGTACGAAGAGTTTGATGCTAGGAAGGTGTTTCTGGGTGATGACTCTCACTTAAAGGTTGTTGGTAATAGAAGAGTTAATATCTAATCTCATGATGGTAGGGTGAAGGGAATTCCTAGTGTCCTCCATATTCCAATTTGGCACAAAACCCTATTTTCAATTAGCTAGGTGAGTCATGTGGGTGTGCAAATGTTTTCTTGAGTAGTGTGCATAAGGTGACAAGAGTCTCTATGGTTCTTGATAAAGATGTTCATATTAGCACCTTGTATAAGTTGGATGCATGCACAATTTAGTGGAATAAAGCTCATAGGAAGTCTAAGAAGAGGGCATTGGATTCTTCATCCTCACCATCAGATCAAGTAGAGAAGAAGATAGTTGTTTCAACATTTCATGTCATACTTTTTAGGTACCTAAGGTTGCAAATGCTTTGGAGATGAAGCTCCTAGTAGAGAAGACAATAACAGGCATCAAGTTTCCACAATCCATGAGATATTAATCTTGAGTGTTTTCGGATTAGATTGTGTATGAGTTTTTTGCATCAACATTTCATATCGCACTTCGTGATCCATCATCAAGATGACAAATAGAGAGCATGTAGAAGTCTAGGAAGGCAACAAAGACTTGATCATATTAGTGAGAAGGGTCTTAGAGATATGGAAAACAAGAGCCTTGTTGAAGGATTTGATGATTGTAATCTTGAGGTTGACTTTTGCGAACATTGTGTTTATAGAAAAAAACACCATGTTTCTTTTTATTCCTATTCTCATAAGTCTTGTAGGGTTTTGGATTATATTCATTTAGAAGTGTTTGCTCTTGTTACTATTTCTTCAATATCTAGATCTATGTATTTTGTCTCTTTCATAAATGACTATAATAGAAGGACAATTGTGTATTTTCATAGAAGTAAATCTAAAAAAATTAGTTGATTAAAAAAATTAAAATCCTTGGTTGAAAACCAGTGTAGTAGAAAAAATAATTGTTTGAGGATTGGCAATGGCAGTGAATTTTGACTAGCAAAATTCATTAGGTTTTGTAAGGAAAATGGGATTGAAAGATATAAGACAGCTCCATACACCCTACAATTTAATAAAGTTGTGGAGAGGATGAATAAAAAACTAATTGAGAGATCTAAGAGTATGTTGATTGGTGTTGGGCTTGAAAGGAAGTTCTAGATTGAAGTTATAGCCACTAAATGTTATTTGATTAATAGATACCCTACTTCAATGCTTGTTGAGAAGAAAACCATGAAGGCATATTATGGTAAGAAGCCCTTCTTGAGACATCATACAGTCTTTTCCTTTGAAGCATATGCACATGTATTGAGTGGAAAAAGATCAAAATTGGAGAACAAGGTGGTTAAATGTATCTTAATTGACTATGGTGTTGATGTGAAAGGTTACAAGCTTTGGGATAAAGTTGTAGAGAAGGTTCTTTAGATTAAAAGTGTGATCTTACATGAGTTTTAATCCTTCTACTATTGATTTTCAGCCAAAGAAGGGAGAGAACCAAAAAACTAAGGTGGCTCAGGTGCCATCTACTTGGGTAGGAAATGAACTACACACTCCTATTAAACCCGATGATGATGACATGTAAAGTAATTATAAAATTTATAAAGAGGAGAAATAACCTTGACCTTAGCAATTGAAGAGGTCTACCCATGATAGATAGTGACCTAATAGATATAGTCATTCACCAAAAGGGTTTGGATATTCTTTGTTGGATTTCAATTGCATATTTGCTTTTATTTCTAGCACTAATGAACCTAGGAATATTAGAGAGGCTATGCATATGCATGATGCATTTCCCTAAATGAAATCCATGAATGAAGAAATGACTACATTGAAGAAGAATTTTACATGGTATTTGGTACCTTTTCTTGAAGAATAGAGACCCATTGGATGTAAATGGGTGTTGAAAAAGAAATTGAGAGTAGATGGTAGTGTTGATAAGTATAAAGTATGATTGGTCACAAAAGGGGTATTCTCAGGTACAGGGAATTGATTATGGTTAAATATTCTCTTATGTAGCTAAGTTGGCATCCATTCGATTATTGTTATAACCTACAATAGCTTATGACTTGGAGGTTGATAAAATGGATGTGAAGATAGTGTTTCTTCATGGTGATTTGAAGGAGGAAATTTGCATGTCACAACTAGATCATTTCATTAAAAATAATAAAGAAAAACCTATTTTTAAGTTGAAGAAACCTCTTTATGGTTTAAAACACTCTCCTAGACTATGGTATCAATTTTTTTACATGTATGTGTTGTGTTTGTAATTTATGAGATCTAAATTTGACCATTGTTTGTATAATAAATTTGAAAATAGTCACACTCTTATCATAGTTCTATATGTGGATGGGGTTATCCCACATTAATGGTTCCCACTTTTGCCAACGAAGAAAATTTGCAGAGGTGGAGAATTTTTTTGGGAGGGTGTTCAAACTAACTAGGGGTGTTCGAGCGAGCCCCCAAGTGTTTGATCGAACCCACCATCGAACACGAGTTCGATCAAACCCCAGATGGGTTTCAGGGTTCGATCGAACCCCCCATTTGATTGAACCTAATATTCTTTTTCTTTTTCAAAATTCTATAAAATCTGAAAATGAAAGTTAAACTGTCATTTTCAAAATTGTATTTTTCTATGTCCAGAGGAGGTTAGAGAGAACCTAACATCAACACCATGTCACCATGCCCTGTCTACAGCAACCAATGCATCTCACCTTTCAGTTTTCGACCCACATTATTTTGAGTGCACAAAATAACCTTTTTTTTGTCTAATAATGTTTTTTTAATTAAATTTATTTAAAAATTAATTAATAATTTGTTTGTTAGTTTATTTTTTTAATTAAATAATTGTATATTTATTATTTTTCAGCATTTTAGAAAAACGTTTGAAAATTTATGTTTTGATTTAATTTCAATTTGTTTTTAAAATTACATAACTGTATATGTATTTTTTTTCAACTTTTTGAAAAAATGTTATGAAAAACTTAGAAAAATATTAAGAAAAATATTAGAACTTAGAAAAACATTAGCAAAAGAAAAGAATTAGAAAAATGTTACAAATCTAAGTATAATAAATTAAAACGTTAGAAAAATTAATAAATTTAAATTTCAATTTTTTTATAAAACTTAGATAACAAATTTAAACAAATTAGACAAAATAAATCATCTACAATGTGACCCCTTTTCACATCCTATTACACACACAACATGACTTCTTAGGACCCCTAAAGACCACATATGCCCCTAATGACACTATACATCCCCTTAGGACCATAGAGGATCACATAGTGGACCCTGTTTATGGTGAAAATGGATAACAATAATAACAATATTGAAAGGCTAAATGAATTCAACCACTAAACCCTAGCCTAACAATCAACAAAGATCCACCATAACATATGAAGATAACCTAAGACAATGAAAATAACTCAAAATCACAAAGATTATACCATCACATGTCCAATAGGGTTTTGATCTCCATTCTTCCTATCTCCATTGATCTTGCTTGATATATTTGCTCTCAGATTTTTATATGCACAAGAGCTCAACAAAGAACGGAATGTGGTTGCAAGTAGGATCTTAGTGTAGTCAATTGCATAAAAGATCATTAGCATGTGTCATTAGGGTTTGACAATGAAGGAAGCATCTCCTTAAATAGAAGACACAATAAGAAATGGAGGGTTAAGATTGAGAGGTGTAAAAAGAGAGGTCGGCTAGGATTAGAGGGTAGGTATAAGAAATACCAAAATAATGAAAGAGGTAGGTAGTGTAGGAATTAAGAGATGAATAACATGTGTCATGTGTAGAAAAAGATAATGAATTAATTAAATAAATAAAGATTTATTTAATTAATAGAAGAAGTAGGACAATTAAATAAATAAAATATTTATTTAATTTAGGAAAGGGATAATTTAAATAAATAAATGTATTTATTTAAATGAGAAATAAGGCTAGAAGAGGATAAATGAATTAATTAAATAAATAAGGATTTATTTAATTAATAGAAGAATTAGGCTTAGATAATTAAATAAATAAAATATTTATTTAATTAGACATGACAATTTTGAGTGTCTACATTTTACCCCTCTTTGAGACAATGCAGCTTGTTGCGTTGTTTCAAAGAAGATAAGATGAACTGATACAGAGTTGCCCCAAGATGGGAATGATATGCCCCCTCGAGAGATTGAATGAAAATGTCTGAAAAGATTGCAGACAATCTCTCGATAAGAAAGACGGGATAGAATGGGTTGACCGAATAAAGTGACAAAGTCACAGGAAGAAGAATACTGACTCAGGAAATGAGGGCGAGGGCTAGGGTAGGCTATAAGATAGACCACGGGCAAAAGACATCCTCATTGTCATCCACACCCTTACAAGATCACAGTGCAGAGCGAGAAAAGAGCAGCAGCAGTCAGCAGCGATGGCCTTCGTTCATAGATTTGATCGCGTTCGCCGATTCCAACGACCAGCAGATGTAGGAGAGCCGGTAAGTACCCGAAAACCTCCTCGTACTTTCACGCATTTCAAGTTTTGCCATTAATGCATGTTAGGTAGCAATAAATGTGCTAGGAATAGGGTAGTTAAAAAGTGCAAAAAATGCGCAACCGCGTCTATGTCAGTGCCAGGCGCGTCTGTGTCGAACAGGCGCGTCTGTGTCGGGTCCAGGCGCGTCTGTGCCTGAAACCGCGTTTGTGATGAATACGGACGCGTTTGAGAATTGTAGGGGCGTTTATGTCCTGTAGGGACGTCTGTGTTCCCTGGCCGCGTTTGTGAATGATATAGGCACGTATGTGTTCGGAAAACGCATCTGTGTTGCAGAGGCGCGTTTGTGCAGTCTATAAGCGCGTTTGTGAGTTTAAAGCGCGTTTGTGTTGCAAAATGCATAGTTTGAGTCTGTTTAGGTCAAATCGACAGTTCTGTGATGAACATACGCTGTCGATTGGATAAGCTGCTGAGAGGATACACTCAAGCAGGTCCTCTAGGAAGACTAGGATAGATCAAGGCACTTTGTGATGAACAGGGAGCATCAAGATAGGCAGCACTTTGTGATGAACAGGGAGTGCGAATGTGAGTGACACTTTGTGATGAACAGGGAATGTCACACACGTAGTACTTTGTGATGAACAGGGAGTACTACTAGGATAGATAGCAACACTTTGTGATGAACAGTGAGTGTCACTAGGATAGATAGCCATATGCATTTAGATAGCAAGTAGCATTTTGTGATAAACAGTGAATGCCACGATAACTGACAAGATTGATTGTGTGACTGCAGGAGTACTTGCCGATGTTGGAGTCACGGGAGAGATTCCCATCGACTCAGAGGTTGCGACCAGAGTTGTCGATCTAGGATAGGATTTCCATTGAGGAGATGGGTCTGACACATGTGCTATTTGTGCCTGAGTTTCAGGCAAACATGGGTTTGCTGACTGCGTTGGCTGAGAGATGGCACTCTGAGACGTGCACGTTTCATCTGCTGATGGGTGAGATGACAGTGACGCTTGAGGACGTCTACAGGATTCTGCATATTCTGATCGATGGAGAGTTGATTCCATATGATCGAGATGGTGACACGGAGGCACTGAGACGGGTATTCCAGGATCCCGGGTTGGAGATGCGAGCAGGTCACGTGGCATGGGATACCATGACTGCTACAGGTTTAGCTTTACCAGCTGTTATCAGAGGAGTCATCAGTGGGTACTTATGTCCGGATAGAGCCACACGGGGATTGGCAGTTGGCTGGGGAGGGGCATTGGAGACACTGATGATAGAGCACACCAGATATGCATGGGGGCCATGTGTCTTGGCACATTTATACTATGAGCTGCATCAGTTTGTTTACCACGGATCAGTGGGCTTGGGTTGCGGAGTGACTCTCCTTCAGGTGTGGGCATATGAGCACCTTCCCATCACACGGCCTATTCACTTCAGGGGCAGAGGGCATGGACGGAGTTTCGTGCATTTGTACGATATGATTACATCACAGCCTCGGATTGGTCGACTGGAGCATTGGAGGCATGTCATAGATGACATTGACATGGTTATCTGGAGGCCGTACCTGGGGTGCGAGGAGTGGGATGACGATGCATTGGAGCTACCCTATGCATTCAGGAGCAGGTATCTGATTGGGCGGACGCCCTATATTTTGGAGAGGCAGCTTGTTGACAGGGTATGCAGGCAGTTTGGCCGTATTCAGCGGATACCGCGAGGCTCGAGAAGGACGATGGAAGTCAATCAAGAAAGGGGGATGGAAGACAGAAGATATGAACGTGAAAGAGCTTCTTGTGCTTTATCATCATTGAGCTTTATTATGGAAAAATAGGTTATGACAATCGAGGCATTTGTTCGGCCCAGAAAGTCATTGTACCTGTTTGCATGGAGATAAGACAGTCACAAACAAGGAATGCCCCAGTTCACACTAGACTCACAGTGTCCTCATATCCTTGGACAAGTCATAGCATTACTAAAAGACAATCCATAGACAGCAAACAAAATAGGTGATGATACCCCATCCTCGCCTTTCTAGTCAAAGACATCCTGGAGATAGAATCTCTAGTCAGAGACATCCTAGAAAAGCTAAAAGACATGTCACCAAAAGATAAAATCAAAAGAAAACCAAGACTCGACACCAACATCCACTGTAGTCTTCAAGTTTAGTGTCTCTTGTCACTTGTATAAGTCGAATTTTGATTGTGGTCACAATGTTCACTTTCACAAAAAGGATAGATAGCACTGAACCATATTTTGTCTGAGTCTGTTGAAAGATTTGATTTTGTTGAAGCCCATTGTTGCTGCTGTGTCTCATTTGAAACTGACTGAATCCATGAAACTGATACTTTATTGTGGAGAAGATGAAACTTTATTGCGAATCTATGATGCAGATGTTGCTTTATTGCGGATTGTGCGCGGATAGACTGAAGGAAGCTGGCAGAAACTGTACTCCTCGAAACATGTGATGTTTTCAGTTCCACACCCATTACTAGACGTAGGATTGGCCGCAGTCACAGATAGGATCTGATTTATTATGGATGGAAAGGGAGTGAAAAGGGAGGTTTATGGGTGGCTAACCAATCTTAGGTAGATCAATAACAAGCCATGATGGGAATGGGTAAGTTTATTGTGAGTGAATAGGTTGTGAGTGTGTGCAAAGTGAAAGGATGAAAGAGAATCCTGAAGGAGAGAGGAGAAAAGTCTCTACGCATGGCGCTGGTGACCCAATTTTCACCATGGTACTTGCCCAGGGCACCACCGAAGTGGTTTTCACCGTTGGATGAAATTATTTCTCTTTACTTTTTTGATTTTTCAATTTTTTTGTTGTCACAAGGCGCCTGTTTGCCAGGTTTTCACCATGTAACGATTTTTTTTGTTTTATAATTTTTTTTTTGTATTTTTGAATTTTTTGATTTTTTTTGTATTTTTGAATTAAGATACTCTGAAAAGCTATGTGTAGAACCTGCGAAGGTGCATGCTGTTGATAGGATCTTCCAAGGATTCCCCTTCTGTAGTTGAGAGCTGATATGCCCCAGATCCATATACCGCTGTAATGATGTAAGCACCAAGCCAGTTTGGTTCGAACTTGCCCTTCTTATCTTTGTCTTGCTGATTCTTGGGGTTCTCTCTAAGGACTAAGTCACCTACCTCAAATGTTCGAGGCTTAACTTTGTGATTGTAGCTGCAATGTTCCTTGACTGAATGATGTGTAGCTTGAGTGACTGTCTTCCTTGATAAAGGAACTGAGATAGAATTACTAGTGTGTGGACTACACAGGCCCATATGCGTGTCACCTAAAGAAGTTTGGGCATCACTGATAGCAAAGTCCTTTGAGGAAGCTCCATTAAAGGTCCATGATGTATCACCAGAAGGAAAAGGATGTGTGGAACAAGTGGATGAGTTATGAAGGCTTATGATTGCGAAAAGAAGTGAAAGTAGGATAGCATGATGGAGACTTAGGATCAACAAGTATGCTTTTTGACTTGAAATTTTAGAGCTTTTGCCCCCAGTTATTTTGATATTAGGGGAGATCAACTCTTGTTCTTTTTCTTTTATAGGAGTTTTATCCTTGACTTTGATTTTTTCAGAGTCCAATAGCTTTTGATTTTGATTTGAACTAAAGGACTTTTCTTTAGTTTTGACATTTAGATTTTTCTTTTCAACGCTTGATTTTTGATCCCCAATGAGTGAGGGCTTTTGTGATTCTTGTTGATCCAAGTCTGGGAGAGGAGTGGAAATGGAATGAGTGGATGAAATGGTAAGGCTATGTGAGTTATCAAGAGGTTTGGCAATACGCTCAATAGATTCTTTGTTGGAACCACTCTTAGGACTATTGATATCAAGAGTTGCTTGCACCACTAGAGGAGATTTGCATTCAGACTTAGTAGCCACAACACTAGGTGGTTCACACCCAATTCCTTGATATTGCAAATTGTTTGTAGATTGTTCCTGTAGATTGAATGTCTTAGGAGACAATGAGAGTTGATCAACATGAAAGATATACTCACCACATCCCATGTCTTTAATCTTGAACTTGTCTTTGAGCTCTGCTTGTTTGGATGTAGAAGCTTTTAATGAATTTGGATCCACATATGCTGAAGATGGAACAGCTTCTCGATTGACTGGTATTGTTATTTTGGATCTAGGTTGCAGATTGTTACAATATATGAATGGATTTGGATCTGCTTTGACAGTCACTTCAACTCCATTGTGTGGAAACTTGATACATCGATGATATGTAGATGGGACTGCCCTCATTTCATGAATCCAAGGACGTCCCAAGAGTATGTTGTATGTGAGATCGATGTCTAGGACTTGACAAACCACATCCTTTGTAACTGGCCCAACTCTGAGAGGTAAGGTGACTGTGCCCTTGGATGAACGCTCTTCATCATCATATGCCTTGATGGTGATTTGATTTGTAGAATTCACAGCCTTGTCAGAATATCCCAATTGTCTTATGGTACTCAAGGTACAAATATTAAGACCTGCTCCTCCATCTATCAGGACTCGCTTTATTCTATGTTTATGTATGAAGGCTTCAACATGTAGAGGTGCATTATGTGGCTGACTTATGGAGGCGTCATCAGCTTCTGTGAATGTGAGGGAGTGTGGAACTGATAGGTATCCCACCATGGCTTGAAACTGGTCCACGTTCAGATCAGTAGGGATGGCAGTATCTCTCAAGATTTTGTCAAGGATAGCTTTATGTGCAGGAGATATACGTAAGAGCTCAAGAATAGAGATGAGTGCAGGTGTCTTCCCTAGTTGTTCTATAAGGTCGTACTCAGGCTTAATTGATGAAGGATTGGTATTCTTAGTGGAGGCACCTAGCAATGTAATCTTACCTCGACGGGTTGTAACATGACATTCAGAAGTAGATTCAGACGAAGATCCCACACCCTTTAGGACAATTTTGGGTCTTTGAGAAGAATTCTCAGGATTTTTATTTTTGATAGTAATGGTAGAAATATAATTGTCCATTGAGATGTGATTGATAGTAGAGTCATAATTGTAAGGTGCTCTAGTGTAATTGGCTTGATCATTTGTGACTTTGCCTTTTCCCTTGTCATGTTTTGGGAATGGTTCCTTAAACACCTCATGCTCTTGGTTAGATGAATGTCCCTCAATCTCAATATCTCCTCTGTCAATGAGATCTTGTACAATGTTTTTCAGTCGATGGCAATTACCTGTCTTGTGACCCTTGCTCTTATGAAATTCGCAATACTCATCATCATTCCACCAATTTGGTTTTACCTTTGGTTCATAAGGAGGAAAATCTGGAACTGTAATTACTTTGTTTGCTACAAGCTTTTTGAATACTGATTCAAGTGGTTCCCCCAATGGAGTGTACTTCCTTCGTGGTTTAGAGGTTGTTTGGTTGTTCACCTGATTGTTGGTAGAACTTGATCCAGAAAAGACGAACTTGGGTCTCACTGTGCTGGCATCAACAACACCATCATTAACTGTGTTCTTGTTCTTGTTCCAAAATTTTGGTTTGTCCTTTCCTTTGAAGTCCTCTTTGTTTTCTTTGAATAGTTTGATAACTCCTTGTTCAATTAAGACCTTTTCATGTTGCTAGGCCCTTTTCAATAACGTCCTTGAATGTAGACAAACAAGCTTTTCTGAGATCATAGCCAATAGCCTTATTAACGTTTTGTGTGAACATCTCTACCATTTGTTTCTGCGGGATTTCACAAGAGCATCTGCTAGCTAAGTTTCTCCATCTCTGTAAAAATGTTGTGAAAGATTCTCCTTCCTTTTGTTTAGTATTGCACAAGGTAGTAACTGAGACATCTATTTCAATGTTGTAAGAGAAATGCTGAATGAATGCCTCTGCTAGGTCGCCCCATGACTTAATACCAGGAGGTAATTGAGAAAACCATTCCATAGCTTGATCTCCTAAGCTCTGTGGGAACAACCTCATTAAGTATTTTTCTTCTGCCGCTACCTCAATGCAAGCTGTGAAGAATTGTCTTATGTGTGCCTTGGGGTCTCCTCTCCCTCTATATTTGTCAAACTTTGGTGTCACAAAGTGTGGAGGAAATGGAGGCATTGGAATGCTCTTATCGAAGGGATAAGGGCATATATCTCTCATAGTATATGTAGGTTTGGATGTAATCATGTCCTCCACTTTCTTTTGTAGATCTCTAATTTGTTGCTCCAAATTATTTTTGGGAGGAGATTGATTTCTTGTAGCATACCCCATGTTTGAAACACCCATTTGAGGAGGAGCTTGTTGCATGTATGGATGATACTGATCGTAGACATGTCCATATGGAGGTTTATATTGTTGCGACATATATGGAGCACTTGGCATAACTTCTTGTTGGGGAACCCCATATCTATTTTGTGTGTATAAACCATATTCAATAGGCCTTTCATTTTCCATTGTGTTGCCCCCAATTTTGACATGAGGTCTCCTTGTGTCAAAATTTTGGGGATGCCTTTGAGTATCCACTTGTTTTGATTGATTCATACCTTGAGCATGTGATTGAGCATAAGGCCTCCATGATGGTCCTTGAGTATAAGTATCATATGTTTGAGCTTGTGTATGTGAGATTGCTGGCTTTTGAAGCAAGGCTGATGGTGACTCCGGCATCATATTATTCGGTCCTCTATTTCCTCCACTATTTGGTCTCCTTTGATCCATGTTGGATTGAGTTTGTTGTGAGGGTCGACTTTCCATAAGTTGAGATAAGTCAAAATCATGTGGTATTTTAGCTCCACTATGTGCCATCATGTTTAGAAAGTATTGTCGATCTCTCCTCATTATCTCTTCAACCAATCTATTGAATTGAGGATTCATTATGGATTCTTCTATGTCTGCTGATAGTATTGAAGAGTTGTCCACTGTGTCATTGTGTGTAGCATTGTTGTTTATAGTGTTTGTGTTTTCCACATTTGGATTGTGTCTATAAACATTCATGTTTGGTAATGTAGTGTGCTCAGGATTGTAGAATAGATCATTGTCATACTCATAAGAACTCATGTTTACGGATTCTTGAGCTTCTTTAGCTATTCTCCTAGATTTTTGAAGGCAGGTTTCAACCATGAACTAGGTGTTAGACCAAGATGTGAGAAACTAGATGAAGAATGAAAAAGTATGGAAGACCAAGAGTTGTATGGAGTGTAAATGAATCTTGAGGTGTACTTGCAATGTCCAAAGTGTAAGACCAAGTATGTAAGTAGTAGAGTAGGTGTGACTTCCAAAGAGAGGATAGTTTCTCTTGATGAGGTAAGCTGACCTTGACTCTAAGTAAGACCAAATGAGACCCAAAGGTAAGAAACCTTGATGAGGGACCACTTAGCAAAGTGTAGTAGTATGTAGTGTGTTGAAAAAGTATGATGAGGACAAGCAAGTGACCTTTTTGACTCAAGTTTAGACAATTGTGAATGTAAAATGAGATGTGAAGCAATGATGGACTATATGAAACCTTAGAACAAGTTGAACGCTAGATGAAACCTGAAGAGACAACCTAGGAAGCTCAAGTATGCCAAAACTGATTTTCTTTGTTTGCTTGACTATTAAAGTTTTCAAATCCTAACACGGACGCCTTTGTATACTTCACAGACGCGGTTCCAAGACACAGACGCTACTCTGTTTTACGCAGATGCGGACAAAAACACAGACGCTATTCTGTACTTCATAGACGCGCTTATCCGACACAGACGCGGTTTGAACAGACACAGACGCGTTTCTGTAACCTTAGTGCAATTTTTCCTATCTGTGAAGTTGTTTTGTTGTGACCAAATCTGATTTTTCGACTGTTTTTCATGACAAGAGGACACAATGTTGATGACTCAATGTTTGCAGACTGTTTAGACTCCAAAAGTGTGTTGTTTGATGTAAAAATTTTTTTGCATACACTTGAAGACACAAAAGACACAATGTTGTGCTATTTTGTCTTGAATGTTTGAGTGTTTAGCATAAGACAAGCACAAATCTTAGGGCTGGCCAAGACAATAGTTGTTGATCCCACATAGGGTTTTACCCCCGAGGCTACGCTATTCAGAGCGGATACTTAGATGCTTGACCTCACTGGCTCCACCCTCGGCACTCACTTCTCGGGTCAGCCAAGCATCAGTCCCCATGAAAACTCCCCATGGTGAACTTTGTATCTCTACTAAGAACCGTATGTGTGTGGGCCCCTACCAGAGGTCCGACCTCCTGCCTCAACAACTAGAAGGATTTAGGCATCTAAAACAAAGAGGTGCTAGTAAGGGCATCCACTCGTGTGGCCATACATGCGGCACTTTCAGCTCTGTAAATACAGAAGGCTCCCAGCCGGTAGGGGTTACGCCCTACAAATGATCAAATAAATTTGATCAAACGGGTTTATGGGGAGACATAGTGTCAGTATGAACTAATCAGCACACGTTATCCATAGTTTTCACCATGAATACATTTTGATTATAGTGGTTTGGATGAGGTGGGTTTTCCTCGCTACCACTTGGGTCGTTCTCTTCTCACTAGTAGTCCTAATGACCACACGGGAAGATAGGCCCTCTAAAGATCAAACAAAAAGAGCCTATTGCTCAAGACACAAAAGACAATGATTCAATTTTAGTGCACCAATTGAAGTGTTTGCTAAGCTATGAAAACAAAGCACACAATAAAATTACAAAACCGTAGCTAAGGCCCTGCAACAAAATTGTTAGTAGTTTGGGTTGTTTCAAATGATAACCCCTTCCTGCAAGTGCACAAGTTAGGTAAATTTTAGAAAACCCAAAAGACTTTGTGAAAAGGGGCCTTCAACAAAAACGTATTTGCCTCCAAAGCAAGCTGCACAAACTAGGTTAGCTAGATCTACAAGAGTTAGCCGAAAACAAACTAGATCTGAAACCCTAAGTACAAAATCCGAAAACCCGAATCAAAGAAAAATTGAAAAATTGCAAAACAGAATGCACAGACGCCTTTATACCAGACACAGACATGTCTGTACGACACAAACGCGGTTCTGTATTTCATAGACGTGATCAGAGGTCACAGACGCGACTTTCGAGTGCAGACGCGATAAGATCCATCACAGACGTGGTTAAAATTCTCACACGCGATTCCAGAAACCTGCAAAAATAAAAATTGGCAGAAACATAGACGCGATTCTCGATATCGCAGACGTTTCTGAAACACAAAAACGCGATCCGAACACTCGCAGACGCGGAAAAACCTAAAATGTTGTCAAAAATTGTCCGATCTGCAACTTCAAAAATGCAAAATCTGCAACAAAAATGTTAAATGCAAAAGGGACAAGAGTCCCACCGGGTGTGCCAAAATGTTTATGGTGAAAATGGATAACAATAATAACAATATTGAAAGGCTAAATGAATTCAACCACTAAACCCTAGCCTAACAATCAACAAAGATCCACCATAACATATGAAGATAACCTAAGACAATGCAAATAACTCAAAACCACAAAGATTATACCATCACATGTCCAATAGGGTTTTGATCTCCATTCTTCCTATCTCCATTGATCTTGCTTGATATATTTGCTCTCAGATTTTTATATGCACAAGAGCTCAACAAAGAATGGAATGTGGTTGCAAGTAGGATCTTAGTGTAGTCAATTGCATAAAAGATCATTAGCATGTGTCATTAGGGTTTGACAATGAAGGAAGCATCTCCTTAAATAGAAGACACAATAAGAAATGGAGGGTTAAGTTTGAGAGGTGTAAAAAGAGAGGTCGGCTAGGATTAGAGGGTAGGTATAAGAAATACCAAAATAATGAAAGAGGTAGGTAGTGTAGGAATTAAGAGATGAATAACATGTGTCATGTGTAGAAAAAGATAATGAATTAATTAAATAAATAAAGATTTATTTAATTAATAGAAGAAGTAGGACAATTAAATAAATAAAATATTTATTTAATTTAGGAAAGGGATAATTTAAATAAATAAATGTATTTATTTAAATGAGAAATAAGGCTAGAAGAGGATAAATGAATTAATTAAATAAATAAGGATTTATTTAATTAATAGAAGAATTAGGCTTAGATAATTAAATAAATAAAATATTTATTTAATTAGACATGACAATTTTGAGTGTCTACAGACCCTAAGGGTTCATATGTGGTCCTAAGGGGTCACGCATGTGTTCTAACACATGTGTACCCCTTAGGACCATATGTGACCCATTATAAAAGCCTAGTGTGTATGACATACCCTTTAGTCCATTACATAGTGTCCTAAGGGGTCATGTGTGGTCCTAAGGGGTCACGCATGTGTTAACAAATGTGTGACCCCTTAGGACCACATATGACCCTTTATAACATCCTAGTGAGTACGACATACCCCTTAGGATCACATAGTGTCCTAAGGGGTCATATGTGGTCCTAAGGGGTCACACATGTGTTCTAACATGTATGCATGACCCCTTAGAACCGCATATGACCCCTTATAAAATCCTAGTGTGAATGACATACCCCTTAGTCCATCACATAGTGTCCTAAGGGGTCATATGTGGTCCTAAGGGGTCATGCATGTGTTCTAACACATGTGTGACCCCTTAGGACCACACATGACCCCTTATAACATCCTATTGTATACAACATGTACCCCTTAGGATCACATAGTGTCCTAGAAGGGGTGATATATGGTCATATGGGGTCATGCATGATCATGTGTGTTCTAACACTGTACATGTGTGACCCCTTAGGACTGGACATATGACCCCTTATAACATCCGAGTGTCTACGAGATACGATCCCTTAAGATCACATGTACAGTGTCTTAAGGGGTTTAATATGTGGTCCTAAGGGGTCATGCATGTTTAGAACACATGCATGACCCCTTAGGACCACATATGACCCCTTATAACATCCTAATGTACATATGACATTCCCCTTAGGATCACATAGTTTCCTAAGGGGTCATATGTGGTCCTAAGAGGTCACGCATGTGTTATAACACATGCATGACCCCTTAGGACCACATATGACCCTTGATGACACTATAAGTCCCCTTAGGACCATAGTGGATCACATAGTGGACCCTAAGGGGTCACGCATGTGTTCTAACACATGTGTGACCCCTTAGGGTCCACTATGTGACACCTTATAAAAGCCTAGTGTTTACGACATACCCCTTAGTCCATTACATAGTGTCCTAAGGGGTCAAGCATGTGTTAACAAATGTGTGACCCCTTTGGATGATGGGTTGGTGCTTGGGATAGACTAGCCTAGTCTATGCTCTTGGATCCTTTCCTTGGATCACCTGGTGTTCTCCTCACACCCTAGGTTCTCTAGGACTTACTTTGCTTGAGGAATCCACTGACCTTGCCCAATACACCCACCAATGAGCTGCTTTACTACTCCTAAGGTCTCACCTACTCATGAGACTCAAAACCCCTTACTATGGCTAATAAGGGCTATGCTTGTTCTACACTTTCTAGGGTCTTAGAAAGGTTAAATCAGGTCTTAAACCATGTTTTAAATCCCTCCATGTGCCCCCAAGAAGTTGCTACCTTCATCCTTTCTACCGATTTCATTGTTTTGTGTCTTTGCTTACAAAACAGGGCTACAAGGATTAGGACCAATTAGGCCTCCTACCCGGTCCTTTAGGGATTTCTCTCACAAATGATGCATACACAACCAAAACTCCCAAAATAGACTACCATTCAATTGGCAAGGGCTCAAGGATTTTCGAGGTTTTGGGCCTCCAAGTGGCCGTACAGTGCCTTGGGCGAATTTTGGGGTTTTTAAGGGTTTTGTGGTCTACCTGGGTCACAGTGAGTGTTTTTTGTTTTAGCCACTTTTTCTAGACTGGTGGAGGCTCCTCCTTCACACCAATGATACTTCAAACACTCCTCTACACCTCCTCCAAAGGGTGTACTTTCCTCTATCCAACCTTGCTCTCCAAGACCTCCGCAACTTAACCTCTCCTAGTCAGGCACTGTTCAGTCTCGCCTAGGATTGGGTCTCTTGATGGCCTCCCTGCATTTTCAAGGGCCCTTCTTGTTTTTTAGTATGGTACAAGGTTTTCACTCTCATTCCCCATGGTTTCATGGTGGTTCCACAACGAGGAATGGAGTTATGCAGCCATTTACACAATCCTATCCAAAACTAGACAGTAAGAAGACAATTTACAAACCATTTACAAACACACTCAATCTGAAAATAAACACCCAAACTAATTGCTTGAAATGAAAGTATTTACACCATGAAATACATTCCACATAGTTTTGGACATATCTCAATCTATTAACTTGCTTGGTTTCTTTATTCAAACTGACTGGTAATAGTTTTATAGTGTCAATCTGGTCTTTTTGCTAGGGTCGTACAATGTCTGACATCCAACCCATTAATTTAGGGTTTGCAAATACTTATACTACCCATACCTCAGTCGGTGTGCCAAAATTAGGGCTCTCCATGCACAACAAGGGTCTATGACCATTTTGGATGGAAAAGTTGCTTGACAACTTTGAAAAGTTGTCATGCAACTTTTGCATCTTTTGAGTAACTTTGCCATTGTTACTTTTCATGACTCCTAAGCCTATTTTGGGCTATCCTAAGGACATCAACATGCCAATAAGGCCTAACACACATTCCAGGCACACTCAACCTCTCCTGCACAATAAATCACAACAAAAACACTAAGGACCTAAAACTAGGACCTAGTCTAGCACACATGAGCTCATGGCTCTTATTCATGTACATTGGCTTCTGAAGAAGCATAACACCAACAAAACAAGAAGGAGGGAGATCTTAAAAGGGTGCTCCTGCACCATAGGACCACATATGACCCTTTATAACATCATAGTGTGTACGACATATCCCTTAGGATCACATAGTATCCTAAGGGGTCATATGTGGTCCTAAGGGGTCACACATGTGTTCTAACATGTATGTGTGACCCCTTAGAACCATATATGACCCCTTATAAAAGACTAGTATGTACGACATACCCCTTAGTCAATTACATAGTGAACTAAGGGGTCATATGTGCTCCAAAGGGGTCAAGCATATGTTAACAAATGCATGACCCCTTAGGACCACATATGACCCTTTATAACATCCTAGTGTGTACGACATACCCCTTAGGATCAAGCTTGAGTCATGATCTAATTTATATATATATAGTTTAAAGTGCACAATAGTCTGTCTCAGTAGGGAGCCATCCCTATTTTTTTATGATTGGAAAAAATCTAGGGGAGGTTCAGTCTAAGTTGGAGGGCTTTAATATATGCCTAAAATCCCCAGAGCTTAAACCACCCTCTATATTTGAATTGAATCATAATAGTGTGTCCTATGAGTGGTCCAACATTCATTTTATTTTATTTTTAAATCTTCACATGATTAAAAAGTGTACATGATGTTGTATCAATGCCCATGTTTTAGTGAACAAAAAAATTAATTTTGATATACACAAAAATGTTTATACATATTACAATAAAATATATTAGGTCTAATTTGTTTTTGTTATTGACTTATAAAAATAATATATCACATGGTCTTGAATTTTTTATGTATTTGATTTAAATGACAAATTTATATATATATATATATATATATATATATATATATATATATATATATATATATATATATATATATATATATATATATATATATATATATATATTAATTTAGTAAAGTTGTATGTATATATCTTTAATGATCTCTCTCTCTCTGAAATTAATGTTAGATCTCTCTCTAGATGTCATGATTTAAATGATCTCCCTCTCTCTCTCAAATTAATTTTTTAATAATTTAAAATGTATGTATGCGATCTAGATATATAGCTAAATTTATATATGTTTTAATTTAGTACATGATGTATGTATATATATCTTTAATGATCTCTCTCTCTCTGAAATTAATGTTCTCTCTCTCTCTCTTTGTCATGAAAATGATCTCCCTCTCTCTCTCTCATTAATGTTTTAACAATTTAAAATGTATACTTGTATATATATATATATATATATATATATATATATATATATATATATATATATATATATATATATATATATATATATATTATGTGAGAACTTCACGTGTACATTTTAATTTTTAATGAGCTCAAGATTAACGATATATATATAAATATCTCTAGAATTTAACTGATTTTAATTTTTAATATTTTAAATTGAATGCACTTCATGTGTGTGTGCTTACATATTTATTTTACCTTTATGACCTACCTAGATAGATGGCATCCCAAGATCCACCTATGGAAGCTCCTGATTAGGATCCACCTGCACAAGCTCCTGATCAGGAGCCACACATTGATGATGTAGATCCTCCACACCAATATCATCCCTTGCCCAACATTGCTACCATTTTCCAGTACAGTGATCATGGGCTTCATAGGTTGAGGATCATATTAGATGACCCCTGTACTAATGGCATGTACAAGAGTACATGCACATCCATTTTTTATAGTTTGTAGACATTGAGGGACCACTTAGTTTCTCACACCTCATTCTCACCTGAGGTTATAGAGGATATTTATAGACCATTGAGGAGTGAAGTGAGGGGTCATGATTACTTTTCTGATGTGGTGATGGTGGTCTCCAAGGAGACAATCAAGGAGAGGTGTTTTCCACAATATCAGGAGAAGAGTAAGGTGAGAGGATATCAGGTCACCAGATGTATCGACCCACAGGTTACATGATTGATTTACCCACACTTCTTAGCTGCCCATGGTTGTTATCCTAATAACTACCAAATACTATTATACTTTGCACAACATGTATTCACTGAGGTTCATTGTCAGATGAAACCAAACTACCTTGATATTCCATCATATTATGGATAGGGGAGGGGTAGGATTGTTGATAGAGATGCATATCGTAGGCATGATAGAGCTCCGCTTAGACACAAGGACCTTGTTGGAGAGAGATTTTTGGCAGTAGTCCCATCCCTCGCCCCATAGTGAATCACATTGTGATTGCTTCTCAGAGAGAAGAAATTGATAGTATTGGATAGATTGCATTAGCAACAACCACCATATCATCTGATAGGATAGGTAGATATGTGATGAGATGACCACATTCGAGATCATCCACAGATCATGCATCTTCTAGTCACGTGATGGCTTCAAATTTAGATGATTAGTATATTACTGATGGCATCCCCTCCCTAGATGAGGTAGTGGCTATAGTAGGAGGTGGTAGACGTGTACATATGTTGCAGTATTTAGCCGAGGAGCTACTACATTCTTATCGTTTAATTTCATCTTGACTTAGGATACCATTGGTTGTTGTTAGAGAGGATATTCTCAGAGACGAGCAGACTACCACTGCATTAATGCATGCCCCAAGGTAGTCACAACATTCTCATCACTCTACGGATGCTCCAGGCACTGACCCACCTATAGATCACTCTGTTCCTACAAAGAAGGAGATACAAGCTGATCAAGTCCATATAACATATGAGAGCTTGGATTCATTTGAGGAGCACTTGTGAGGTTTGAGTCATACTGGGTTTATGGATATGCTACTACAGTTAAACACTTCATCCACGATGCCTATTCATCTAATTATCCCCTTACACTCCTCAGTCATACATACAACCAGAGAGAGATATGCAGGCATGAGTGATGTGATTGATATGATCACAGGACATGATCAGACTATACATACTACTCCTAATACACAGGTATGTACATACATGCATTTAAATTTTTATAAGATGTATATGTTGTACATGTACGATAAATCTATATATAGATCATTTAATAAATAATAGAAACTAATTTGTATCATTTAAATTGATCTTGGACTAATCCTTAAATACATACATATATATGTATAATAGTTAGCTCATGTCACTCCTAGCTTGAGCTCTGAGTGTGTGCATAGGAGAGATTATTTTGATGTTGTTAGTGGACATGTTAGTTATGGCTTTTTGTATATATGTGTATACATGTATGTATGTGCGTTACAATTTATATTTTCATTTTCATTTAACTGTAGTCAGATTTGATGTATGTGTCTAGAGATATATATTTAATATTTAACTAAATTCTACTTTTCCAGGGGTCTATTGGACATCTAGACTCTCACCAGGACTCTCCCTCAGATGGGGGCTCTATTCGTGGCCGACATGATGAATGTTGATTTGCTGGAATTTATAGCTCATTTGTTTATCTTTTTATATATACATGTGTACATTTTAGACTTTCATATTATATATTCATGCATGTATGAAGTTTAGACTAGATTATACTTTATACAGTTTGTGTTTGATCATATTATATATTTCATGCATGTATGTTAGATTATATATTATATATCCACTCCATTGTGCAAGCCATGAACAATATAAAACACACACTTGTTCATATCAAATGAACAAACTCAAGTTAATGAACATAAATTCAATAATTTAAATTCTAGTTGTACTATTTATAGTTCACACCATGTACTTCTAGGTACATACTTTTAATAGTTCACGACACATCACTTAGTGGTTCAGATCGCTCTTCAATTATTACACACATGTCCTAATTTAATATCAAATTTACACATACATTCTAATTTAAATATGCATTTTTAATTAATATTACACGTGTATTTTTATTTAAATAAATACATACATTCCAAATTTACTTTACATACATGCTTTAAAATTATTTTAACAACTTACAAATTACATATGCATACATGCATTTAGAATTAGATAGACTATACATCCTAATCAACTACATACATCGGGCCTTAACACATTTTCAACTCATCCATATGTCACAATTTACTTTACATACATGCACATAAGTATTATTTAACATACATACAAATTAACTTCATACATCCTAATTTAATATAATTGAAAATTTCATATTTAACTAAACAATATATGGTCCACACAAGCCATATATATATATCAAATATTAGATTCAAACACTTTAATGTACATAAATAATAATTTATCCAAGTTTCAAAATAAGTTAAGTTCTAACTTATCAAGTATTAATTAATTTCATGGGTTGAACCACATGTACTTTGGTTTACTAAATAGTACATACCACATCAAGTGGTTCAGAATGCTTTTTAATAAAACTTAATATTTTCTCATGATCTTCACTATCTAGTCTCCACTTTTGAGACTGCCCATGATGTGGAGCTATTTGAAGAATTAGGCCAACAATAATGATCAAGTGGCTATACTGATATACCTTGTTGTCAATTTGGTTTTCAGTGAAATGAATCCCATGTTGAACAATTTTAACTTGTTTGAAATATGTCTCTTGCACTACAATTGTGCCTACATGTACATGTATAAAAGAAACGAGAAATTAAAAATTTGCATGTAAGCGATCTGTATACATATAAAAATGAAAACATGTGTTTAAAATAAATTTAATTTAAACGTAGATTGAATCAGTTCAAACCTGTGGGAAAGGACATTCCATTGCTCATTTTGTATTTTGTTAACTTATTTCTGTCTTCTATGCAACACAATAAATAATAACTAACACCTTCTATATTTCCATCTTCTGCTATGACTACAAAAATATCTCCTGCAATTTGAACAAGTTAAAAATAAATTTAAAACATCATGTACTCAATTTAAAACTTATATATAATTTATTTACATGTACGTGCAACACTTTTTAATGAAATAAATATATATATTTAATTTAAATATATGTGTACATCATATACCTTTTTTAATCAATCCTGAAATATGATCATAATCACCAGAAATCAAAGGAATGTCTTCAAAGAATTCATCCTGATTTGAATCCTCGTATGTGTCAAAAACATCTAGTGGCACCAATTTCCATTCACTAACATATCCAAGCTCTTGGTTCTTGCAATCAACATAGTTTTCCACAATGCAATCAAAACAAAAACATGAATAATCCCTAGTGTATAATGTCCATGGGTGATTATCTGTACTCATGACACAATGCAAAGATCTTGTCCTCTCCACATTCTTGCATTCATGCATTGATTTTCTATCCACATCTACAAAATGTACATGTGTACACATCATACATGTAGATAAAGTTGTTAAATTAAAATATTTGAACTAGGAACATTTTAAAAAAGTTAAATAAATTTAAATAAAACACTAAAAGAGAACACGTACCGGTTATATCCCAAAAGACTCTATATGGAATAGGTTTGTATGTTCTTGATGATGATTCACCAGGATAATTAGGTTGCTCAAAGTGTTTGTTACTCCATTCAACAACATCATGTGCATCGTCTATACGATCTCCTGTGTAATTTATTTGATGCTTTCTTAGGGCACGTTTGATACAAGCTCCTACACCATCATGTTGACCCTTTCCATGACCAATCTCATAAAAACTTCAAACATGTGGTATTTTGTCATTTTGATGATATCTACATAGTGCATAAAATGGCCTCAAAGATTTGAATTGTGCTGCACATCCATCAGACCAAACAAAATTTTTAATTATTGTTATGCCTCTCTCTTTCAAATATTCAAAAATCTTCTTAAAGCAATGTTGTACAAAAAGTGTGTCATGCTCCTTATCATCACTCATATAGAAGTGGTACTCTTTCTTAATAACACAATTTTCAAATGTACTATCAACACCATCCAAATCCATATGTGCATGTCAATAACACACATGCACTAAAATAGTGATTTACTTTGAAAAGTAATACTCTGATTGAATTTCTTTTTGATGTGCAAAAGAGTAATTTTCTGTGAAGTCCACTATGGATAGAATAGTTCCAAGTGGGAAAGTGTCTCTTAATCTTTTAAATTGTTCTTCTTTCCACTTGGAAAAAAAACCGTGGCATATGTATGGTTTTATGAACTTACAAAAAATTTCCATAAATGTTCCAATAGGTATTTCCTCTTCTACATAATCTAACCTTGTAGATTCCTTTCCAAATTTTGTTTCAATTTTTTTGTACTTGTAACTCTTGCACTTTACCATCTTCATCATGTCAGTATCTTCATCTCTCAAAGGCAATTTAGCCAAGTCCCCACATGTTCCACAAATTCCTTTTATGCAATTTATTTGACCAATTGCATTATCATTTATTTTATCACATAAGATGGATGTTATGAATTGACATGTTCATTTAGGAGGAGCTTTTTCATAACCATCACTATCTTCTCTAATCTTTCGAAACACCTGGTAGTATAGATCAAATTCGATGCAATAAAGACAACAACAAGTTTCGAAGACTTTGTTTACCTTCACATAATATGGCCTTAAGCTTTCAAACATGGTTTGTCCAATCTTTATATGAGGGTTTGTTTTACTAAACAACATATACAATTCATGTTTTGTTGTGTCTATCCAATGTTTTACATGGAGATCATAACGATCATGGCCAATCCTTTGCTTGATAAAATCTCTACTATTTGATGAAGAACGAGTATTATCATTCGAAAAACTTATCACAAAGTTCCTAACAACATCTTTAATTCTATCAGAATGAGGAGCTCTACACATAATTACCCAATTCCCTTCCGAGGTAGAATCATCCAAAATCTTTCTCCTTTTAACATATTTTGATATTGTCTTTCTACTAAAACCAAACTCAGATGACAGTGAAGAGATTTGTCTTTTTTGAGGAAATCTTTCATTCACTAAAGATGTCAACATCACTCTTCTTGAAATGGTCTTATCTACTGTTCGAGATTTTTTACCAATGTTCACCAAACCTTTCTTAACGTTATCAACAATAGATTTTTGCAGTTGAGAAGTTTTCCTCTTTTGACTAATTGTATCTATAGCCAATAATTTCAGTGGATCTATTAAGTCTTTACGAGTAAATACAATTGATAACAATTGAGCTTTCTCTAGTGTAGTGTCAAGATTGTAGAATTGAGATATTATTTCTTTTGCACTTTTATTCATTGACCTCCTTTTAGTACATATAGGTTCTTCACTGAGACATTTCAACTCATCCACATCCATTTCAATTAAATCATCTAAATTTTTATAAGAAATATTTATCTTCACCTATTTATCTAGATCCACAATATGCTCATCCATTGGTTCAACTTGGGCAAGCTCCTCCATATGTTCATCAACTATATTGTGTTCTTCAATAGGTTTGTTTACCCGGACTCCCGCTTCATAACTCCTTTCTTCTCGAGCCCATTCTGGACATAATTTAAGATGACAGAGAATATTTTTAATGTAACGAAATTCCAAGTTTAATTTGAAACCAAATTTTCAAGACATTTAGTAAGACCTTTAAAAATTATGTCATAACAGATGGACTATTAAATGTCATATTTAAGACCTATTATTGCATAATAGACCTCCTAATATCACATGTACTAGGTCTTAATATGATCTGCATACTATAGGTCTTAATGGGATTCTTGAGTATAATGTGAAATGTTTTTGCATATGTCAAGTAATATAAATAGATTCTAAATTTATGTCACATTTAAGACCTATAATCACATAATAAGTCTTGATATCACATAATAGGCCTTATTATTACTTAATATGACCACATATGCAAAAACATTTCACATCAATATACTTGACTCCCCTTAAGACAGATATATTATGTGATATTAAAGGACCTATCACATGAAATTAAGTACCTGTCTTAAATATGATATAAGTTAGAACATAAATTATGACATAATAGATCTTATTAATTTTATGAATTAATACATGACCACGTATGCAACAACGTTTCACATTATACTTGACTCCCCTTAAGACCTATATTATGCAAATATTAGGACCTATTATGTATGTGATATTAGGACCTAAATTATGCGATAATAGGTCATTAATTTATCACATGTACATAATAGGCCCTAATATATCATAAATATAGACCTCTTAAGGCCCAGACTCAAGTATATAAAGTGAAATGTTTTTGCATATGTGATCATGTTATTAAGTCACAATAAGACCTATTATGTCATAATAGGTTCTATTATGTCATATTTAAGATAGGTATTATCGTAGATAATAGGTCTTAATATCACATAATAGGTCCTAGTATCACATAATATAGGTTTTAAGGGGACTCAAGTATAATGTGAAATATTTTTGCATACACTTGAAAACAAAGAAGACACAATGTTTGTTTGTTTGAAAGTGTTTGATTGTTTTGATCTTGCAAGCACAAATCCTAGGGTTGGATGAGACAGTAGTTGTTGAATCCCACTTGGGGGGTTACCCCGAGCTATGCAATTCAGAGCTAATACTTAGGTGCTTGACTCTAGTGGCTCCCCTCCATGGCACTCACTTCTCTAGGGCAGACAAGCACCAATCCCCATGAAAACTCCCTGTGGCAAACTTTGTATCTCTACTAAGAACCATAAGAATGTGAGCCACTTCAGAGGTCTAACCTCCTGTGCCAACAACTAGAAGGTTTTTGTCTTCTAACACAAAAGGTGTCTAGTAAGGGCATCAGTTTGGGTGGCTATAATCAACAGCGTGTTACGCTCCATTAAATGGAAGGCCTCCCAACCTATAGAGGTCAAGCACTCTATAAGGTTTATGGGGAGTCATAACATCATTATAGCAACATGTAACACCCGTTGCTTGCAACTTTCGTCACAAACACATTTATTTATAGTGGCTTGGAAGAGCTTGGCTTTAGCTTGTTACCACTTTGGGTCATTCCCTCTCATCAAACCTTAAGGGCTACTTGAGAGGCAGGCCCTTTCTAAGGATAAAACAAAAAGAGCCTATTGTTGAAGATACAGAAGACAAGTTTGTTAATTTTAAAGGACGAATTGAAATGTTTGCTAAACTATAAAGACACATGGTTTCAAAATCTAAATTAAATAATATATTTATGGACTATCTAAATTAAATTATAAATTATAATAATAAATGGGAAAGAGAGGGGTCCTAAAGATCTAAATTTTAAATTAAAACCATGATCTATTATAGATGGACTTAAGGGGGGAAGAAAATGTCAATTACACAACAAGCAATTTAATGGAATTTGAGATTTGCAGATACACATATTATTTCAAATTAAAGCATAAATATTTTTAATTAAAATGAGATTATTTTTAATCCTACTATTTCCAATTAATTTAATAAAAATAACATCATTTAGAATTAATTAAGATAGAATTATTATATAAATTAAATTAATTTAATTAATATTATTCAAATTATTTTTTATTGAAAATATAAGATAAAAAAATAAACACAATTTTTGGTATGTAATACATATAAAATTAAATAGAAATAAAAAAAAAATGCATACTTGCATCATGATATCTTTGCCTTCTTTGTTCCGTTTCAGGAGAATAATTCCTTGAAGTCTTATTTTTCCTTCTCTTCTTGTTCCCCATGCTTTGAAAATAAACTTCAAATATCTTCAAATTATTGCCCTCAAAATAATTTTCAAATGTCTTCTTTCATCCAAAAATGTGAATTGTTCTAATCATTTGTGTGTTAAAAAATGAAAAAAATTATATATTTTTATGTGACTCTACAAAAATGTTAAAAAAAAAAAATTGAGTTGGCCAAGGTTCGAACGAATGCTAATAGTTAGAAAAGGTCAGTTCGTTCAAACCCAGTCATTACATAAATGTGTGCGTCATAATTTTGCATGTGGGTTCAAGCGAAGGGGGGTCTTTTTGCACCCCTTAGGGTTCGAGTGGACCCCCCTTTGCTCGAACCAGGGTTCATTCGAACCCTCTTGTTAGAGGTCTCTCCCAAAAAAATTCAGAGTTCTGAGGAATTTTTGCCTTCAGACCTCTGGTTTAAGGCACAAATGAAATAATCTTGATAACCCAAAAATATATGGTAGTACTTGGAGCAAGCTTTCTAAAGAGTATAATTTTATTCCATTGTGAATTTATTATGTTCTTGTTTTTTTAATTTTATGAAATATTGGTTTTTCACTGAACATGAACTTCTCTGTTCAATAATGCATTGGGAAAAATAGGAAACTAATTCAAAAAAATTCTGAAAAATATATATGCCCTAGGTATTGATGTCTTCTTTCTAACAAAAAAAATAAAATTGAATTTCGATATATATAGAACAAGTTATGTGTTCAAACTTAAACCTATGTCTGAATTATGACTAGTCGGACTTCAAAACTTAATAAAATGAAAAATATTTAACATATCACTATCAAACCAATTGCAAGCCCTAGATATTGATGTTACAAACCAAAATTTGAAATAATTGAGTTTTTATCATTTATAGAAAACAATTATGCATTTCGGGAGGCACATCACTCTTAAAAAATGCAGTTTGTTGTAAAAAACTACTTTTTGAGGGAGATGGAAAAGTTATACAAAAATCCTTCAAAAAAATTTGAAAAAAATAAATATATAATCTACATACAAAATGCTACAAATCACTAATTTACATCATCTTCAAATTTTTAATAGTTTAAAAGTTATAGTTCTCAGAAGTTGAAGATTACTTTAAAAATGTTCATCTCAGTGTCAAAAGTGGCAAAAAAGTGGGAACCATTATTGTGAGTTCACCCGAATCTAGTATGTTATTTATTGGGAATGGTAAAAGAATGATTTCATATTTGAAGTCTCAATTAGTAGCATAGTTTGAACTGAAAAATCTAAATGCAAGGATATATATTCTGGGGATTGTGATCATTAGAAAATAGAGCTAGTTGAAAGCTTTGGTTGAGCTAGAGTAAGTATGTTAACTCTATGTTGGGGAGATTCAACATGATAGCTTGTAGGTAGTTAGTTATTTTGGTGTTACAAGGGACAAATATTTCTATGGAGGATTGTCCAAAATCTCCTACTAAGATGGAGAACGTGTCTAATGTACTTTATGCAAGTGTTGTAGGCAATTTGATGTATGTTATGGTTTGTAATAGGCTAGACATTGCTCAATCAGTGGGTTTCCTTAGTCAGTATACAGAAAATCTTGGTAGGTGCATTAAAATGTGGTTAAGAGAGTGTTCAAGTATTTGAGGGCCTCTTGTGAGTATTCTTTTTTATTTTTATGATTTTCCTATTAGACCTTGAAATTTAGTTTGCATTCATGGATATGTGGATTCATAATGGGTAGGTGACATTGATAATAGAAGATCCACTAGTGGATATGTTCTCATGATGTTTGGCGGTACAGTGAGCTGGATAGAAAGTGGAAAGTTATAGTTAGAAGTAGAGTACATGGCAACTAATCATGCTTGTAAGGAATCCATTTTGCTTAAAAGATTATATTCTAATATTGGTTTTGATGCTACTATTTGTTGTGATAGCCAAAGTGTTATTTCTTTAGCGAAGAATCCTACTTTCCATGCCAGGACAAAGAATATTGATTATAGTTTCATTTTGTTTTTGATATAGTGGAAGATGAAAAAGTAAAGTGGGAAAAAGTTGATCAATACTTTGGTGAATATTGCAGATGCATACTTTGTTGAATATTGTAGATGCACTCACCAAGCTAGTAAATATTGAGAAGTCCAAATCATGCACACAAGTTATATGGGCCTTGGGGCCTTGAACAAATGACAAAATATTTTAACTCTTGACAATTATTTGAGAAGTGGGAGAATGTAAGGATTAAGGTGTCTCAACCTTAGAGTCCAAACATTGGTATTTAATTATTTATTTTATTTTCACCCACTTTGGAAGTCCTAAAGTTTAGGGAACTAGTGTCGTAGGTTTCTATCTTGAGACTATGATGAATTTCTTTTATAATTTTTCTAGTTCGATGGAAGAGTCATCAAGAGCTATTTTTTGGGAGCTTGCATTTGTGGTTTGAGTTCACTTTTGACAAGTGGTGTGAGGTAGGTGTTGCATATGGCAAGGTGACTATTAAGGAGGATATAGGCATTGTGTTGAAAGTTTCTATGTGAAACATGCCATGTGAATAGCAAGGTGTTGTTTGTGACACAACTTACCTCTTGGACATTGAAGATGATTTTGGAAACCATGGGTGCATGCTTCTTTATGTTGATTTCTATTTATATATGTTTGTCTTAGTTCATTTTAGGGAGACAAGTTGGTTATTTTATAAAGAACTGTTATGTTGCTGAATTTTTTTTGAATTATTTGTTGTAGCTAACCCTCAAGAGCATTGGCTGTATGCATTGTATTATAACTATTGGTGTTGCTAATAATAGAATTAAGTCTAGCTTTTGGAGTATGATTTATTTCCCAGAAAAGGTTTTTCCATGTGTATTTGGTGTTATGGTTTTATTTATTTATAATTATATTTTATAAGTGTTTATCTAATTTGTAATAGTTTATGAGTTTGTAAGAATTTTTGCATCAACTTTCTGATTAGATAGCATTTGGAAGCATTATTACGCACTTTGACTTCCCTTTAGTGATATTTGAAAATAAGTTCTATTGAAGACAGTCATTTATAAATTAAATTATTAATATGTATTTAATAATAAAAAAATATTTATATTGGGATGATGCCATTTTACAAATAAAAATAATAATATTTTATAATATAAAATTAAAATTTACATACAAAAGATAAAAATTTATTTGATTAAAAAATAAAATAAATAATGTAAATAATAATATTTTAGTGTGGATTTTTGAAATTGATAATTATCTTTGCTAAATTTTTCGAGCAAGAGAGATGGAGGCATTGTGTGTGGAGGGAGTCGAATGCAGGCAAGGGCATCGTAGCTTTAGCTCATTGGAGGGCCTGCATGTTGGTGCGGCAGCGTGAGGGTGGCGGTTACGTATGGGGGTGTTGTTGCGGGAGGGGTTGGCTTCGGGGCTGTGGGGGTAAAGGTGGAGCAGTGGCTGCAGGTGGTGGGAGGTGCTATGGGGGGCAGGGGATCAAGGTTCCTACGAAACTGCAGCTTGGGCATGAGGAAGGGTAGTGGGGGGCTCAAGCTGCACGGTGGCAAGAGGGTGTTTGTTGCAAGAGGGTGCAGAGTCATTGGCCAGTTCCTTTCAGGAGGTGGGCTCTCTGAGAGGTGCGATGTCTAGATCCTTGATTCCTATAGTGTGGATAATGATGAGAACTTGAGCATGAAGATAGTGATGGATTCAGATTTCTAAGACCTAGCACTAAAGCTACCTTGGAGTTGATTGGTTTTTTTTATTGTCTGTGATTTCCAAGATAAATAGAGGTGTTCATTCTACATGAGTTTCTTGTATCAAAATACCCACCAACACCACACAAATGTATCAAGGCGGTAATCTTCTTGTAGGTGGATACTTTAGCATATCATACCTAAATTTTAAAAATACATTATTTATGATTTTTTTTTTCTTTTATGTTTATGCAATGAACTTGCGTAACCTTGTATTCCTTAATTGTTGATGTTTCTTAAGAGCCTTTCTTAGAAGAATCTACATAGGGTTATCCCATGTTGTTTGTTTAATATATCATGTATGAAATATTTCCTCTAATTAAAACATCTTTGGAGGCGATGGAATTGATTTTTAATTAGTTCGTCACATGATCTATCATATAATTAAACTATTTTTAAGTCTTGGATAAGGACAATTACACAATAAAATTTAGTAAATTTTTTACATGGATTTCATTTTGATATGGTGAACTTTCTCTTGAGGATTCTTATTATTATCTGATTTTGTGTAACTTGTGATGTTATTGAATTGTGATGACCTATGTCCAAGCTAGAATTCTTAGTTTAAACTTGGATAGCATTTAATCATACCCATATAAAGACTACCACTATTCCAAGTACTATTCCTCCTTGTCATGTTATGATAATGCTACATTTATAGAATAATTTTTCCTTCCATTACCATTTAGTTCCCTCTTATCTCTCACTCTTTTTATACATCCTTCATTCTACCCATGCTTCTCATTGCTACCCACACTTCTAAACTCTCAATACACTAGTCAAATATTTTGATCAACTAAGAATAAAATTGTAACTTTAACTCTATTACTTTTAATTCTCCACACTGAACATGTTTTACATGTGTGGTTGTTACACATCCATTGCACATCAACTTTATTGTAGCTATATTTTACTTATAGAAAAGGTGGTCACAATATTGACCTACAATCTTTTAATGATACATGTCTAGATGTTACATATGAAGATAAAGTCTTACCTAAATTATTTTTATGAACCCTAAGGATTATGCATGCCCTTGAATAATTTTAATGCAAGAGAAGGATAGCTTCTATTTATATCCATTATTTTGACATGCTAGCCACCTCTTTCTTACAATGCTTATGTATCAATATGCTCTTATAAATGACTAACTAATTTAACTAAATATTCTAAAATACATACATTTGAGTCTACTATTGACTATGAAATCAGCTTACAATATTTATAGCTCATAATTACATAAGGTACTAACCATTGAAATGAATACTAATAGGTCCTAGAGATTGTCATGTGGCCAATTGATGGAGATTTGAAAAATGGATCTAATCTTTATATTCTTGTATTAAATTTGATATTATTGACTTGCATGCTAACAATAATAAATTTAGTAGCTAGATAGTATGGACCTCGAGTTGATTTTGGATCCTTAGTCCCTACATGTAATTAAGTTGTATTTTACCTTCAATGAAATTCCAAGTATTTTTAATATTGATTTATGAATGGATTTATTAAGCATCACACTCCATGTACAAAAATTAAAATTTCACTAGAGTTGTACCATCCCTTGGAGAGATTTAAAACTTTACAAATTATCTTATTAGGTTTTTATTATGGTAGTTATATATTGAAGGGAATACTTATCATTAGTGTCCTAAGGCTCTAATGTAATGTCATTATGTTCATGTGTGTGTTGTGTAATGTCACATAGTCAAAGATTTGACTTAGGTCCATATTTGTTTTTAATTTAGGACTAAGATAAGACATCAATAACTAATTTGTAAATTAAAAGTTTAGGGAAGAAAGTATAATTCATGTCTAAATTTGAAGATACTTTTCATGAGCTTATTTCTTGATGTATTTTTTCTTTTAGGTGCTTAGTTTTCTTAGTTCCTTCCTTGTCTATTTACAATAATTCCTCTATATTTTATTCTCTCCTTCCTCAACACCCTTCATATAGTAAAAGCATTTTCTACACAATTACCAACACATTGAAAGATATCTACACTAGCTTCTACCAATCCTCAAATTTTATAGAGGGTAGAGATCTTTTAGTTGTAAACTTTAGTCAATGTCATGTGATGTTTTCATCTCTCCACAAACCAAACCTTAGGCTATGAGACCAAAGTTTGTACAACTATAATGGGAGGTGTCAAGTGACAATGTGTCTAATCATATAGAAAAGAGACTCATAATAGAAAATATAGTAGCAACAAGAAATAAGATTATCATTTAATAAAATAATACATTCAAAACTTTAGCCCAAAATAGTACAAAACTAAAATAAGTAGTTCTAAACATGAAAAACAAGGATATAGATGAAAATAAGAACATAATGAAGAATTGCATGGTGAAAAATAATTTTGAATGAACTTACCATCTTTGTCAATAGGGAAATATATATTTATTGTAAAAATTAAGTTGACACTCAAAAACCATCAACCTTTATTGAGGGTATGTGCAGGATCATGGTGTGCCGAAACAGGCCCTTAAGTGGCAATGAAATTTCAGAAAATCAGAGTTATGCAACTCGACATGAAAATTTGAATCAATTGTGAACATTATTTTTAAAATATGTAAGAAGAGAATCTATAGAAAATTGGATGTAGTTTCTAAGCTACTAGTTGTTTTTTGAAAAAAAAAAATCCTATTTGATGAAAATTTCAAATTTCAATGCAGTGGTACTAAAATTTTAGGAAAAAGATAAGAAGTAGATGTATGTCACACCACCCTAATCACAATCAAATCATAATATTTATAATATAAGTATTAGACTCATGTCCGGATGTGACACATATATTTTTATAATTTTTTAGAACTTAGTAAATAGTTATTTATGAATTTTTTACTACAAATTTTCAGAAATTTAGAAACTCCTACGTCTGACCACCTTAACTTGGTCAAAACCTTATGAAATTTAATTTTTTTAAATTTTTCCCTATAGTAGATGAAGCATAGGATGTGATGCATGTTTTGGATTCAAAAAATGTTATACCATTTGAAAGTTATGAGTGTTTTTCAATCAGTCAATCAATTAGGACTATTGTTAGAATTCAATTATAAAATAAATAATAATTATATATTAAAGTCGAAATAAGACAAGCCTTATATTGTTGGAAATCTGAGAACGTCCTTAAAAAACTCTTTTCATTTTATCAATTTTGGCTACAAAAAAAGTCGTCAACCACAAGTGTAAAGTCTGGAAAATCAAGGAATACTGAAAAACAAATTTTTTCAGTTGACTTTCTAGGCTTGTCACTTCCAAGCCAAATCCCAAAGCATTCCCGAGCCAAAATTTCAAATTTGAAATTTGTACAACAAAAATCAGATATCCGATTGTAATAAGTAAATTCACTAACTAAATTTGCACATAATATTATTTATTAATATATTAATATATAATATTTTAATATATTAATTTATAAATAAATTATTATATTATATTAGGGAGAGGGAGAGGGGGAGTGGGTGTGAGAGAGAGAGAGAGAGAGAGGGGGGGTATAGAGAGATAGAAAGATAGGGAGATGGGGAGTGGGAAGGGAGAGAGAGATGGGGAGGGGTAAGGGAGAGAGATAGAGAGATTAGGGGAGAGTGAGAGAGAGATTATGGGTCCTATGGTGTCCTAAGGGGTCATATTGTGTCCTACGACCCCTTACGACACCATATGATCCCTTAAGACACCAAATTTTGTTGTTATGGGTCATATTGTGTCTTAAGGGGTCATGGGACACCATATGACCCCTAAGGACAACATACAACCTCTTATGACACCATATTGGGTCGTTATGGGTCCTATGGTGTCCTAAGGGGTCATATTGTATCCTACGACCCCTTAGGACACCACCAGATATGCCATGTCCAAATCGATATACAATAAAAATGTAGAATATATCTACATGTATTGGTCATTCTATGACCACAACTAAGACTATATGATCCTAAACTTGTGGTGGATCATCAAAATTGAGCCTCTTTGATGTAGTACATGGCTCTGTAGATGGCTGCAAAACCACAATTCAAAAGTCAAGTTAGAATTCTTTTGTAGAAAATAGTTCAAAATTAAAAACATAACTATGCATTTAACTATAATTTCTTTGCAATTGAAATGGAGATTACCTCATCGACTGATCTCGAAGCTAATGTCTTTTCTCTCCTCTCCTTGTCACTCTTAGGAGTTTTCTTGAAGACAAACTTAAAAGGATCCATGTTATGGCCAAACCGCGAAGGGGGCTATTGTAGATTAAATATACAATGAATACAATGTACTAACATAAATACATCAAAAACACTTAAAATCTATAATATAGAGAACAATGAGGTATCGGTGCCTGAGATGCTTCTCCAATGGATTGAGGATGGCTCACCATCGATGGAGAAATTGTCGCTATTACCTATACAAAAAATGATCAAAGATTAAATATAATTAATATAATGATAAGTATTGTAGGTTAAAAACAACTAATTTAATATATCAAAAAAAAATGTACCAGATCCTGAGATGCTTTTCCAATGTATGAAAGAGGGCTCACCATTGAAGAAGCAGTTATAGATATTTCTTGTATGAAAAAATTATACGATTATAATTTATCACAAGTTCACATGTACACGTGCATATAATCATGAAATCAAGAAAATAAAGTAGAGATACATACCTCCACCCTCTTTCGATCCACGGGTGAAACAGGTGCATTCAACAAATCCACATAGCTCAATAGTCGTTATACATGTAAAATAGCCAAAAAACACTAATCAATCTACAAACCCCAACTAAGACTTGATTTCAACATTTTAAAACAATTGTACAACTAAAAATGTGTTCAATTACCTTCTTCCCATGTTTTTGCGTCTTCGAGGAATTCTTTTGCTTAGGATGAGGCCTAGATGTAGAGGGGGCACCCTAAAAAAACAAAATTAACATGAGATATTAGTACAGATAATATATTAAACATAATTTTAAAAATTTAAAATGAAATGACTTGCATATTCCATCAAAACAATACATAAAAAAGGTTGTACAAAATATGATACCATATAGCCTTGTAGGACAAAATTGATTGCTAAGAGTGTGATGTCATGAATCTGGGACATTTCATCCCCTGTCAACACCTACAAACCAAAAATTGGACCAAGCATTAAAGATAGTTAGTATATCTTGTAATTTTTATTTAATTCAAAGTGTACTATTCTATTTTAACATGTTACAAAATTTGTACTTTAGGCATCGAAGTTGTAGTTGTAGTAACTGCGGGAGGAGTATGGGATACTACTACTACATCCTGAAATGCATATTATTTGTCTCAATTTAAATCAATGTATAAATGAAAATTCATTTATGTAATTACAAATTTAAAGTGACTAATAAGTAAAATGCTATGAATTCAAATCAATACACCTGTGTCTATCACCAATGGGCAAACACCATGTCCATCAACTCCTATGTTAGCGCCAAATCTTTAGTCATGCAAGCCTGACATCTACTCCCGCAAATCATGCACAAATGAGATGTGGATCCATCTGCAACAGCCTCGTCATCCATCCATGAGCATATCCCCGAGTAACTGACACACATATGCTGAATGGGCTCTCTGTCGCCACTTGGAGCAACTAATGGCTCATCATCCAGTACAAGAGGGTGTGCTAATGACGTCCCATGTTGGATGATGGCACTAGTCAATGTTGTGGCCACCTGAAGAGTTTGCAGCTCCAACGGCTCTTTCAACTCTACTAGGATAGCCTGATGCACCTTGGGTTTGGGTGCTAGGGGGTGACGACTCTCCGGGGCTACTCGCCTACGAGCTCCAAGTCTATCTTGGGTAGAGTTGCCACCTCTACCATGGAAATCTCTCATGTCAAAATAGTTTGGCCGCACATTGAGGACAAACTCATAGTATACTTTTCTCAAAAAATACAATGGCACCTCATAATTATTACAAGGTGGATCATTAAAGACCATCCACCACCTCTGCCAAAAAAGATTCTTCATCTTCACATTGGCACACCAATGTATGGGAAACCTCTTTGCATTAAGAGGTAATGACTCACTAGTTTTAGGATCAACAAAAAGGGCACATATTTGTTGGTTACTAATATTTTTGTTTTTCACTCCCTCATATGATAAGCCATCAACATAGTATTGACGACACCTATTCCTAAAGTTTCCCCATTTTCTAATTTGTGTGAAAACGGTTGTGGCACCACTAGCTAATGTTTCTAGGCTAGTGGCAAGGGATTTATGATGCTCAAGGTCATATTTTTTCAATTTATTATTCAGTCTATTTATTTTAGACGTGTTTTGCCCTAACTGATTAAATAATTGCTCATGTGTTTTAGGTGTACGATCAAAAGGAGGAACTGGAGGTGTATCTTGTGGGTTTTCAAGAGGTGCATTTTGTTGTTCTTGTTGTGGATTATCAAAATCTGGTTTTCGAAACAAAAAATTAAAAAACTAATCAAAATAAATTAAATTAAATTCAAAATGTAAAACAAATTGAATAAGCGGGAAAGAAAGACAAAAAATAAGAAAAACTAACCTCGATCCATACTGTCTGGAGAAGAAATGAGGCAGCCCGTTCATGGTTTCATGGAGGAAATGGAGGAAAAAATGTCATGGTCATGGGAAAATAAGACCCAGTTTTTTTTTTTTTAACTTTTTTTGATAGGTACCGCATATGCGGTTCTTTAGGGCTTATGACCACGTATGCGCTCACTTTCCTAAAAGCAATGCATATGCACTCACTTTCCTAAAGATAGCACATACGCCCTATCTTTTTTAGGCTCGAGAACAATGGACCTAAGCACATATGGGGTGATTTCAAATTTTAGAACCGTGTACGCGCTGCTTGTTTTTTCATGTTTTTTGGGGTGGTGTCCACTTTTTTGACCATCATCTTTGTGCACATACCCATAGGTCTCTCCACAACTATCCATCATTTATCACTCTTGCTTGCAAATTCCTTAAATGTGGTTGTCTTTACAATTTCTATCCACTATGGCAACTCCATCCTTCCAGATCGCTTGATATGTGCACCATAGTTAGGGAAAAATACAAGAGGAGAAACATCTTTCACTATGCATGTTGTCATCATGAAGGATGCAAGATGCATCATGCTACCCTGCACCGCCAATTCCCCAACCAACTTGCACTTACATATTCACTCCACTTCACTTGAAGTGTTAAGGTTGCAAATTAAAAATGAACAGAGCACACATAATCAAACTTTTAAAGAGACAACCAAGATCTATTCCAGCTTAGAAACTCTCTAAACCTGAGTGTATTTTACCAAATCTAAAAAATAAACCTTTTCACCTACAAAAAGAATCTGTTTGGAATAGTCTTATTCAAATCCAGCCAAATTTCCCAATACAAAACCCTCAATTTTCTCGCTATAACCTTTTTTAAATCTTTTACCAATCTACACTTCAAAAAAAAACTGCAAAATTCTTGCACCTTCGAGAAGATATAAAAGATTGTGAGAAAAAATGACAACGCACAATCTCTATTTTTAGTAATCAACCTCTCTGTTAACAATTCTTTGCCACTTCTTAAATACTAGATCATCATCCTTCACAGTGTGACACGACAAAGGCTCTGTTTTCTCCCTCGAATTCTTCTCTTCTTCTCTTTGCTCTCTCTCACCTAGCTTGGAGTGAGGGAAACATCTTCCACGTCATCCTTATCTCACTTTTGCGACACACTTTTTCCTTATATCATTTCAAACTCTTTTTGTTACGACCATGCTCCTACACCCTAAAATCCCATGGAAGAAAAAAATAAAAATAAAATAAACACTGGACACTTTCCTCATTTTGTCTTCTACTGACTATTTACATTCGGAGATTCTGTTGCAAGTGCTCCAACATGTGTACAAACGACTGCAAACTGCAAAGACATTTGTGGAATTGCATTATGACCTGCAAGGACCAATCAATTGAATATGACAACCATAGATTCAATGAGCTTCACAAATACACCAACACATGGAAACACTACTTTGGACATAGTTGTCGTCTGCTCTATCTTGAATCCTCCTATCTTTTAAAGCTTGCTCTCCCTAGATCTTGTAACCACTCTGATACTAATTGTTAAAATAATTGGATAAATTGGGAAATAAAAAAATATACACAAACACAAGAATTTAACTTGGTTCACCAATTTGACTACATCCAAGAAAGTAGAGCAGAGATCTTTAATATTATTGCAACTTACATACATAGGGCTTTGCCCTTATTTATATACAATAGCCTTCAAGAGAAGACAAAGAGACATGAAAGGGAATATGAAATGAACAACCGAACTTCAAAATCCAACA
This sequence comes from Cryptomeria japonica, assembly GCF_030272615.1. Taxonomy (NCBI): domain Eukaryota; kingdom Viridiplantae; phylum Streptophyta; class Pinopsida; order Cupressales; family Cupressaceae; genus Cryptomeria; species Cryptomeria japonica. The sequence goes on along the minus strand of NC_081405.1, from coordinate 534,663,306 downwards.
CCTTGATTAGCCATGAAGTTTACCACTTTATTTTGGATTCTATAGCAATGAGAGATCCAAAAAGAGAAATTTTGAATGCTACCATCTAACTTTTTCTAAAATTGTTTTAATTTCTAGTTTTGACATTTTAAACCCACATAAAAACTATTTGAGTCCTCTTCAACTTCCATTTTTAAGAAATCTAATTTAAAGTACATTTGAACTCAATAATAAGAATTATCCATTCCACAATGTTGTCATTGCTCCGAAAAACAATAAAACTACTCTAACATAAAGCCACCTTTATTATTACATAACACATATCTAACTCAACCCTTTGATGGCTACCTTTAGATACTCCTTAAATTTCAATTTCACCTTCCACTTAAACCTTACCATCTAACATCTTCCTTCCACACCATTTTTCCTATTCACCATAAAAAATTATAAAAAGGAGCCGGCGGTGACCCAGGTGCTATTTTCTTTGCGAAACGCGTATATGTCACAACTAATGAATGTGCTATATGTCATATGATGATGAATTATGTGGGTACAATGGCAATCCATTGTCTATAATGAATGTGTTGCCTTGGTGGTAATGGTGGGCCTATTCTTCTTATGGAGAAGTGTGGTGGGTTCCATCTTCATTAATAAAATTCAACAAATTTTGTCTAAAATTTTGAGGGTGCCCCATGTATTCTCATTTGAAAAAGTTAAGAATGTTATAGGGCATGGATATTTATGGCTCAAATTCATTTTTATCATATGTTGCATGTTAAGGGAGGCTACTTAATGTATGATTCTATTGATGGTGCTAGTTTCTCCACATTTATCTGGATGAAATCAAGGGATAGGTATACCATGCTTTCTCTTACTCCACATTTGTTTGGGGTAGAACAAGGGGCACCATTCTTTCTCTTAAGGTTGTTTATTTATCTTGTTGGTGGCATACTAATTAGTTAGGTATTCATTTGTACGATATTCTAAAATGTGTTCAAATGCATTGGAAACAACCCTTTTACTTTATTAAATGGTTTAACTTGTTTACTTATTGATTTTTTAAATATGGTATATCATAAATGTTGTTAGCTATATATGAATATACTTAAATTGTTAGTTTGATATCTCCAAGATTATAAATTACATTTCTAGTTCTCATGTAAATTTGTCTTACCCATGTATTTTTATGTGAGGCCTGATGTTTAAACCAATTGTCCAAATGAGTAGTGCACAATTTCTTTTTCATGTTTCTATCCACCATTCCTAAAATATTTAATCATCTTGCTTCTATTATTAGCTGGTATTAGTACTAAGTTTTTTCATGTTATACAATTTACTACATAGATTATATCTATTAAGCATCTTGAGTTTTTGTGGGTGAGCATATATTTCATAGATATTTATTAGAGATCTTAATAGCACGTCTACATTTTATATGTTAAGGGGAATCACCTAGAGCAATGCATTTTTTTCCATTCATTTTTTTTATGTATTCACACATGATCCACTTTACATGAGGTTTTGTTGATCTTCACATGGTTGTGATGTGAATGATTAGTAAAGGGTTTTATATTTTGTTATCTTGGTGTGATCTCAAGAGAAAAACCTTCCCAAGTTTAGAAAATCCTAAATAAAGAAGAGAAGGTGTACTCTTCTACCAATTAGCCCAAGGTTGTTCATTTTTTGTTGTTGATTATTCCCTCATTTTTATAGTTCTTGTTCCATTTACATACCAAAAAGCATCTTCCTTATGGTGTTAGAGATACAATTTTTTTGGTTGATAATAATTGATATGTTATTAATATAAAAGTAAAGATTTTACAAAAAAGTGGTACTAGTATCTAGCTTTATCGACTGGTGTAAAGATCAAAAACCAATTTCTCTACCCTTAAAACCATCACTACCAAAAAATGTATATACCCTATCCCATCCATACATACTCTCAGCCTCCAATGATTATACAAATTTATAGTTCATATACACTTCCTTCGAACCCAAAATCCTTAATCACCTATACATTCAATATAGTTTCAAAGATAAAATCTACAAAAATGAATAGAAATTACATCAACCTATAATAAAATCTACCATTTATCTTCAAACCTGGCCTACTCCCAATGGTTCATTCACCCAATAGTCCTCAAATGAGAAACCATATTCCATAAACACCATCTTCTCCACACCCTTCGACCCTTCTGAACCAGCCACTTTCTTCATAGTCTTTTTTTTCTTTTTGGCCTTCTCCATTTATTTCTCTCACAAAAAACTCTTCAACAAATTCCAATTGATAGCTCGCTCAACTTTCCTTGCATTTGTGTTAGCCCCAATTGCTCATCTCATTAAAGGCATCAACAAGTGGATTTCTTCCTCCTTCATTTTCTTCTCCTCATCTCTGATGTCAAAACTAACACCCATTATAGCCCTTGCAAGCACCGATTGAAGACCATAGAGTTAATCATTATCAACATGTAAGCCTTCATTACCCATTCAATTTCCTGCTTTTGACCAACCTCTAGTCCCCATGCCACTATCATTGTGACAATGTGAGCGTTTATGTTGTACCTATGCTCTGTTTGCAAAATATCCTTCCCTAGAAGTGTTTCCAAGGCCTACACAAAGGGCTTCTCATCAAATTTAAATATTGACTTGATTCTCCTTTTAGAAATCTAACCAAAAAAATCCAACTGCAACTTTGGTGTGTATAGTGTGAAAGTCACCTCCATTGTATACTCCTTACTGTCACTCACATTGCACAATGGCCTCGCATGAATATAACTCCAAGTATTATTCTCTCCCTATAGATCCTCTATACATCACCTATCCACCTTTACCAGCAATGATTTCTTCTCTAAATGGTGGCGTATGATCAATCAAAAGGTTTGAGTACAAGATCTTGAAAATCCTCAAAAACACATTCCCTACCTCATCTTTGAATGAAGTTCCCATTTGGAAAGAATATCTACCACTTCATTCCCCAATTATCCTACATGCAAGATTTGGTAATCCTCAAAGGTGGATACAATTTTCTTGGGAATGAAGATATATTTATTCAAATTATAGGAATCTATTTCTCCATTTGTAATTGCATTCATAATAATTAAAGAGTCTCCCTCAAGCTAGATTTTTGATAGTCCCAATTGTTTGCCCATTTTTAGTGCTTGAATATAGTCTAGGCTTTAGCTTCATTGTTTGTTCCATATCCAATGCCATACCAATCCCATAGACGTCTATGTTGGCCAACACATCTATTTTGGGCTTTACCTTCCCAATCCCATGCCACCCAACCTGCACCTAATGAGCCTGGATTACCCTTCAACTCACAATCAAAATTTATTTTCTACCAGCCTTCTTGTAGTTTAGACCACTTGACCATTTTTTCCTTCCTATTTCCTAGATGAACTTGAGAAAGCCCATTAACAAGTCAATATTTGATACCCAACCATGATTTTTGGATCCAACCAATTAATACCCTTCCTCTAATGGCCAACCTTGTAAAATATTCTACATTTGGGAGGTAATGTTTACCCCAACATAGACATGTTGGCCAATCATTCATTGCAACTACAAAGTCAATAAGTTGATATCCTAGAACTTTTCACTAAATACTTACTATCCTTTTCTCCATACCAAACAACTTTATCTTCTTCTCCAGTCAGCAATATTTTTCTTTCCTTGAAAATGCTTTGCATTATTACTTTGTGGCACTCACTTAATCCTAATCCTTCTACGAATTTCCAACTCCATTTGTTCTTTTTCATTAATCTCCCTCTCCATATTTAATCAATAACTCTTGTGACCTATCTTTGTTTTAAAACTTGCTTCAAATCCTCCAACTTGCGATTTTTGCCCAACATCTAGAGGTTGTCCCAAGAATCCTCTCAAAAATTTGTAAATTGACCACTGCCCAAATGTAAAATTAAACGGTCTATGATCATTGGTCTACAAGACACAATCAAGTTCCATATTGTCGATCCTTTTGGTGTATTCTGAATTGTGAAAATTATTTCATTTGCATTCATTTGCTTTGTTATCAAGATACTCTTCTTTTAAAATTTCCACCCACAATTGGTTTGGGTTAGATTACATACTCTAAATAAACATTTCTCCCATTGCCTCATTCGTGATTTTCTAGTTGCATAGACCAACCCCTTCATCCTTCTTTGGCCCACATATCTTTTCTCATGCTAAAAGGGGAATTTTTTCTAGATCCCTAACTCCATTCCAAAAGAATTTTTGCATCTTGTGTTCTACAACTTCAATGACTTTATGCAAGATTTTTAGGCACATCATTGAGTAGATTGGAATTGTAGAAAAAATTATCTTAAGCATCAGACTTCTACCAATAGAAGAAATCCATTTACCTTTCCAACCATTGATTCTTTTCAAATAGCCATCCTTAAGATCTTTACACAATTTTGTTTTATTGACACAACCAAAAAGGGTAATCCCAAGCTACTTACCAAGGAGAGAACCCAACTTGATTTCAAGAATCTTTGATATCTTTCTCTATTTGTGAGCAGCCATAATAAAAAAAGAATCTTAGACTTTCTCTAGTTTTAATATTGTTGAGAGATTCATCTATATTTGTAAATCATTATCTTCATAACCCAAGCCTCACATGGAGATGCCTCACTCAAGAGAATGGTATCATTTGCAAATTAGAGGTGAGAGATAGGGTTTAAGAGCTAAGCAACTGTAATTCCTTTCCACACTCCATCCAATCTCTTTCTTGATATTAACCTCCCTAAAGCCTTTTCCATGATTATGAAATGGAAAGGGGATCTAGGGTCTTCCTATCTCAAGCCTTTAGATGAATTAAAAAAACCTTATGGGTTTCCATTAACAAGGATTAAACACATAGGAGAACAAATGCAACTTTAAATCTAGCCCACCCATTCAAAGTAGTAACCAAACTTTTCAAGCACTTTGAAGAGGAAATTACTATTCACTTCATCATAAGCCTTCTTGATATCAATTTTAACCATCATTCGTTTAGTACTGCTAGATGCACCAAATGAATGGCCTCATGGGCAACAAATAATACCTTACACTGTGGACTTTCTTGGAGAAAATCCAGTCTACTCAACCAATATCACCAATTTAAGGGTGCTCTTAAATCCATTAGCAATAACTTTAGAAACTATCCTATAAATTGTATTGCATAACGATATTGGTCTAAAACTATTAAAAGTAGATACTTCATTCTTTTTTCAAAATTAGAGCAATAAAAGTGTTATTCAAATCTTTCAAAATAAAACCACCTCTTCTGGATTCCTCCACCACTTTCCAAATATGAATTGCAAATTTCCCATAAGTTTTTAAAGAAAATTATAGGAAAACCATCAAATCTCAAGGCTTTTTCTCCACCCATCGAAAATAAGGCAACCTTAATCTCGTACAACTTGATTGGCTCCATAAGCATCTTATTCTGATCTTCAGAGATGCATTTTGGGATCATCTCCTAGATATCATCCTCTAACCTACCATCAACATTCCCTACATTCAATAATTTACAAGTGCATCTTACTACCTCATTGTTAATGTGTTCCTAATCTCTTAATACCTTTCTTGCTTCATTTTCATCAAAAATATTTTATTAGACAACCTCCTTGCTTTTACCAAATTACGGAAGAACTTTGTGTTGTAATCTCCCTCTTTCAACCAAGTATCTTTGGATTTATATCACCAATAAATCTCCTCCCTAGCAAGAATCTCTATACAACTTTGTTTCAACCTCTTTTCTTCAATAAAATTAATCTCCTCCATGCCATCACGAATCACTTTGGAATGAAGATGATCCTATTTCTCTTCCAATAAAACATTCTTAGAGAAGATATTTTTAAACTATTCCATATTCCATTTCTTAAGGTGCTCCTTTAAATACTGTAATTTTATAAAGAAGATAAATGCCATGTTACCATACCTTGATGTTGTTTAGATCCACTAGTTGATAATGAGCTCCTAAAGCCATCAACCCACATCCACATTTTATCAATCTTGAAAGGACATCTGGCAAGATCCATATCTTCATGAATTATCAAATTTATAGGGTAATGGTCTGAATTGGACACCAGAAGAATCTTAGACTCAAAGACCCATTGTAGATCTGCCCAGCTACTAGTAGCAAAGAATTGATCTATTTTTTCTGTAATATTCAAAAAAACCTTACCTATGGTTGGTCCAAGTATAGTCTCCTACTTTAAATTTTATGTCCAACACTTCATTATCATTTACAAAGTTATTTAAATCTTTCTCAATTGTTCCAAGCCAATCAACACCACCCTTTTTATTTGAGGGAAGAAGGGTGGCATGAAATCCCCTCCCAATATATATACTATTTCTTCATCATCCTAGATCAGTTCTGAAAGTTGTTGCCACAAAAATTTCTTGCTAATAGTGCTTGTAGGCGCATATCTATTTATGAAAAAAAAACCCTTATTAAGTGATTTTGAGAAAACTCCCACCATTAGCCAATTTTTGTCTTGCTTAACAATTGAATAAGAATTGTCGACTCATTCAATAACACACCCAATCCACCTAAAACAACCTTTGCTTCCATGAAGATCACATTCCACACATACATTTTTTTCTCGAAATCTTTGATATCATTTCTCTTAAGTTTTGTCTCTGTAATATAACCATATTTGGGTGCGACTGATAAAAAAACCTCTTGATCAATCAACATTTGTGAGGGGAATTGTAGCCCCTAACATTCTACAAGAAGACCGTCATTGCTCATAGGAAAACACGTAGCCTTTTTCTGATCTAAGTTTGCTTTCTCCTTTTTTATTTCCAACATTTTCTAGATGCATCTTAATATTTTTTTGCCCTTTCCTTCTTTTCTCTCCTATCTTAGATTTGTCCACACTAGTCTTAGATTCATGAAACAAATGCTTTTCTAGAATTCCCTCCTTTTCAAGATCTTTCATGCATCCATTAGGTGAGGAGCCCAAATCCCTTACTTCCTCTAAAGAGCTCTCCAAATTTCTAACGAGGAAAACTTGAATATCTTTTAAGTGAATATCATTCAACAAACCATTATTCCTTTCCATCTCACTATCCATTATTGTACTTTAATAGAATCTATCTTCTTCCCATTCCCCTTGAGAGAGACCACCTCCTTGGCTAATTTTTTTTTTTTTTCTAAATATCTCCCACATATGCTAATTTGAAGTATTTTTGTTTACTAGAGCATTCCTCTGATCCACCAATAGTTCCTTTCTTCTCATACCAAAATAGGTTGTATCCAATGATCCTTTCTCAAGATCAATGAGTCCCTAAGAATTACTTTGTAGTGTAGAAGGGGAACAAAAGCTTTGGGCTCCCTGATGCATCTCCAACACATCCCCCCTATCATCATTCTCTTCTCCTTCCTTCAGTATACTCTCCTTTTACACCTTAGAATCACTACAAATATTTTCCATTGATCTCTCAACCTTCTATGTATTCCTAGGAGATGTGTCATTATTCAGGGGGTTTGTAGTCAAGGTTCTTTCTGCCTCATTTATTTCATCTGAATAACTTTCCATCTTGGGGTACTTGCAACTCCTTTTATAGAGGACCATGCCTCCCCCATCTAAAGCATGGTATCTATTGATTTACTTTGTTCTCTAAGCCCCACACCTTCCCCATCCTCATGATTATCAGACCCTAATTATGTTGTTATTTTAGTTCCAACACACATTTCTTCGAGTTTATTTTGGATCCGGTCTTGTTCCAAATCTTTACATTTTTTATCAACAATATAGTACTTTGTATGGTGCCTTGTTCTTTTACATTTCTTACAATTCTCTACAATTTCTTCAATCTCTATCTACTATACCCATTCACCATTTGTGGTACACATTTCAATAGCCTTCGGTAAAGGAAGATGGGGCCTCCAACTTCTTCAATTTCTATCAGCTATTAGAAAAATAATTTTGAAATCTAAAAAATGACAACTATAAGCTAGGGAATATATTTTAGTGATTAACTTTCCTAGCCTACTATACATTGTCTGACTCTAGACTAGTCATGATCAAGCCCAATTTCATTTCCACTTAAATATTTTTCTTGCTTTAAATTTTTACCATTTAGTAAGTGGAAAATCTAATATATAAATTTGTATATATTTTACTCCAACAAATTTTTTCATAATATAGGTTTGATTTGTAGCATGTGATAGTACCCTATATGGTAAGAAGGTATAGGTCATTGTATTTCAATAGCATACAAAAATTTTAAAACCTAGATCCCAGTGAAATCAAAAAGCACTTATCAAAGTTCTATGAAAGAAGCGGAGATTACAATGACAAGAATCTTGAGACCTTCATTAACCTAACACATAACTATGAGGTAACAAATTAGGATATGGTGGTAATTGTTTTTGTTTAATCCTTACAAGTTGACGTTAGAGAATAGTATGGTAATTTATTTAATTTTTTTGTTTATATATGGGATGATTAAAAAGTAGTATTCTGAAGTATATTTCTTAGTATGGTGAATGCCAATTTGTCAATTAATATATTCAAAAACATGCAAAGAGATGAAAATGAATATATTTTCACATTTAATTTCACATTTTCTAAGTCTTTGATGGAGATCATAGATAATGTTATATCTATTGATATAATGAGTATAGTCTTATATTTTGGCACATTTCATTATGGGTTAAGTTTTCTTCTAAGAAATAATAACCCTACAAGAATTTGGAATGCATGTAGCAAATGACAAGTGACATTGATGAGAACGTATAAAGACACTTTGCTTATAAATATGAAAATTGCTTGTTGTACTTTTTTTTTACCTCCTACAAAACCTTCAAGTAGTTGGGAAATCTTTGCAGGTTGCACTCACCTTTAGTTTCCACTATATTTTATCACTATGAAGTTTTAGGATATACATGCGCAAAATTGCATATTACTTCCTATCTCTACAAACAATCTTTGCCTATAAACCTTTCTCACCCATTTACAACCTCTTGTTTCTTATTGTGCTCACTAGAATCGTCCCTCCCATGCATGATTTTGTTACTTCCTTACTTAGTTACCTTGATCTTATAATTTCTATTATATATGAACTCTCACTCCCTTCTCAATTTGTAAATGGTTTCTCAAACTTCAAGTTTTGCAACCTTTTCGAACAAACCTTTCTAGTCCATCTACAACTTGAAAATCCTTTTCCTCTTGCACCTCCACCATATGCTTGTTGTTGGGCTCATTTCTCCATGTGCAATTTATAAATTGCTTTCATGTTTTTGCCTCCCACCAATCTCCATATGCAATTTTGCCTAATTATCATGTGTTCATTCTTCATGTCTATCTAGATGATGGATTATGAGGGTACAATGATAATACATTGTCTATAATGAATATGTTGCCTTGGTGGTAATGGTGGACCTACTCTTCTTATGGAGAAGAGTGGTGGGGTACATCTTCTCTAATAAAATGCAACAAATTTTCTTTAGGACTTAAAGGAGACTACAATTATAATAGATGATTTATCTTTATAGATTTGACCCTTCAAATCAATTGTGATCATGTTTTGTTATTATTTGTAGTTGCATGTATGATATAAATTTAAACATGAACCTCTAACATACATTACTAACAATGACCCCCAAGGTAACTTAAATTATTTAAGATAAATTACACTTTTAATAAATATTCAAAAGGACAATATGCTCCATTGTTAAAAGTTTCTTATTCATACTATAAAAATGATAATGATATTATTATGTTGGTTGGTGACTCACATATATAGACCAATGGGTGATTTTCCCCTACTTAAAGTGTTTTGCATGCTTGGCCATGTGTTTCTAAAAGTATAATATTCTCTATTTTTAAAAGTTTCTTCTCCACAATGTGAAAATAATAAGGATATGATTATGTTGGTCTGTGGTTGATGACTAGCATGTATACGCCAATGGGTGATTTTCCTCTACTTAAACTATTGTTTATTCTTGGTCATATTATTTTTATGGATGATTTTTCATTGGCAAGTCCTATGTAGTGTACTTATTCTACCAAGATCAAATCTTCCATACTAGATCAAATTTGTTACATTGATGAAAGTGCAAAATATTATTGGTAAGAGATATGTGTGTAGGAGGATTCTTAATCAAATAAGAAATATTTTCCCTCATTCTTGGAGTGACATACTATGAGGATATCCTATTTGGTGCAAGATCAACTCCAATTGAGGATAGTTATAGTTGAATTTTATAATTGAGAGTTGTAACACATAAAAAAATCATGAAGGTTGTAGCACATCAATCCTTATGGCTCAAATTCAATTTTCTTATGTAAACGTATGTTGCAAGTCAACAAAGGGTACTTAATGTAGGAGTCTCTTCACAAAGTTATTTTCTCTAGATATTTAATTGGGTGAATTAAAGGGATAGGTATAGCATGGTTCCTATTAAGGTTGTGCATTTACTTTCTTGGTGGAATATTAATTAGTCGGGAAATCCTTGCAAGATTTTTTAAAATGCATTATAAACAATCGTTTTATTATATAAATTGGCACAACTTTTTCCCTTATGGATTTTCAAATATATGTTATATAAAAAATTTGCTAGTTACATATGGAAATACTTAAATGCTCATTCAAAGATCCTAGCTTATGACTTATAAATTATGTCTCTAGTACTAAGGTTTAGTTCAATTTCCCAAATGAATAGTGCACTGAATCTTTGTCATGTTTCTATCCTCCACCATTCCTAAAATATTTAATCATATTGCTTATATAGTAAATTGGGAATAATATTATTTTTTGTGTTATACATACTACATAAATTATATCTATTGAGCGTCTTGAGTGATTGAGAGTGGTCATATATTTTGTTAGATATGCATGTATCAAGGATCTTAGTAGCACATACATTTTATATGTTAAGGGGAGTTACCTAGCGTAAAGCAAGTTTATTTTCCATTTGTTGTTATATGTGTGCACATGTGATCCACTTTATGTGAGGTTTTGTTGATTTTCACATAGCTATCATGTATATGGCTAGTAAAGGGATTTACATTTTATTATCTTATTGTGACCTCAAGCAAAACACCTTCCTAGATTTAAAAAATCCTAAAGAAGAATAGGAGGTGCAAGCTTCCATCAATTAGCCCAAGGTCATTCATTTTTGGTTGTTTCTTCTCGCCTCTTTGTAGTGTTCTTGTTCCATTTACATATCAAATAGTATCTTCATTATGGAATTAGAGCTACAATTTTGAAAGCTAAAAGATGACAACTAGATTCTAGGGAGTTTATTGTAGTGATGATCTTTTCTAGCCTACAATATGTTGTCATATTCTACTGGTCATGGCCAAACCTAATTTTATATGTGTGCTTGAATATTTTTATTTCTTCAAGTTTTCCCTATTAGTAAGTGGAAACTCTAGTATTTCAAATTTAATATGTTTTACTCCAACAAAGTTTTCCATAAAACATTCTTTTTTTGTAGCATGTGAGAGTTACTTATATAGTTAGAAGGTATAGGCCACTGGTTTTCAATACCATCCAAAAATCTAATGTTATGATTAAGGTGCATGATGGTTTCACTTGTCTTGCTATAGACTTTATCACTCTTCTAATTGACCATGGCTCTAAGTGCTTGAATGTTACCTTAGCTATTATCCCTACTTAAAATCATTTTTTGTGAAGTTGGGACATCCTTGACCCTCTTCCATGAAAGCTATTCATTCTACCATACATAAGTGTTTTAATTTCCCTCATAATGGGTCTATTATCACAATCAATCATAGTCTTTACCAACCAGTTGACAACAAGATGTGGAAGTTTTACCCTTGATTACTTTTGGCCTCAACAACCTAAAAATTTGAAACCTCAAAATGATTCTCTTTTTTTATTTTATCAAAAATAGAAAAATTAGATTATATCGACCTTGAGTAAACCTAAGGATCCTTCACCTATTGATATTCCTCGTCCTCATCCTGTACCTAGACTTCTTCCTACTCCTTCTATTCATCCTCTCTATTTTGCAGTCCCACCACGTACATCATATAAAGGAAAATGGCCTCTATCCTGTATCTCTCAACCTAGTGAGATTTCTTCCATTCCTCCTCTTATGAGGGAAGAAAAGAATCCCATGTTGATTAATCCTCAACCTTCACAAGTTTTGAGTCAAACTAAGAGAAATCCTAGTGTGAGAGAACACCAACAAAGACTTCATACCAAGGATTGTGAACTTGCTTCCCAAACCAATTCCTCCCCAAAGACACCAAATGTTGACTTGGTCCCATTTTTCCAATCTTAGCTTGACCCTAGGGAGAAAGTTCAAGTTAATCCACCACATCAAAAGTTAAAAATATCTATTCAAAATGAATGTTCATTTCTTTTATGTGTTAAAGATCCTATTGTGATTAGCTTAGATGATGATATTGATGTTGATGCTAATGCTAACAATGTTGATCCCAATGATTTTGATGATATGTATGAGTTTATTGAGATTAATCGTGAACTATCTTTAGAATTTTCAAAAGCATTAACTCTAGTTGCTAGTGACAAACAAAGTGACTCATCATTAGATCATGGTCCTTGTCTAGAACATGATGTAGCTCCATCTATTTTGATCACTTTTTCTCCTCTTGCATCTTGTCCAACACATCTAAGTGATGTTAAGCAAGATTGGGGGGCAAACAATTTGCTTGACTAGCTTCACTTGTTGAATAGACTCTTATGTGTGTTTGCTTGTATGTAATGTGCTTCCCCAATAATGTGTTACTTGAAATTTTTATGCTAGGCTATCTTGGCCGAAGCTATTCTGGCTCCAAAACAGACCTTTTGTACAGCATGATAACGGCGTGTTAGTCAATCACAACCGTTTATTGCAAAATTGACGGTGTAAAACGCATGACTAACACACGTGTTAGTCAATCCGTATTGCCATTTTGGAGCCAAAATAGACGCATCCGGCTATGGCCGAAGCTATTTTGACTCCAAAACAGACCTTTCGTACAACGTGATAATGACGTGTTATCTTTGGATGACCTTTATTGCTCTATTGACATAAGGTAATAAAGAGGTTGAATATATTATGACATTTTCTTATTTGTATCTCAATACTTGTATATGTCATATCAATGTGATATTGTTCATAAATGTTCGTTTGTGTTACTTGAGGGACAATGCAAAATGTTGAGATCTCTCTCTTTGCTCTGTAGTTGTACCATGTTGACCGAAAAATACTTCTTTTTGTTCATCTAGCGTGTCACATATATTTGTTAGGTCACAGATCCAAACCGTACCTGCAAGAACGACATTTGTTGTCTTCTTATTGCAGATAAGTGCTGATTTTTTGCAATAACCTGGAACCAAGTCATTGTCGACTCGATCATGGGTTGTCGTGTTCTTGCAGGCGTGCCCCTGCAAACAACCTACCAATTTAAACTTTCATCGCTTTTTCTGCATACTTTACCTTTTGAAGCACTGAATTTCTTTTTTTCAGCAATAGGGCGTTTCTAACATATCCATTCTTGATTTTGTTTTCTTTTTCACCAGAGCATCAATTTTCTGTTAATGGCTTCCACTTCAACATCTGGTCGAGGACAACAGGAACGCGATCCATTTTGGGTGCTTGAACCTCCCAAAAAAAAGATAAAATCCTCCTTGACTGCAAAACAGTTTGATGTATTCATCAACCATCGAGGCCCGGACACCAAAACGAAGGTGGCTCAGCAGCTCTACGATGCTCTACAGGAAGCTGGGATCCGGGCATATCTAGATGCTCCAGAGACTGAACTCGGAGATTATTTTCCTTCTGCCATTAAGAATGCCATATCCTCTGCCGTAGTGCACATAGCCATCTTATCACCGCAATATGCAGAGTCTCCTTGGTGCTTAGCTGAGCTTGCTTTGATGTTCCAAACCAAGGCTAGAATTATTCCCCTCTTCTACCATGTTCAGCCATCAGACTTCCGCTACATCAAAAATGGAGTTGCGGAAGCATTTTCCAAACACGAAGAGAAGGGCAGATTTCCTAGTCATGACATTCAACAGTGGAAAGAATGCCTGCAGAATGTTTCATGGCTCAAAGGCTACGAACTCAACAAAGAAAATGAGTAAGACATCATCATGTGCTTTCCATGCATATATATTTCTATATTTTGTTAATTTTTGTTTTCCTAGAAACTAGTTTAACTAGTCTAGGAATCGTTTTGTATTTACTATTATAGCTTTTATACTTCACCCTGGACAAAGTGTTGGTTATGTAAGTCTAAAATGGCTATTAGTAAAATCAACTCTATAATGACGGACTTTCTCTCGAAAAGTTCAGGAGATCCTTTTGAACTTTGTTTTGAGCCTCGAATAAGATCTGTGTAATTAGAGAAAGGGGGCGCTTAAGATTTTTAAAGTAGTCCTGTTGGCTAACTTGCGTGGCCAGGAGATTTATTTCTCTCAATAAGAGTGTTTATTTGATCTGAATTATTTTGCCAATTTAGAGGACAATACCTAAAGCAGAATTGGTGGTATTGTAAACACATAATAAATCATATAAAAATTTCATTTCATTGAAAATATGTAAGAACCATACAATTTTTGGCAAATTCTGTGAAAGAGAGCTGTATGCCCTTGAATCTATCCAATTTGGGCAAACTCTGTGAAAGAGAGTTGTATGTCCGAGCCCTTACAAGTTAGGCAATCTTGTAAAGGAGATGTATGCCTGTGGACTTCATGAGAGCTGATACAAATTGGCTAACTCGACAGAAGAGATGCATGTCATAGCTTTGCAAATTCGTCTTAAGAGTTGTATGTCTATAACTTTGTAAATCTATAACTCTTCAACTCTTTGCAATTGGATTCGAATTGGGCTTATTTTTAAGCTTTCAAAGAAGTTGAACAACCACTACATTTATGTCCTCATCGGAAATCGAAAAGACAATCCAGTATTGAAAGGTCATTACATTTATATAAAGACAAAAATTAATTAAAGATTAGAATATTTAATACTCTGACTTATTTCTGATCATTATTCTTTCAAATTTGCTAAGCAGACTATTTTATAGTTCTTTATTTTATGATTTAGACTGAAGTGTTGTTCAGTTTTTAGATGGTTTTTTCGCCTATTCGCCATATACGGCTCTGTTGTGGAAAGTAAACAAGTTTTCTCTTCCATTTTACTGTACAAGTATTTTTATACGCTCCGACTGCTTTTGTGCTTCAGCCACTAAGCTTTTTCAATTCGATAAATATTTTTGTTTTATAAATTGAAAAAAACTAAATTACTTACAATATTTTAATTATATTTTTGTTTTAACTTTTCTTACTTTCAGCGATCCGAGCAAGCTGTGCGATGATGTTCTGTCCGCTGTAGTTAAGGAGAAGCAAAAGAGAAAAATTCCATTCCAAGTTGCACAATATGCTGTGGGACTTGACGAGCTTGTGAAAGATTTCCATAGCCATTGTCAGAGAAATGGGCAGATGAGAGACAAGATAATTGGCATCTTTGGAATGGGAGGATCTGGCAAGACCACTCTCGCTAAATATTTGTTCAATAGCAAACATTCAGAATTTAGTGGATCAGCTAGTCTGTTTGATGTGCGAGAAAACCATGTCAAAGGTAAGCTGACTTCTTTGCAAAGTAAGCTTCTCAATGATCTGTTTCCTGGAAATCATTATTCATTTTCTAGTATAGAAGAAGGAACAGCCTATATCAAGCATGAGCTTCAAGGGAGCCACGAATCAAGGTTCCTTATAGTTATAGATGATGTTGATCATCAAAAGCAATTGGATGCCCTGTTACCCAAGGATACCCTCAATCCCAATAGTTTAGTGATTGTCACAACCCGTGACGAGAGACTTCTTATAAAGTTCGAAGCGACAGTCCGTTATAAGATGAAAGAGATGAATCCAGAGCATAGCAAAGAACTCTTCTGCTGGCATGCGTTCCATACGCAATCTTGTAAAAGGGGATTTGAGAATTTGGTAGATAGCTTTGTCGAAGCGTGTGGAGGTTTACCTCTTGCTCTTCAAGTAATGGGTGGGCATGTTTTTGGAAGTGGCGTGGCTTATTGGAAGTTGCAATTAGATGAGGCTAAGGCAAGACTAGACAAAGACATAAGAGATACGCTTAAAATAAGCTATGACGCTCTGGAAGAGGATCAAAAACAGATCTTTATGGATATAGCTTGTTTTTTTACAGGGGAAGATGAGAGAAAAGCCATAAGTATATGGAAGGCTTCAGGTTGGAGAGCCGAACATGCACTTCAGACCCTCAAAGATAAGTGTCTTATTGAAGTGCAAGATGGGGTGTTTGCCCCTGTAGGATGCCATTATGAGCCAACATTTGTTTTGAAAATGCATGACCACCTCCGCGACTTGGGGAGGGAAATGGCAGATAAAGAAACGGTCCAGCCAACAGATAATCAAATGAGCCATCCTCGTCGGCTGTGGCGTCCTGAGGATCTTGTATGTGTTTTATGCAGCCTTAAATTTATGCTCCTAGTTGCAAATGATTTGTTTTCTGTAAGCTGTTAGAACATTTATAGGTAAGTTAGAGTGAACATTTTCTAACTACAAATAATTTTGAGTTCAGATTGGAATGAGAAAAATCAAGGGATTCCAAAGCACCCTCGCTGGGTCCGAAGGAAAAAGTTTCAGATGTTTCATAAATCGGGTCGACATTGAAGATGATTTTTATATGAGATGTTTTCTGGGGAGTTCAAGGACATCAACTGATTTACAAGTGCTTGAACTTTCCTCTATTTTTGGTCATCGGCGTATTCCTGAATACCCGATTCCTCTACAAAATCTGCACACTTTAAGTCTTGAAAGAGTATCACCTGTGATATTGTGGCAAAGGGATGACCAGGTACATGCTTTTTCTTGATCAAAAATTAAATTTTGGTCGCACCAGCAATTATTTCGGTCTTGTGAGATTTTTTATCATTGAAAAAAATAGTAGTTTGAACAAAGTGGTTGTAAATTCCAGGTTCTCCTCAAGTTGAAAGAGCTATCTTGCATCTTTGATAGTATCTTAGACTCCAGTCTTCAAAATATGTATATGAGCGATTTCAAGAAACTGCTGAGTTCGTTTGGAATGTTCAAAAATCTGAGAAGTCTGCAAATAGAATGTGGACCTGAGTTCTTAAGATGGGAAAGTATTATTGAATGGAATCGCTTGCAGAAATCTATAAGAGAACTCACCTATCTGCAAACTTTAAGCTTGAAATCCTTTAAGGTAGAAGGGGAATTTGCTCTAAGCAACAGGGGAAAGACAACTGTTGATCTGTTTCCTATGAGAAATCTTGAGGCCATAATTCTGTGCGGTGTATTGAAAACAACGGTGGTCTCCATTAGTGGACAGTTCTGTCCCAACCTTAAATCTCTTCAGCTTTGTTGTATGACAGATCTGATTGAAATGGATTTGACAGGGATAACCACACTGGAATGTCTGACACTGTTGAAATGTCAACAATTGAGAAAAGTATTGGGCAATGATCTGCTAAAACTTGAATTTTTCAATATAAAATTATGTCCGACTATGAGAGAGTTCCCAAATTTTGGGGGTGTCAATTGTCTCAAGAGGATCTATATTAGCCAGTGTGAGAACCTGCAGGATGTATCAGCTTTTGAAAGATTGGAGAGATTGAAGAGGATCTGGATCGCTTATTGTCCAGAGCTGAAGCGTATAAAAGCTATTGAACACTTGAAGGGATTGAAGAGAATCTGGATTCAGGGCTGTACACAGTTGCATGATGTAGTTTGTTTTAATGAATTGAAGGAGTTGAAGAAACTCTTCATTGGGAAATGTACAAGGATGCAGAATATGGAAGGCATAGAACATTTATTACGCCTGGAGAGCGTTATCATTGTTGAATGTCCGAAGCTGACGAATATAAGAGGCGTTGAAGAATTGGAAGGACTGAAGGAGATGATTATTTCAGATAGTCCTATTATAAGTTGTGTCGAAAGGTTGCAGGTACTAAACACAAACACATGTAGTTACTCATCATTTGTCCATTATTTCCTTTCAATATAGTGGCTATGTTGCGTGTTAATTTTTTTTGGAACAATTGCATCTCAATAAAGTATTTCTGTTCAGTTTTCGACTTTCCATATGTACTGTTGAAAATAATTTATCGAGGACACTATGATTTCAGAGATTGCCATCTGAGCATATAACTATGGTGGGGAGATCAGCTATGTCAGATTTTATTTCAAATGAGGGTGATGAAGATGAAGATGAAGAAGGATTTAGATTTGGCTATGTGAGGAGATCGTCCATATCATATTTTACCGCAGATAAAATTGGGAACACATTGTCTATGGTGGATGCTTTTTATGAAATAGAGCGTGAAGGAAATATAAATAATATTTTGGACTGGTTTCATAAAACCCATCGCTCACTCAGTACATTCATCTTCTGCGCTTTGGTTTGGGATTCTCCTCAGATAGAGGGCGATATTTTTAATGGGACCAGGATTGTGCGTCAGAGACCTCATCACCTAAGACATATAAACCTGTTTAGTGGTGCTGCAGACTGGATATATATGTGCGTAGTTAATGAAGAAAGGTTCTCAGAATATGACTCCTGGATTCCATCCTCTCATTGTATAAAGAAGGCGTTTATAATGGGAGTGAAGGCAGGCGAAGAAAGGAAAACCCTTCACATACTGCAAAGCTTATTTGCTAAACTATGCATTCACAACAGCTGAATATTCTGAAAAAGATCTGTTGCGCTTTGGGCGTGTTGATTGGTGTGAGAGAGTGACAGTGATCTTGATTGCTCTGAGAGATTGGCTGCAGAGGAGCATGCTCTTTCTGATTTCGCCGACGATGAAGAATACATTGGTGGTGGTGATGATGATGATCATAATGCAAGTGACTTTTAATTCAAAATTCACTTGTTGCAAATGAGATTATGTAGATCTTAAAATACAGATTTTTTAAAAAATCATATGGGTCTTTATATAGAATGATCTTTTATTGGAAAAGGTTTTATACTCAATAAAACTAGCAGTTGCACGTTTTTTTTCGTGCAACAAAAAGCCAATAGGCTGTGTTTTTTTGTGTAGAAGGTAGTTTGAGGATCAAAACATGAGAGGCAAAAAGATGAAAGACAATATCCCACAATCATAATACCAACAATTGTGATAAAGGAATTAATAAACACCAAAATGAATGGTGGGGCTGAATCCTTGCTCGAAAGAATAACCTATAATTTGGTGTTTATCGACTTCATTTGACATCAGTAACCTAAAAGTGACATTAGACTTGTAATTTTTCAAATAAATTTGTGAGGCTTGACAAATTATCAATTTTATAAAGAGGTATACAAACAATACCATTTTTCCTATGGCCCTTCCATACACAGATCAAGATGTCGCAGAGAAATATGTTATAGCGTGTTTTCCATCTGTGGCAGGGAATTGAAGGAGAAGTTCGATCAATGAAATAAGCCTTGTGTAGACAAGGTGATCAACAATAGACATGCCTTGCCAGATGGTAGGGAGTAAATAGGGGTGGTGTAGCTTTTCAAGAATTAGGTTTGATATTGTGTTTGGTATCTCTGTTCAGGTGTATATGCTGGTTGTGTTATGGTTTCTATGTCTGAATATGTGTTTTGTCTAGGATTTCAAGAGATTTGCTGCCACGGAAATTTTTAACAGTCTTTGTATAATCTTGCTAGATCGCAACTGTTCTTCGGAGTAGATTTTGATAGTTGTATCTATGTGATCAAAAATGTTATGCAATTGTTTTTATATCAAAGGCGTATGTACTTGAAACCATATGCATCTATGAGTACAATTAACAAGAACTTACGACATACATGTTATGGATTGAGCTCCACAACCTTTGTCTAACAAAATCATCTCTAAAACAATTCCAGTGTTTTGAGTATAAAAATAATATCTACAAAAAATGACAATGTGCTGGATAACGGTAACATAACAAAATGACCCTAACAAGATCTCCAGGGAATGAGATTATAAACAATACTAATCAAAGGAAATTATGCACGCTCAATACCAGAGAACCTTTTTTAAAAAAAAATAAATTTACAGATTACATAAAGGAAAAGTTCAGGCTACAAGTATAACTGTGATCAAACATCAAAACTAGAACACACACCCCAAAAAAGCCTTAGCAAAGTTGCGTTCGTGAAATTCATGATAGAAAAAGATAATTATGTAATGAGTGATAATTGTTACAGTTTTAGTGTTTAATGATACAAAAGCAATTGAAACCCCTTTGCAAATTCCAAGCATTGGGAAAATGCAATTCACAAATAAAATGGTTGTTTACCTTCAAAATTAATCTCCTAAAAATGGAAAAAAAATTTGTTTTGTAAGAGCTCAAGAAAAGACAGGACCCTCAGGGATCTGATCTGGTCAACTTTAGTAAAAGTTTATAGAACTAATTCGGGGTCAGGGTTAAGGGTTTAAGATCCCCTATGCATATGTTGTACACACATCTCTGAACTTCTAAAGAAAACTCGATAAAAATAATAAGCGTCCTATTCCAGTATTTCCACATTCACCACAAAAGGACTGAGTGGAAAATTGGTTGAACGCACTCTTCAAGGAAATGCAATACAATTCTAATTGTGAATAGTAAGAAAACAACCTAAGTTCATATCTCTGTTTGGCTCATTCAAGTCGGCTATATCTAAAAACTTGAACGAGGCTTAAATTTACTAATAATAACTTAAAAAGGCCACCGCTACATATGACAGGGATCAGCTTACCATAGCGGAGTAAACTCATTCATGCGATTCATCGAGAATAAGATTTGAGGCCTGATCAAAGCCCCTCAAAATACCCTGCATGTTATGTACTTTCAATTCTCCACCATAGATACAAAGCACATATTTGAATAATCTTTTTAACAGAAGAACCCAAACAAAAAACAAATATACAGTGTATAGAGCTTCTATTTGGGAACTCCGTAAAAAGACTGTTCATATGCAATTGATTGTCTATTGGCAATATCAGACCTTATGAAGCATGTAGATATTGTATTGTAAGACTTATGAAAGTATCGTAAATTCACTTACAAGTGTCTATTTTAGAATGATCTCCTCAACATCCCGTACCTTGAAATCATGAAAACAAATACAGTGTATAGAGCTTCTATTTTAAAACTCCATACAAACATTATTCATTAGCAATAGATTTATGATATAAAAGAAAGATTTTGTAATGACAAATAAGAATACATGCCTATATATTCAAAATTCTCTTTATGCCACAACTTAAAATTTATATATTCTTTTACAATATTCAACAATAAATCATATGATATAAGATAGATTTTACTATGTTTATATCTTATAGCCTATGTGCTAGAACAAACATACAACTTTATCTCCAATTTTCCTATTGAAGTTGAGTTCAATTAAGCATTCTCTCCAACAAATGTAGCATTCATGGTTTCTGTTCTAACCACTGTTGTATAATTGACTCATTATGGCCGGAAAACAACTTGTTCCCTGTACTGAATAGAGTAAATGAAAACACATAAGAGCTTGTAAAAATCTAGCTGGAAGTAAACAAGGACATTGCCAAAATTCGAGAAAACAAATTGATAGAGCAATTGACAATGATCCATTGTGGTTGAGAAACTTCTTCCCTGTACTGAAGAGAGAAAATGAAAATGTATAAGAGCCAGTAAATATCCACCTGGAAGTAAATAAGGACATTGCAGAAATTTACGAAAACGAATTGACAAAGCAAAGTATATGCCTCCTAAATCGAATCCCCCAAAAGATAATTTAAATAAGTAAGATGAGAAAGATATGTCTAACCAAAATAATAGAAACCATTCTCAAATTCACATGTGACCGCCATTTTTTATGGTGCTTTCTTACTTTTTCTTCAGAGAAATTTACAATAAGTGCATTCTGCATAAAAATACAAATATGCTTATCATGAGAAAGTAAATATTATTGATCCTAGCGATGGATAAAAAATGACTCTCTTTGTTTTGATTCAGATTTGACAAAAATAAGGTATAGGCAATCCGAAACAGAATACTGGAGCATATATGTTGTACTAATATTGTGTTATTTAGCAATCACAAATCTAAATATTAATTTAAAATTATTATTACTGTATTGGATATTCCAATCTAAAAAACTACTGTAAATGGAGATGGAGTAATGAAATTTCCCTCAATAATTGATTCATGATATGGTAAGGCAACAATATTTCAATCTAGTCCAAACCTATGCCTCATATTTCTCTTAACAACAATTGATAGAGTAGCCCATATATTATTGTTCCATGGTAAATGTACTTAATACCTGGATAAACAGGTATAGGTAAACCTACTTAATACTTGGATAAGCAATTATAATACTTAATTAAGTTTTGGTAAAAAACACTGAGCATCTCATACAAAGAAGGTATAATATTTGATTTAGTTTGGTCCATCCATTTTATCATCTATCTCCGAAAAATAAGCAATTGACAGTGTGTATAGTTGTAGCATGAAAAAACTAATTATGTTAGAATAAGCAGACAGGAATAGGATTGGTTACAGCCATGATAAGGTTGAACTTCTGACAGAAGAAATGAAGGAAGAATCACAAATTTTCATAGTGGTCATAGTGATCAAAGAGATCCTTGCATATTTGGAAGAGGTAAAAATTTTAATTCTTGCCATCTTAGTTAGAATTTCTGGTGTTCATTCAGGGCTTTCTCATGTTTTCTCAACTGCCCAATGATTTTACATTATCTGTGCTCAATTTAACTTTTTGGTAATGATATTGGGTTCTGCTAATATACATGAACCATAATAAATTTTCACTATTTTCAAGTCATTTTGAGTTATTTGTATTGAAGCTAGTGTTTGCTTATGTCTAAACTGATAGTTAGCTAAGTGAGTCATTATTAAGTATATTGGGCTCAATGTCATTATCTTTTGATTTGTATAACAGCTTTCTGGAGTTAGTTTTGAATGTTTGTCATGCACTTATTGCTTTTATAAGTTGCAATATGTGCAACATAAATGAATAGATGAATACTGATATAAATGTTGCTATAGGTGCAATAGCAGGTGGCCTCTCATGTTGGACCAAACAAAGACAATGCAGAGAATGTTATACTTAGTAATATAAGATGCTGGATATACAGGAAACAAGGACAAGTTCCCTTGATGTTAATGAGGGTCAACAGCAAAAAATTTCACTTACTATGTAGGCTACGGAAGGCAAAAGAGAAGCACACTTTCAGGGAAACACATTGGAAAACAAGAACTACGAAACCCTAGGAAAAATAATCCATAGATATATGTATACTTGGATTACTGTGTTGGTTTGGCAAGATTGTGGTGCTCTTAAATTTCACCTTTGGCGTTGCTATTGATTCTCTTCAATGTTCTCCCTTTTTATTGGCCTTCCCCTGTTAATTGACATGCGTGCGCTTAACTTTCCTTTCCAGGCAGTTAAGGTTTGAAGACTGGAAGCGTGGATGGCCGGCGTGCATAGCACAATTTGCCAAGTGCATATGTAGAGGAGCAGTGTGCACAACATCTTTTACTAGCTGCACGAGGTGAGTAAACGACATTTGGAGGTGTTGTTGTCTCCATACCGTCGGGGAAAAACACACAAGCATGCAGGCTGAATTGAATTGAGGCTACTTTTTTCATTTGTATGTGAGGTGATGAAGGTAGTGGTTCAATTACTAAATTGCATTTAACAGGACAACCAACTGTCAATAGAAAGGCCTATGCCTGGTATGAAATCATATGGTTAGAATGTTGGTCAATTGTCCAAACTTCAAAATTGTTAAATCCCCTATAGAGAACTGAAATACCTTTTTTTTTGTCTAATGCAAATGTCTGAGAAAAATGGAAACTCACAAATTTTCTAAGGAAATATGAGAAGCATTTTGTAAAAGTTTTGAAGGTTGGTCCTAATCATAGTATCTTCATTCTGAAGAGGAGGAGGTTTTATTTAAGGTACTCCACAATTCATAGAACTGGGAGAGAATATTGTGGGAAAACCTTTGGAGGGGGAGGTCATTTGTAAATAAAATTTAATAATATGATAAAGATGAGACGCTTCTAGTTTCAAAAGATAAGTTCACTAAGGTGATCTAAATTGTTGAGACATTGTTCAAGTTAATATCTACGCTTATTATGACTAACAGTCACAGTTGCCATCTTTTCAATCTGCTTTGGACTTGGCTCTCTACCAATGATGGAATCAGTTCAGAAAACTCTAGTTGGAAAAGGAGAAACAAACCCTCTGCTTCAATTGCAGTCCTTAAGTCTGGTAGGGGCAGAACAAAGCTATACCAATTTAATACCAAACAAAGAGGAAAACTATAAGAAATCCTGGGTTATGATAACCAAAGGTACAATTAAATTGCAATTCATCAATGAATGTGATAGGAAGTTACATTTGAATCCAACATTGACGAAAAATACAAAGTTCTCTGGCTTAAACCTTTTAAAATTAATAATTAAAGTATCTCTTAGAAATAGCTATAATTGGAGGGAAAATCTATAAATCTTCTTATAGAAGCGCCAAATGTAGTACTCAACAAGGAAAAAATAGCGAAATAAAATACCTAAAATAGTGTTTGACTTGAGAGGTGATCATTTTGTACTCAGTCCAAACCAGTGTTCCACGGGCGTTGGGGACGGGGGGACGGGGGGACGAGGGGGACGCATTTCCGGGACGGGGGGACCAAGGGCCTAAATTTGGGGACGGCGGGGGGACGGCGGCGAGAGGGTGGCGGGGTGGTGGTGCTCATATATATACATATAGTACTTGAAAAACTAGTTTTGAAAAGATGTATAACAGTATAACAGTATAAGAATTAGATTTCAAATGAAACTATAGGAAATACCAAGATTACTTAGATTAGTGATACGTAACTAATTGCTAAAACTAAAAGTAAATAAAATTTGACAAATGAAATTGTCAAATTGGAGATTTCTCATTTCTATCATATGAATATCGAAAAAGGAAAATGAAAAATATGAATATCTGATGCCATTGCAAAGTCTATAATAATAAAGATGATTACATGATTCATCATTACAATGAGTAGCCAAATACAAATACATGTAGCAATAGCATTACAAAAGAGACGAGTCAAATACAAAATGACAAAACTGAAAAGTGAAAACTCAAACTATAGCTAATGGAGGCCTCTAATCATCTGCAAACTCCTCCTCACTGGAACTGCTGGACTCCTGAGGATCAAGGTCCCTCAAGCTCACACCAACTAGCCTTGCATCTGAAGTGGTAGGATCATCCTCATCAATCTGTGAAGGCTCCTCTGGCTCTACATCCCATCGTGCCGCTGGACTCTCCTTGTACATAAGTGTCTTGCGGTCAATGAGACGCAAAGCACTATGTACAGCCACAAGCTTCTCTGCTCTCTTAGAGGTAAGTCTGTTCCTCTTAATAGAGTGGATGAAGCTATATGTAGACCAGTTCCTCTCAGCAGCTGAAGAATTGGAAACCTGGGATAGCAGACAGATGGCTAGAGTGGTGGTCAAAGATTTCGGGCCATGACAAGTCCACCACAAAAGTGGGTCCTCCTGTGCCATAGTGTCTATATCCATCTTTGCCGCATCTAAATAACCTCTAAGAGTGGCAAATATTCCCCACTCAGTGCGCATTGTGCCGACATCTCTGGAATCAAACATCTTCTCTATGCACCTAAAGAAACCCGCCTTCACCTCATCATCCTCAATCGGTGTCATTCTACCCGGTCTAGCCTTGTACCACTTAGGATTCAAGGCAAAGGCAGCCATATGCAAAGGAGTGTTCAACTTGTCCCATCTACTCTGAATGATAGGCCAGATTTGCTCATTGTAGAATGCTAGAGAGGGGTCCTTCACTCGCACAGCAGCCCTCATCTGGCCAAGCATAGAGTCAATGCACTCATACACCTCTCCAAGGTTAGGTGCATCCCCATCCCCATATCTGATCACCTGGAATACTGGAGAAATGATGGAGACAATGTATTTCGCATCAGTCCAAAACACATCACTCTTCACTATCTCCTTCACCCTTCTCCCCTGCTCTGTCTTGGCCTCAGCCCACCTATTCCACTCATTAGTCATAACCATGAGTTGCAATGCCTCTTGCAACTCAATCATTCTCTCCAAGAGAATGAAATAGGATGCATATCTAGTGTCAACTGGTTTCAAGAACTCCTTCTTCGCGAAGGTCCTGAAGAGTGCATGTGAAATGTGGTGGTTGCAGATAAACATTTGCACATCTCTCGCATCGGTGACCACTCCTCTAATCCAGTCAATCTTCCCCATTTTCTTGAGTGCATTGTTCATGGCATGCACACAACATGGGGTCCACCAAATGTGTCTATAGGCTGCCTCAACAAGTCTCCCTGCTGCTCTACACACATAGGTTGCATCTGTCACTACTTGGACCACATTTTGTGGCCCAACCTCCTCAATAGCCTCCCTGAGGACCTGAAACTGGAAATTAGCATCTTTACGATGCCTTGTACAATCAACTGCTCTAAGGAAGTATGGGCCCTCTGCACATGTGACCATGACGTTGATGAGTGAATGATGGCTAATGTTCGTCCACCCATCCATAACTATGCTGCACCCCAATGCCGCCCAACATGCCTTCATCTTCTCCATCAAAATATTGATCTTGGAATAGCTTTTATCCAAGATCGAGGTCCTCATTTTCGTCTCCCCTGGTGGCACATAAGATGGTCCTCCCTTGGCCACCATATCCATCATCTTCCTATAATAAGGAGACCGTGTAACATGAAATGGAATGCCATTGGCAAAGAAGAAATTGCCAATGGATTCATCTATCTCATCTCTCAACTGCACATTAAACATATCAACAATGGGGTTGCTCTGTGGTGTATGCAACTTACGTTTCCCAACCCTGGCAGCAGTAGAAGTGGAAGTAGATGGAGATCCAAACATCATTCCTCCCGCCTGCGAAGCATGATAAGTATGTGGCATTGGCACATTCTAGTTGTCGTGAAGTGATGCCCTAGCAGACAAAGTAGTAGGCATTGAAATATTTGTGTCATCTGGAACCCCCCAAAGCTTGTTAAACTCAATTCTATAATGTATATTTTTGGGTTCCTCCAAAAACTTACAATGTTTCACACCTTTTCCTCTCCAAAATAGAAAGTGTACATTCACCCTGCTAATGCTACCGAACCATTCTCTGTCACAAATATTGCACTTCCACTTCCTTGTTCCCCCACTTGAATGTGATGCAGTGCCTTGTACTGATATTTGTGAAGCAAACTGTTTTAGAGGAGACTTAGGATCAAAATGACCCCTAGCATATGGTGCCAACAACTCTGAAGGGCAACCTGTACTAGCTGCTGCACTTGCCATAGAACTAGATTGGGCTCCAGGATCAGCCCCATGGTCACCCCCCTCATTTTCAGGTTCATATTCTGAATCATTCTCACTATGAGAATGGATTTCCATGTTATCTTCACTCGTGCCTTGGGAGCTCATTGTGAAATTTTCAAATTGACACTGCATTTCACAAAATAAAAATAAAAATAAAAATAAAATCAGCCTTGTTTAACAATATATTTTTAAATTTTTTTCCTATTCATCTCAAAATGAGATTTGATGTTGAATCTTGAGGGCAAAATGATGAATCATTTTGCCCTCAAGATTCAACATCAAATCTCATTTTGAGTCTTGAGATGAAGAGGGAAAAAAAATTTAAAAAACCAAAAATGACATAGAACAATGAAAATCAGAAAGTAAAACAAAAAAAAAACAAGAAGTTGAAAAACCCTACCTTGTGCTTGAAAAATCTCTCCAAAATGTAGAAGAATCTTCTTTTTCCTCTTCTTCTTGCTTCTTCTAGCTCCTATCACGCTTGTAGTCACTTTTCTCACCCCTTCAATCAATCTTCTTCAAGTATTTCCTCCTCTTCAAGTTGCTGGAAAAAAAATCAGTTTTCCAAAATGAGAGTGAAATCCAAAATAAACATGTTTTTGTGTTGTTTTGGGGGGTAGGGTGGGGCCCACGTCCAATTAGGGTTACCCCTTAACCCCCCCCCAAAAAGCACATGTTATAAAAAAACTTAAAAAAATAAAAAAAACTGACTTTTCTCGCGTGGGAACGCGGGAGATGCCTGGGCGTCTCCCCATCCCTCGAGGGACGCCTGGGCATCTCTTGAGGGATGGGGAGATGCCCAGGCGTCTCCCACGGAGACGCCCAGATGTCTCCACGTCTCCCTGGGAGACGTGGGGACGTCTCCACATCCCGGCGGCGTTTGGGTGACGGTGGCGGGACGGCAGGGGACGTCGCGTCCCCGTCCCCCCGTCAGAGACCCGGCGGCGTTTGGGTGGCGGTGGTGGGACGGCAGGGGATGTCGTGTCCCCGTCCCCCCATCCCCAAGACGTCTCTGACGGGGGGACGCGCCCAAAAAGGGGGGGGACGCGTCCCCGTGGTTCACTGGTCCAAACCTACACCAAGGACAAACCAATGCTAGACATCAAAGCATCTCCTTGAAATAAACAAAGCGAGGCTGGATAGTGACGAATTTTTTTATTTATTTTTTAATGAGAATGATAAAATTGAAAACAAAAAAAATGAGCTTCCATATAATTAAAAACAAACAAAGTGATCTTTCATATAATTAAAAACAAACAAAGTAATTGGAGGCAAAATATATAAATCTTCTTGTAGAAGTGCCAAATGTAGTACTCAACAAGAAAAAATGGTGAAATAAAATACCTAAATTAGTGTCTGACTTGAGAGATGAATCGATCATCATTTTGCACTCAGTCCAAAATCTGCACTAGGGAAAAACAATGCTAGACATCAAAGCATCTCTTTGAAATAAACAAAGTGAGGCTGGATAGTGACGAATCTTTATTTTATATTTTTGAAATGACAATAATAAAATTGAAAACAAACAAAATAAGCTTTCATGTAATTAAAAACAAACAAAGTGAGCTTTCATAAAATTGTTACTATTGTTCTCAGTCATACCAAAAATAATCAGAAACCAAAAACAACCAAAAACTAATTAAAAAGGGTAACAAATAGTACATTTGTGCTAACCATTGAATTTTCTCCATCGACAAAAATACCCTTTTCATACAAACATATATATGTGTCATCCAAGATCTTCCATTAAAAAAATCTTGTGATACTACAACCCTAAGCTTGCACCCATTGTCAACGATTTACCCTTTGCAAGGCATCTAGGGATAGCTGCATTACGTATTGAAACCAACCGTCTAGGGATAGCTGCATTACGTATTGAAAGCTGCATTACATATTGAAACCGACCGAATCATGAACGGAAAATGGTGGCCAGAAAATAAATTATCGGAAGGCTGACACTTTTCCGGGTAAAAAACCCCATACTAAAAGCCTATCGGCTTAATTAGAATTAGTATGCTATTATAATTAATCAACTATTTTCCTCTTAATGAAATTTATAAAAAAAAAATAATAATAATAAATTTTTTGATAATTTTTAAAGTATATATAAATAAATTATGTACAGATCAGTAAATTTATATATTTAAAGATTAAGCTAAATGAATCAAGTAGAAATTGAAAGAAGTTATTGATAGAATTAAAAGTTGTGTGCATAAGTGATATAAATTCTTAGAGAATTTGTAGTTAGATATAATTTTTTTTGGAAACTATAATATTTTTATTGATTTGGATATGTTTATTTTAAGTATGATATTGTATATGTTTTTCGAATTCACTTAAGTAGGTTAAGATAATCAGTTGTACATTCTTTTTCTTTCATGAGATTCTGATCTATTCTTATTCTCGTAGATTTGGAAACTTGACTAAGCAATCTTTTGTTTTTTGTTTTTATGTATTATCCTACTCTTTATTGGATTTGGAAATTATAAGGTTGTTTATATATAGTTTTATTTTCTTCTTCAATAGACTCAATAGCTTATCTTTCTAATCTCTAGATGTAGATTTGTTATATTGGCATTTGCACATCTCTCAAAATCTCTATCTTATTTTAATTAAGGCATTATAACTTTATTGTTTAAATCTCTCTTAAGAAATTATTGGGTTATCCATCTACTTGCATACTTCTAAAATGATACTGTAGCTCATGTTAATTTAAGTACTATAGTTCTTGATTGGAAAATTACAGTTTGCTTTCCTAAAATCTTATAAATTCACATTTTCTCTTTTCTTTTGTTTTGAATGACATAAAGAATTAAGAAAGATCTATAAAAATCTATTAATCTCTTGTGTTATATATTTTCTAGTAAGATCTTGATGACTACATACTTTCTAGTTATATTACCAACATTTTCATTGATTCCAACATGTCTAAAATTCTTAAGTTAAAGAAAAGCTTTTCATTTGTGTTGGATGACATAATAACAAACAAGAGTTTGACTCTTACATCAAGTGACCTACTCACAAAAGACACATTTTTAGTTCAAACAAACCTCACCATTGCATCTACAAATCTAAAGGCATTTTATTTCTATATAAAGGTTGTCAAATTTAGACACAAAAACTATTTTCTAAAAGAATCATTAAGGATCATACAAGTATAGAATTAAAGGTAAGTTTTTTTTTTTATACAGATAAACTACTAGTTAGGGCTAGTCCCCTTTCAAATCACTTTCGATTGGAGCTATTAACCAGTGAGACCACATTTTTGAGGGGCTTCATCCTCAAACTTGATCGACATTAACACCCTAATAACTCCTTGTATCTCCTATCTATATCTCCATTTTATCGCATTATCCCTTCGAAGACCAATCCTTCTCTCTCCATTAATCTCCTTATCCCTTCGGTCCTTATCACACCCTCCTTATCTCTCCAATAGCACAATTCTCCTTATTTCTCCAAGGGCACATCAATTCTTAATGCACTCCTGCATTACTTCAGTCTTCTACACATTCATATTCTTTTTAACTCCTCAACCACCTTAAACCCTAGTCACAACATAAACCCTTTCAGCAATAGCCTAAAACCCTAGACATGATGTCCTTTTAAAGGAGTCTGATTTCATGTCAGTCCAATAGGATTACATTTCAATTTCCTAGATTCAATGAATCTAGACATACTCAGTAACACAACACAAGAAGCACCGCTAGTGTGTCAGCACCGTCAAACAATCGGTGGATTGATAACTCATCACAAAATGTCAGTTGATAACTCATCATAGAGTATTACCGATTCATACAAAATACTGGTTGCCAGTTTGACAAAAATGAAGACTGGTCGAAATGCGTAATGTCGCTTTAATCCCTCGCAGTTTGCATTCACCGCTATCGTGTTGCATTCTTTATTTTGTCCATGCTGGCTCCACCTCTTTTGCACGCCACTTGCGTAAGGATAAACAATATCCAACATCAGCAATGGCAGGGGGCATTGTCTCCTGCAATCCACCATGGCACTTTGAATGGCTAGGTAAGCAAGGTCGCATCTTGCATAGGGGTGTCACCCAGGCATCCTCCGTACGCCATTTTTACAGACAAGACCAAGCAAACAGTGTTCAAGGTAGCATGTATGCATGTTGTGAGTCAAACACATAACCTCCCCTCAGGCAAGCATGCAACACAATCGTTGCATTATGAGGTCATCCTCATTAAAGGTAAGTTTTATATATACAAAGTTAGTTAACTAATAGAGGCTAATATTTAGTGTTTACATCAAATGCTACTAGCTAGATTAGTACTAGTGAAACAATCATATACCCAAAAGTTGATGAATACTAAGAGGAGGGGGGGGGCGTGAATTAGTATACCAAAAAGTCTTGCAATTAAACACTTAAATAGTCTAAAGATAAATTGGTAAAGCAGTTTAATAGACAGACCAGTTATCACACATGCAAACCAAAATGCAAATAATGCATTCACCCACAAAAGCAATACAACCATAACACAAAATATTTGACGTGGAAACCCAAATGGGAAAAACCACGGTGAGATGGAACTCACAAGTCACTATCTGCAGAATAGAAACCAGACTGATTAAGGTCAGACCAGTTAAGGTCTTACAGTGTTCTTCACCAGAATAGATCGTGTTAGGAATCTCAATCTCTGTTAGGAGATAAGTCCGATCAAGGACTACCTTGCTAGAGGATTTTAGATTCACAGAGGCGAACCACCTTGTTAGAGGATTTTACAAAAGGCTTTTGGGCCTACCCGGTTAAGGGCTACAGACTTGTCAAATATGTGAATAATCAACAAGTGTTTGATCTATCTAATAGCATAGACTGCTCAATTAGATCCTTGATAGCTCGTTCTTAATGCACTCTTGCATTACTTTAGTCTTGTACACATTCATATTCTTTTTAACTCCTCAACCACCTTAAACCCTAGTCACAACATAAACCCTTTCAGCAACAACCTAAAACCCTAGACATGATGTCCTTTTAAAGGATTCTGATTTCATGTCGATCCAATAGGATTACATTTCAATTTCCTAGGTTCAATGAATCTAGACATACTCAGTAACACAACACAAGAAGCATTGCCAGTGTGTCGGCACCGTCAAACAATTGGTGGATTGATAACTCATTGCAAAATGTCGACTGATAACTCATCACAGAGTATTACCGGTTCATACAAAATATCGGTTGCCGGTTTGACAAAAATGAAGACTGGTTGAAATGTGTTATGCCTCTTCAATCCCTCGTACCGCTTGAGGTCAACATGCCGCTTTAGACCGGGAAACACATTCTACAAAACATCAATAGTCTAAAGACTATAATACAACATACGAGTTGGAACAAATACCTGTTGTGCCCAAACTTATACTTATAAAGAGGATCTTAATGCAAGTGTGTGTCCATCAATGACAATCACAACATAAACATCAAAAATGCCAACAATCTCCCCCTTTGGCATTGATGGCAACACTTAGGAAATAAAATTTTGACATCTAAGTGTTTTACAACAAAATCATGCCATTAGCAAAATTGCTCCCCCTAAGCATATACACTATCCCTTTAACAATACAATGAATAACAATGTTGCATACAGAGCATAAACATTGAGATATCAGAGCATATATTGAAGCATATAGAAAAATTTGAAACTAGATACTTCTCCCCTATACTTCTCCAAAATAGAGTACTTCTTCCCCTTTGCCAACAATGACAAAGTATCGCTGAACAACCCTTTTTCTATTTGATATTAAAACAATAAATGTTTATGACAATAAGGAGTAGTACTTGTCAAAAACAGATTTATAGTCTTGCAAGAATTGCTTCATTGATAAAGACCAGGACTCAAGTAGGGAGGTGGCCACTTCTTTCTTTGTTTGCATCTGGGAGACCTGTTCTTCCATGGCATCAATTGTGCTCATCTCCTGTGTAACTGTCAAGGCATCTAGGTTCAGATAACACTTCTGAAGAATTTGCAGATGTGGAAGTAAAACCAGTTGTAGCTCCTACAAATCTCTAGACCGTGTGTTGATTTCTTGCTCCATTTTGGCTGACTGGATATGAAATCGGTGAATGGTTTGCCCATAATTTGTGAAGGAATCATAAGGCAGCTTGAATGTGCTCAAGTAGGACTGCAAGTCCTATTCAAGTTTTTGCTTCTGAGCTAGCACATCATCATAGAACAAATGGGGTTGACAGATTTTGCTGAGTAGCATATTCCCCTCATCTAGAGCATCCCTTATGTCCTTTTGTTCTTTCTTTAGTTCAGACCGGAGCTCATTCAACTTTTTCACCAGAGCTATATTAAGAGCCTTTTGATGCTCCTTCTTGACATTAGCCTCTGCTGCCTCTTCAAGACTCTACACTTGATCATCTACCACTGTGCATAGGAGCTTTAGTCTAGCTAATGAAGAATCGGTGTTTGGAAGATTTGTACCGGGTATCAAACTGGTAAGCATATCCATAGCAGCTTGGATTACATCCTGCTCCTTCTTCCGTCGATTGTTTTCAAGGCACTCTTGAGCTACCTTGATGTTCTGCATTAGCTCCAATTCACTTCCAGACTGGAGATCGATAGGACTGGTGATATCAGCCGATTTGGCTTGACTCCTGGTTGCCTTCGGAGTCTCCATCTGTGTGCTCTTCTCCACTTCTCCTGTCTTGTCCTTTTCTGCTTTCTTTTTCTCCGCTTCCTTATCTTCTTCTTCCTTCTTCTTTTTCTCTGCTTCCTTCTTATTTTCATGATCCTTGTCTTCTTCGTCCTCTCAGCTTCCTTCCTCTTCTCCTCTTCTTTCTCTTCCTCTTCCTTCTTCTTCTTTTCTTCTTCCTTCCACTTCTTCACTTCTTTATCCTCTTCTTCTTTCTTTTTCCTTTCATCTTCTTGCCTCTTCTTCTCTTCACCTTTTCTTTTCTCCTCTTCCTCTTTTCTCTTCTCTTCCTCTTTCCGCTTTACCTCATCTTCATCCCTCTTCTTCTTCTCTGCCTGTTCCCTAGCCACTTCCTTTCTGTTCTCAGCTTGCTCATTGCCCTATTTGGCCTGATGCTCTTGTTCTGTTCCCTCAGAAGGTATGTCCTGAGTGACATCTTCTACGTCTAGGGCATCGACATCAATAGTGTCGATTGGTTCTACAACCAAATTTCCTTCATCATCAAATGCTTCATCTGGTTTGGATATAACTGATTCTTCTTCTGCTTGCCGGTTGGCCAAACGTGCTTTGTGAGTCTGGACAACAATTTGCATAAACAGATGGGTGTCCTTTTCGACATCAGTAACTCTACCTTCTAACAGCCAGAGTCTTCTTTTTCTAGTGAAGAAGAGTCCTTTATTTAGATCAATAACATCATATAATTCAGAATTTGACAGGTTGGAAAGTATTGTGCAAAAACCTTCTCTCTAATTTCCTGTTCTTTCTCTATGGCAATGCGCCATCTATTATCTAATGACATATATAAAGAATCTGATGTTTGAGACTTAATCTCTGAGGGCGACCGGTCATTACTACACAGATACTGAATTATTTCCTTTTCAACCACTTCCTTTTCATCCTCATTGAAGTCATCAAAACACTCAAGTAAATCATTTAACACTTTTCTCCTAATATTCTTTATTGCTCTTTGACAATGTGTCAAAGGTTTATAGGAGGAGATATCTATATTTACCGGTGCTGAAGATGTCGGTTCACTCTGTGTCTTCTTTCTTGTCTATCTCTCCTTTTTGGGTTGCTCCTTAGACACAGTTTCTTTTGAGTCCGAAGAATTGCTTCTTGTCTTCCTCTTTCTCTAGAACACTTTAGCCGGTGCAGCTTTCAGTTTCTTCTTGTTGCAGTAGTAAACAGTGTTGATGCTGCAGGAACTGGCTTTGCCTTCTTCACTGTCGGTCCTTTCTCTTTCACTGTTGGTGGTTCCTCAGCTGGTGCTATCCTCTCCAGGTAGGTACCAGTTCTCTTCGCCTTAGGATCAAGTAGTGAGGCAATAAGAGTAGAGGCATACCCTTTCAGCATGTCGTACATCACCTCATAACCCATTGGCTCCACTTCTTCCATTCTAGGCTCAACAACCTCCATTATACATTTGTCTACTTGGATGGTGAAGCAGATATCGTCTTCATATTTCTTGATGATGTATCCTAATATCCTCACTCTTTGGCTCATCTTCCTTCTGAACTCATCAAAATACTTGTTCAGAATATCAGGGTAACCAGTTCCAAGTGCTTCAATGCTTTCCTTGATTTGCTTGGTTACCGGTTGGTCACCAGACCACTGAATGTCTCCTACTCCTGGGAAGTATCCTTGAAAGTAAAAGAACAACCCAACCAATAGTTGTCCAAACTTGAAACTTAGTGCATTATCTTGTTTGATTTATTTCAGGTTCAATAGGAGTTGCCTCTGCATACTGGTGCATAGGTCAAATGATGCATCCTCCTTTATCATTCGGTAAGCGGCATTTACCACTGCAACAGATACAGAGTTGATTCTGCTGGCTGAGAACGTCCGGTAGCCTATCACCATGCAGGCATACTTAACTAGATCATCCTTGATTGAATTTATAGTCATGCCCCATGAGTCACTTATTGAACCGGTGAGCTTGGACGTCTCAGTTTTGCTAACTATCCTTAGGGCTGGTACTTCCCCTATATTGCAAAAACCGGTGATTGCATGAATTGCCTACGGTGTGATATCATGCGTCCTCTCCAAGTACATTTTGTCACCATGGACCCTACTCAGAATAATCCTTATATGATCTTTTGTGAAATCCTCCAGAAAGTAAACAACATTGTGGAGTTTCTTCTTCTCCAGAATACTATACTCCAGTTTGATCATCTTATCTTGTCCACAAAATAGACCTAGTTGGGTATGGATAGCTAGAGACCCTAGGTCTTCGAGTTTACAATCAATATAATCTGAGATTCCCTCTTCTACTATCACTCTAGCTGGAACTTGAGATAGGGCATTATACTTTGACTTCCATTGAATAAAACTTTCAGACTCAATAGATGCACTAGAACTGGTATGAGATGCGGAAGCCATTGTAGAAATTTTAAGAACTCGAGAAATACCTTTCAAAACATGCAAATTTAGGGATTTACAATTCTCCTTTAAATCTCCTTTACTCCTCACTTCGTCGATAGCTGAATCTTCGCTTTGTGTTCTCTACTTGACCATTTGCTATTTGAATTTGAATCTCCTTCACGATTTCTCAATTTCTCCAAATTTATGCTCAAAACGCCTTTTTGTCACTCTGCTCTTTGAAAAACTTTTCTTCGCTCAAAAACTAATAGTCAGTAATGATTTCAAAAATAGTTTTAAACATAGTCCTCACCTACCGTCATTAATGCTCCTCCATTAGGGCATAAACCCTAATTTTCCTTTTTACCATTTCCGGTCTTCTGCCAAGCAACATGTATCATACATCGGTTAAGGTCTTTTGCCTATTTAAACCAGGGGTTCGAAAACATTTTACCGTTTGCTCCCCCTAAGACTTTTGAAGCTTAGTTTGTCGGTTCCGATATTTCCACACTAGGTGCAGAAACCGGTTCCTCTTCCAACATTACTGGTTTCCTCTTCTAGGTTTTGTTCATGTCCGCTTGAACTGTTTCAACATCAATTCCTCCTTCCTGAGTGACCGGTATATCATTAGATATACTCTTTCTGCTTCTACAGAATCTTGCAATGTGACCCAGTTTGTTGCAATGATAGCAAACCAATCCAGGTGCTCTCCAAGGTCCATTGTTCATGTTTCCATTCTTCCTTCTACATGTTGCAGCAGTGTGACCATGACCATTACAGATCATACAATTTGCTCTCCATTCGGTTGCCGGTTCTTGGCTGGTGATTGAAGACATTAAACCGGTTGTGATTCCGGTTCACAAAAGGTTCAGGACCAACTCCTTGGGTCCTCTGAGGATATCTTCCAATGTCATTCATGACAAACCTGCATTCAAATGCTCTATGTCCATACTTGTTGCATGCATAACAATGACCATTGACCTTATTAGATCAAGCTACATTGTTAATAGAGTAAGGAAAATTATTGTAGGCTTTGCTCCTACATACATTGGCAATGTGTCCTTCTTTAAGATAGTTAAAGCAAACAGGTTTGAATTTTTGCTTACCTTTATCTTTGAATGCCAGTTGCTTCTTTGATGCTTCAGCATTTGTTCCTAAGGATTCTCCTTCCTCATGTCTAGAGAAACCAAGTCCATTGGTATTCTTTATCGGTCTAGCCGACTCAAGCTTTTGCTCTAGCTTGACAGTATTTTTGCTGAACTTAGTGTGTATGGTGAAAATGGATAACAATAACAACAATATTGAAAGGCTAAATGAATCCAACCACAAAACCCTAGCCCAACAATCAACAAAGATCCACCATAACATATGAAGATTACCTAAGACAATGCAAATAACTCAAAAATCACAAAGATTATACCATCACATGTCCAATAGGGTTTTGATCTCCATTCTTCCTATCTCCATTGATCTTGCTTGATATATATTTGCTCTCAAATTTTTGTATGCACAAGAGCTCAACAAAGAACGGAATGTGGTTGCAAGTAGGATCGTAGTGTAGCCAAGTGATCATTAGCATGAGTGATTAGGGTTTGACAATGAAGGAAGCATCTCCTTAAATAGAAGACACAATATGAAATGGAGGGTTAAGATTGAGAGGTGTAAAAAGAGAGGTCGGCTAAGATTAGAGGGTAGGTAAAAGAAATACCAAAATAATGAAAGAGGTAGGTAGTG
Organism: Cryptomeria japonica; assembly: GCF_030272615.1. Classification (NCBI taxonomy): domain Eukaryota; kingdom Viridiplantae; phylum Streptophyta; class Pinopsida; order Cupressales; family Cupressaceae; genus Cryptomeria; species Cryptomeria japonica. Next base: position 534,625,269 of record NC_081405.1, on the reverse strand, counting down.
TAGGAATTAAGAGATGAATGACATGTGTCATGTGTAGAAAAAGATAATGAATTAATTAAATAAATAAAGATTTATTTAATTAATAGAAGAAATAGGACAATTAAATAAATAAAATATTTATTTAATTTAAGAAAGGGATAATTTAAATAAATAAATAAATTTATTTAAATGAGAAATAAGGCTAGAAGAGGATAAATGAATTAATTAAATAAATAAAAATTTATTTAATTAATAGAAGAATTAGGCTTAGATAATTAAATAAATAAAATATTTATTTAATTAGTCGTGACAATTTTGGGTGTCTACATTTTGCCCCTCTTTGAGACAATGCGGCTTGTCGCGTTGTTTCAAAGAAGATAAGATGAACTGATACAGAGTTGCCCCAGAATGGGAATAATATGCCCCCTCGAGAGATTGGATGAAAATGTCTGCAAAGATTGCAGACAATCTCTCGATAAGAAAGAAAAGAATGGATTGACCGAATAAAGTGACAAAGTCACAGGATGAAGAATACTGACTCGGGAAATGAAGGCCAGGGCCAGGGTAGGCTATAAGATAGACCACGGGCAAAAGACATCCTCATTATCATCTACACCCTTACGAGATCACAGTGCAGAGCGAGAAAAGAGCAGCAGCAGTCAGCAGCGATGGCCTTCGTACACAGATTCGACCGCGTTCACCGATTTCAGAGGCCAGTAGAGGTAGGAGAGCCGGTAAGTACCACCAAACCTCCTCGTACTTTCACGCATTTCAATTTTTTTCATTAATGCTTAGTAGGTAGCAATAAATGCGCTTAGGAATAGGGCATTAAAAAATGCAAAAATGTGCAACCGCGTCTGTGTCGGTGCCAGGCGCGTCTGTGTCCAACAGGCGCGTCTGTGTCGGTTCCAGGCGTGTTTACGTCTGGGACTGCGTTTGCATTCAATGCGGTCGCGTCTACGTTGTTTAGGCGCGTTTATGTCCTGTAGGGGTGTTTAGGTTCCGAAGTCGCATTTGTGCATAATGTAGGCACGTTTATGTCCAGAAAGCGTGTCTGTGTTGCAGAAGCGCGTTTATGAGATTAAAGCGCGTTTATGTCTGAAAATGTATGGTTTTAGTCTTCTAGGTCAAATCGACAGTTCTGTGATGAACATACGCTGTCGATTGGATAAGCTGCTGAGATGATACAGTCAAACAAGTCCTCTAGGAAGACTAGGATAGATCAAGGCACTTTGTGATGAACAGGGAGTACCAAGATAGAGTACTTTGTGATGAATAGGGAGTACCCAAAGTATGAGCAGCACTTTGTGATGAACAAGGAGTGTGAAATGTGAGTAACACTTTGTGATGAATAGGGAATGTCACACACATAGTACTTTGTGATGAACAGGGAGCACTACTAGGATAGATAGCAACACTTTGTGATGAACAGTGAGCATCACTAGGATAGATAACCATTTGCATTTTGATAGCAAGTAGCATTTTGTGATAAACAGTGAATGCCACGATAACTGACATGATTCGATTGTTTGACTGCAGAAGTATCTGCCTATGTTAGAGTCACGGGAGAGATTCCCGTCTACATAGAGATTGCGACCAGAGTTGTCGTTTGAGGATAGAGCTGCTATTGAGGAGATGGGCCTCAAACATGTGCTATATGTGCCTGAGTTTCGGGCAAACATGGGTTTGTTGACTGCACTGGCGGAGAGATGGCACTCCGAGACTTGCACGTTTCACTTGCCGATGGGGGAGATGACAGTGACCCTCGAGGATGTATATAGGATATTACACATACCGATCGATGGAGAGCTGATCCCATACGATCGAGATGGAGACAGAGAGGCGCTGAGATGGGTGTTCCAGGATCCCGGGCTAGAGATGAGAGTAGGGCACGTGGCATGGGATACCATGACCGCGATAGGGCTAGCCTTGCTAGCTGTGATCGGAGGAGCCATCAGTGGGTTCTTGTGTCCAGACAGAGCGACACGGGGGTTGGCAGTGGGCTGGGGAGGAGCACTAGAGACATTGGTGATTGAGCATACTAGATATGCATGGGGTCCATGTGTCCTGGCGCATCTGTATTATGAGCTGCATCAGTTCGTCTACCATGGATCAGTGGGCTTGGGTTGCGGAGTGACACTGCTACAGGTGTGGGCATATGAGCATCTGCCGATCACACGGCCTATACACTTTAGGGGCAGAGGTCATGGACAGAGCTTTGTACACCTGTATGATATGATTACGTCATAGCCTCGGATTGGCAGGTTAGAGCACTAGAGGCGTGTGATAGATGACATTGATGTAGTCATCTGGAGGCCGTACCTAGGGTGCGAGGAGTGGGAGGATGACGCAGTGGAGCTGCCATATACATTCAGGAGCAGATATCTGATTGGGTGGACGCCCTACATTTTGGAGAGACAGCTGGTAGACAGGGTTGGCAGATAGTTTGGCAGGATCCAGAGGATGCCACGAGGCTCGGGTATGTATGCCCGCACAGTCAGGGATTAGGCACAGTTTGGGCCATTGTTATCGTATGATCAGGCCATCACACAGCTGACAGAGATGATGCCACTACCTTGGGATATGTGGCCGGAGATTGAGGATGCAGGTATGGATGCAGAGTACTCTGCATATTGGGCAGAGCATCCGTTTCCACGGTTGACAGATCCAGGAGAGCTGCTGGAGGGAGAGGTTGGAGGGGATGATGATGATGATGGTGGGGGTGATGGAGGCTGAGGCCGACGGAGGTGGAGGGGAGTAGTGGGGGAGAGGAGGGTGGCACCTTGGAGGGAGGGGGGACAGGAGGGACCAGCCCAGGTGGTGGTGAGGGGTCGCGGTGGATTGCCCCTGTAGGTACCAGTAGCACAGGGTCCTAGAGCACAGGGACCTAGACAGGGACAGGTGCAGGGATAGGCACAGGGACAGAGACAGGTGCAGGTTCCCAGGCATGTACAGAGACAGGTACCGGTTCAGGCACCGAGACAGGTACAGGGGCAGGCACAGGTACAGGCACCCGCAGAGGGAGAGCCACAGGTCGAGGCTGAGGGTGGGGATCCAGAGGAGGATGAGCTGCTAGAGCTGAGGGAGATCTGCCAGGGCCAGGCAGACGAGATCCAGGAGTTGGAGCGGGAGAGGGATCGTCTCAGGATCAGGCTCAGAGATACTAAGCGGGAGAGGGATTAGGCTATCCAGCGCTACACTGAGGCTGAGACATCTCTGAGGGCAGGGAGGCAGGCGGTAGAGGACGCAGGGGCAGGCTACGCATATGTCTTGCGAGCCGGAGAGGAGATTGGTTACTGGAGGGACTTGTACTATGGTGTAGTGCAAGCGGATCAGCGGGCGAGGAGCTTCCATAGACCATCGCGGACAGCGACGGCTACGGGAGGGAGTCAGAGGAGGCAGGCATCTAGTGGTGGGGTCATGGGTCCTCCACCACCACCAGACAGGCAGGGTGATCCTGGAGCGTGTCCTTCTACAGCTCAGCGTCCATCGAGGCCAGGCGGCTCCGAGGGAGGGAGTTCATCATAGCCATAGAGGGCTCCCCTTTGTATCAGTATATTGTAGCGTCGTAAATTGTATGCACTTGCTAGAGTGGTATAATTTCACACCTAGTTTAGCACCCGCCTTGGCGCATTTTGTAGTTTGCATTGCATTTCCCCTTTAGCACTTAATTAATTAAATTAATTAGGTCTAAGGTCCTATTTTATCATCTCCCACATCATAAAGTTGGGCCCTTTCATTAAAGTGTGCCCTTTTCATTTTATTCCCCCAATACATCATTTAATCAAAAACCCTAATTAGGTCCTATTTTGAACTTGGGGGCTTGATTTTGGGGGTCAAAACATCTCGAAATCACCTGTAACTTCGGGATTCTCTCTAAAATCATCATATCTGACAGTCCTGAAAATTTGGTGAAAAGTTGTCGGGACCATGGCGCCCGGAGTGCAACATGGCCCCGGACATTTTTCCCAAAATTTTAGGAGCGTGATCCAATCATAAAATAAAGCTTAACCCCAAGAAATTGGTGTGATATTCAATCTCTAGGTCGGCCAAAAGATGAAATTAAGACCTAGGGTTTCATATATAAGAGCTCTCTTTCTTCATTGGAAAGGATCCGATTTTTTATTTCCAAGACCTTCTATGTAGCGAAAAGAGAAGATCTTTGAAGACTTCAATAACATTCAACATCCATCCATCAAACATTCATCAATTTCATTCATCCATTTAGGGCTTGGAAGACATTGAAGAATAATAGGAGATTACCGACTGAAGATTGGCTTGTACTCCTTCCTTGAGGGTTGGGTATGATTTCATGTTGTTTTCATGTCTTTGCATAAGCTTCAATATATCACTTATTCATGCTTTAGATCACTTTGCATCTTGATTTAGAGCATTTATCTTATCATTTACAAGCAATTAGGGTTTACTTTCTAGGTTGCTCTAGTTTGCTTTCTTGCATTTTAGGACCTTGCACACACACTAGGTCTGCACACACAATACATTTTACAATACAACTTGGCTATTCGTGGAGGTGGAAATCACCGAAGTGGGGGTTTGACTAAGGCAAAACCCTATATAGCCACCCAAACACCTTTTCAGATATAAGTGCAGGTTTCGGGACTCGGACGACACCGCAGGTTGCAGATCCGGGAGAAGCAGACTGAGACCGACCTTCCCACCAAATCTCAGAGAAAAAGACCAGGATAGGGGCATGGGGCGCCCTGGTCCTGCCAGGATAGGGGTGCTGGGCGCCCTGGTCCCTGGGACAGGGGCGTTGGGCGCCCTGGTCCTCCTGACAGACAGCATTTTCAGCATTTTTGACAGCTTTTTCCAGAGTGCAAAACAACAGTTTCCAGAGCAATTTCAGGTGCAAAATCAGGACAGTGGCGCCCGCACCCCCATCCCGAACATTTCCACTCAGATTTTGACTCCAGGTATGCATTTGTATTCTTTTCTTATCTTTTTACTTACAGCTTTTCATTGTTTGAGTTCAATTCTGCAATCTTGTTAGTAGTTCATACTTGCACTTTGGGGTTAGGGATTGAACTTGCATCATTTCATCTTTCAATTACAACAAAGGAATAGAAATCCTAATAGGTAGCCCGTGGCTCTCTCTTCCACAAAAAGAAGTAGCCAATTGTGTGATACCTCTAGGCCCTTTCGTATTCCACAAGTGTGTGGTTGAAAGTGAGATTAGGGCCTATTTGCTTAGTGTCACTTTTTCCCCCACACATTTTGGTGAACCCGACGTGAATTCCAATCTTCTCTAATTCTGATCTATGTTTTCAAATTTGAGTGTTTATGCTATTTCAAATTCAAATTTGTATTTACAAGTTTTAATTTCTTGCAAAATTCAAAAATTTAGAGGAAATTTTTGCTAAAACCCTAATTTTTCAATTCAAAGTTGAACTTGTGGATAGCTTAATTGGGATCACTAATTTCAAATCTGATTTAGGAACTCATTTGAATCATAAATTTCATTTTCTAAATCTACATTCTAAGTGCTTGCATTGGTTAAAATTAAACATTTCCTTCTATTTTGCATGTGTTATCATTTGAAAGAGGAAAATTGTTGTCATGATGCATTCATTTCATAGATGTGATAATGGGTTAGCTTCCCTTGTTTCAATTTTTCCTTCTCCTAAAGAACCTCCCCCCATCTATAACAACATTTTAGTGCCTAAAAGAGTTGCTACCGATCCCTTTGAGACTCTCCCATGCTCTAAGGATGAAGACTTTAAGAGTGATCTTGACAATTCTCCTAAAATGTGCCCTTCCTATTTAGCTATCCTAAAGGAAGAGAATGATATCATAAACACCTTTCTTAATGTTACTTCACCCTCCCTACATGATGCCTCTCTAAGTGAAAAGGTATTGATGGACATTGAATTATTTTCTCCTAAAGTTGGTCCTTCCAATGGGGGCATGTTAGTGCAACAAGAGGTTATGAACACTTCTTTCAAAGATCTCCTTCGTAAGCATGAATCTTTGGAGAAATATGTTCATGTTCCTCCTAAAAAACACTCCCTTCATGAGGATCCTTTTGTGCAAGAAGATGACATTATCCCTACATTTCCTATTGATGGCATTTCCTTTTCTAACAAAATTCCCACTAGAGATGATGAATTAATGATAAATGCTTACCCTTCTCCTAAAGTTTGTCTTACCCATAAGCATCACTTAGAGAAAGAAGATGAAATAATAAGCACTTTCCTTAATTCTCTCTCTCCTAAAGATCATATTGAACATATTTTGAGGAAAGAGGATGAGTTTAACACATCTATTGATGCTCTTCCTCCTAAGGATGAGGAATTAATAAACAATGTTATCTCCTCTCCCAAAATTGACAATACTTCAAACATTCCTTTCAACAACCACTTCACTATTTGGGATGAACCATTAGAAGAAGGTGTAGATTATTCTCTCTCCCTTGATAATTTCTCACCTTCCTTGAATCTCAATTATTCTCCCTCTAAAAATAAAGCATCTCCCTCTCCTCAACTTGGTTCTACTCATAAGGAAACCCTAGTTCAAAGCAAGATGGTTAACATTTCTTTCAAAGATCTCCCTCTCAAAAGTGAGACTTTAGAGAGTAGTGTTGATCCTTCTCCTAGAGAGTTTATTCCCCATGTAGATCCTATGATGATAAAGGATGATATGACCTTTCCTAGTGTTACTCTTCCTACTAGAACATCAATGCCTATCCCTTGTCTCTCTCCTAAAATTGATTTGATCCATGATAAGATTTTAGTGCAAGAGAAGACTATCAATAATTCTTTCAACACTTTTGTTCATTCCTCTAAACCATCCTCAATCAATTTAATACATGTGAATGAGACACCTAACAAACCTCTCTTCACTGTCCAAGGTGCTTGTCCTTCTCAAAATTCTCAACCTTTAAATAAGCCTATCTTAGTGGTTCAAGGTGGTTATGTTAATGATTCTTTTTGCACTCCTAAGAAACCTATGATTACTATGCAAGGAGGTTATTCTTCTAAGAGCCCTTATGAGTATGCTAAACAACTGACTAGAGAGAGTTATCATGCGGTTGCTCATACCTATAACACAAGAAACAATAGGCAACCTAATCTTCCTCCAGTTATCCCAATTTCACTTCCTCCTTCTCAACCAATTCTTCCGCAAGCTCCACGTATTTCACAAGTTCTTGGTAAGGAATATGATCTCATAGAACAACTTAAAGCTACCCCTGCTAAGATATCCCTTTGGGATTTGATCCAAACTTCTTCCGCTCATCATGGAATGTTACAAGATGCCTTGAAAGATTTGAATGTTCCTCCACATCTAGTAATATAGTGTCTTTGGTTGACTCTATGATGAATCCTAAAGCTCAAATTGTGTTTACCCAAGATGAGTTGCCTACTAGTGAAATTCAACAACAATATGATCCCTTGATGATTGTGGTTATCATAAATGACACTGCTATAAGACGAACATTAGTAGATAATGGCTCTGGCCTTAATGTGTGTAGCATTAATCTATTGCATAAGATGAATGTCAATACATCCCTTATTGAGCCTGACTCTCATCCCATTCGAGGCTTTGATAATGTGGCTAAGTCTTCATTAGGTATTATCACCTTACCCATCATAGTGGGACCTGTTACTTTGCCTACTCCTATCCATGTTATGTCGGGAAATCTAACATACAACTTGTTATTAGGGAGACCTTGGATTCACAGTATGCAAGTTGTCCCCTCTACATTGCATAGACAAGTTAAATTCATTTACAACAATAAGACATATACCTTGATAGGTGACACTAATCTCCAAGCTTGTTTGCAAACATCTAAGCCTTCCTCTTCTAGTAATGACTCTTTGAACAAGATACCTATGGATGAATCCTTACCCTCTGATAATCAAAATTCTTTGGATGAGTCTGAAGCTCCTGAAGAAGGTCCTTCTCGACTTGAGTCTACACATGAGGGGGCTTTTGATCCTGAGAAGGTTCTCACAAAAGATGATTGGGGATCTCTTGATTTCAATCCCACCTTTGTAGGTGAGTATAGGGTTCCTCCTAGAGAGCTTAAAGTTAAAAAGAAGGAAAAAACTAGAGATCAATCTGTCTTACCTGAGCTTATGAACAATAATTTTGTGGCTGCTTCTCAAACTTCTTCTCCTCACACCTCTAATTCTGAAGAGTTTGATTCTTTGTCTTATGAAAAACCACCTTCTCTTCCTGAAATGGCTGATCATTATGGTCGTGGTTTTCGCATTTTTGCTAAGCATGGGTATCATGGAAATGGTTGTGGCGCTCATGAACAAGGGATAAAAGTTCCTCTAGAGACTAATTTTCACAATTATGCCTTTGGACTCGGCTATAATCCCTGCAAATGTACCAAAGCATCTAAAAGACCATCTCTCAATGTGAATGCTATATTTAGTAGTGATGATGATCTCACTTCAACTAAATCATCTTCTACTTCTATCAACTCTCATTCCCATCATAAGGAAATCTTGGCGATGAACAAATCTCTTTATGACTCCCCTCAAATTTCTAAATCCACTTATGAATCTTTATCTCCTATTCATCATAAAGTCCTTTCCTCCAAGGATAAGGCTCTAATAAATTACACTCATCCCTCTTCTAAGATTTCTTGTGACTTTTCTTCTTCAATTTTTATCATTTTATACATGTTTTTGATCTCACTTATAGTTGAGCATTTAGCATGTCATATTCAAATACCTCATTCAATCTATCATGTCTTTAAATAACATTAATGGCTATTATGTTGCTCATCATTATGTGACATTGGTAGCTCATTTACTGGGGGCTCATTGTCATTCATGATGGTACAATTTCAAGTGCATTCATATTTTTGAAGCAACATAATAGCCTAATTTTCTTGTTCCTATGGGGACAAGAGTGATTTCATACATCTCTTCTTTTGCTTATGTCCAAATCTCTCCCTGGAAGATTGAGTAAGTCCTTCTCATTGACCTTATCCTTGGGAGGCAATGATCTTTCCTTATTTTTATCTAAGGATCCACTTTTTCCTATTTCGTGGATGGTGTGAAATTTATTACTTGATGTTATTCCTTGTATGCATTTGTTGTTGTTTGTTCAAGGATTCTCTCTTACAAGAGGTGTAAGTCCTTGACTACAACCTCTTTTGCACTTGGTAAACTACATCCATAATGAATTCACTCTCCCAATTAGGTTAAAAAGAGCATCATCCTTCATTAAGAATCACTTTCACCGCGCAAAAGAAGGAAGTATTGCATTCTTATTCTCTTCTTTGTCTTATTCTAGAAGATGTTATATTTGTCTAAGACAATTCCTCTTGGGGATAGGTGTCTTTTGTACAAAGATCTCTTCTCCTCTAAGGATCTCCTTTACACATACTACAAGATATCCCTTTTCAACTATCTTATCCTTGCTTAAAGAGTGCAAAACCCTCTTGCTTGGATCTATGACATTGTTTCATTTTTGGGGTATCTTCTTTTATGATGAAGGTAGGTATCCTTATTCTACTTTGCTTATGACATAAACATTACACTTTTTGAGCAATGGATTATTCTCGGAACCAGAGCACAGACTCTTAGAGCGAGATGTCTCCATTTTTCTTTTATGCAAGGTGATTATTCTCGGAACTAGAGCACAGACTCTTAGAGCGAGATGTCACGCTTTTTTTACTATACATATACAGGTTGTAGCATACTCGAGCATAGACTCCTATGAGATGCTTCTAACCTCCCTTACACACACATGCACGAGGTTGAGTGGAACTAGCGGCATAAGGCTAGACTTTCTCACTCTCCTCCCTTACATGGATCACCTAGACAGACTCTGGGGGCTAGTTTTCCATGTCCTTTTTCCCATGGATCACCTAGACAAGATCTAGGGGCGAGAAGTCCATGTTTTCTCTCTCATGGATCACCAATGTGTGTATTCATGCTTTTTCCTTTCTTTTCTTCTCTTTGCATTTTGTTTCCATTTACATCTTTCATCTTGTGTTAGAGAACTCTCAAATCCTCACACTCTTTGTTGTGTTGGAATTGAGATTTGGTCCTCTTTCTTACCAAATGATTCTCCATTAGTTTTTGATCTCATATCAAATCTTCTTGTGAGCATTTGTCATCAATATTCTTTAACAAATTCGAAGTGGTAAACATGATACCCTATTTCAACTCACTAAAATTAGCAAGCCGAAACAGGGGGGGGCATATAGCTACCCTTGAATTTTCATCACCTTCCTTAGTAAGCATTAGGTGATTTTGTGATCTAACGTGTGTTTTGTAGGGTGCGGTTCCTAACTGTGTACTGCAGATACCACTGGGGGCTTCGTTCGGCAGACTTATGGATATATCCTTTTTCAAATAATGTTTACTTTTCTATACTTTAGCTTGCATATGCACGTAGTGTTCATATGACCGCTAAAGTGGGGGCTAAATGTAGCGTCGTAAATTGTACGCACTTGCTAGAGTGGTACAATTTCACACCTAGTTTAGCACCCGCCTTGGCGCATTTTGTATTTTGCATTGCATTTCCCCTTTAGCACTTAATTAATTAAATTAATTAGGTCTAAGGTCCTATTTTATCATCTCCCACATCATAAAGTTGGGCCCTTTCATTAAAGTGTGCCCTTTTCATTTTATTCCTCCAATACATCATTTAATCAAAAACCCTAATTAAGTCCTATTTTGAACTTGGGGGCTTGATTTTGGGGTTCAAAACATCTCAAAATCACCTGTAACTTCGGGATTCTCTCTAAAATCATCATATCCGACAGTCCTGAAAATTTGGTGAAAAGTTGTCGGGACCATGGCGCCCGGAGTGCAACATGGTCCCGGACATTTTTCCCGAAATTTTAGGAGTGCGATCCAATCATAAAATAAAGCTTAACCCCAAGAAATTGGTGGGATATTCAATCTCTAGGTCGGTCAAAAGATGAAATTAAGACCTAGGGTTTCATATATAAGAGCTCTCTTTCTTCATTGGAAAGGATCCGATTTTTTATTTCCAGGACCTTCTATGCAGCGAAAAGAGAAGATCTTTGAAGACTTCAACAACATTCAACATCCATCCATCAAGCATTCATCAATTTCATTCATCCATTTAGGGTTTGGAAGACATTGAAGAATAATAGGAGATTACCGACTGAAGATTGGCTTGTACTCCTCCCTTGAGGGTTGGGTATGATTTCATGTTGTTTTCATGTCTTCGCATAAGCTTCAATATATCACTTATTCATGCTTTAGATCACTTTGCATCTTGATTTAGAGCATTTATCTTATCATTTACAAGCAATTAGGGTTTACTTTCTAGGTTGCTCTAGTTTGCTTTCTTGCATTTTAGGACCTTGCACACACACTAGGTCTGCACACACAATACATTTTACAATACAACTTGGCTATTCGTGGAGGTGGAAATCATCAAAGCGGGGGTTTGAATAAGGCAAAACCCTATATAGCCGCCCAAACACCTTTTCAGATATAAATGCAGGTTTCGGGACTCGGACGACGCTGCAGGTTGCAGATCCGGGAGAAGCAGACTGAGACCGACCTTCCCATCAAATCTCAGAGCAAAAGACCAGGATAGGGGCGTGGGGCACCCTTGTCCTGCCAGGACAGGGGCGCTGGGTGCCCTGGTCCCTGGGACAGGGGTGCTGGGCGCCCTGGTCCTCCTGACAGACAGCATTTTCAGCATTTTTGACAGCTTTTTCCAGAGTGCAAAACAATAGTTTCCAGAGCAATTTCAGGTGCAGAATCAGGACAGTGGCGCCCGCGCCCCCATCCCAAACATTTCCACTCAGATTTTGACTCTGGGTACGCATTTGTATTCTTGTCTTATCTTTGTACTTACAACTTTTCATTGTTTGAGTTCAATTCTGCAATCTTGTTAGTAGTTCATACTTGCACTTTGGGGTTAGGGATTGAACTTGCATCATTTCATCTTTCAATTGCAACAAAGGAATAGAAATCCTAATAGGTAGCCCGTGGCTCTCTCTTCCACAAGAAGAAGTAGCCAATTGTGTGATACCTCTAGGCTCTTTCGTATTCCACAAATGTGTGATTGAAAGTGAGATTAGGGCATGTTTGCTTAGTGTCACTTTTTCCCCACACATATATGTACCATTTTTTTTGTATTGTAGACACCTGCTGGTGATTTTGTAGCCATATGATTCTTTTGACATCATTGTATCATGACACATTTGATTATATATGAGAGATGATTCATTTTTGCGGCAGCTATATGCATGTGTACCTTATGTGATGAGATGTTTTTATGTGATACATGTTTTATGATATGGATGCTTATATGATGCAATGCAGTATATTTTTGTTCTTTTATGTTTTATATGTGATGCATGATACAAATGTGAATGTATGTAATGCAGATGAATATGATGTTGCAAATGATTATTTACATGATGGAAATGTAAGATGCGCTAACATGTGTTGTATGCAGGATGTGATGCAATTGTGATATCTACATGTATGTACGAAATGCTTATATGTGGTGATGCAGGTGTAAACTATATGAAATGCAAATATTTTTGGGGTGTCATTATACTCAGTCATGTGATAGCGGGTTACGCGGACTCGAGAAGGACGATGGAAATCAATCAAGAAAGGGGGATGGAAGACAAAAGATTTGAACGTGAAAGAGCTTCTTGTGTGTTATCATCATTGAGCTTTATTATGGCAAAATAGGTTATGACAATCGAGGCATTTGTTCGACCCAGAAAGTCATTGTACCTGTTTGCATGGAGATAAGACAATCACAAACAAGGAATGCCCCAGTTCATACTAGACTCACAGTGTCCTCATATCCTTGGACAAGTCATAGCATTACTAAAAGACAATCCACAGACAACAAACAAAATAGGTGACGATACCCCATCCTCGCCTTTCTAGTCAAAGACATCCTGGAGATAGAATCTCTAGTCAAAGACATCCCGGAAAAGCTAAAAGACATGTCACCAAAAAAAAGATGAAATCAAAAGAAAACCAAGACTGGACACCAACATCCACTGTAGTTCTCAAGTTTAGTGTCTCTTGTCACTTGTATAAGTCATGTTTGATTGTGGTTGCAATGTTCACTTTCACAAAAGGGATAGATTAACACTGAACCATAATGTTGTCTGAGTCTGTTGAAAGATTTGATTTTGTTGAAGCCCATTGGTGCTGCTGTGTCTCATCTGAAACTGACTGAATCCATGAAACTAATACTTTATTGCGGAGAAGACGAAACTTTATTGCGGATCTTCGATGCAAATGTTGCTTTATTGCGGATTGTGCGCAGATAGACTTGAAGGAAGCTGGAAGAAACTGTACTCCTCAAAACACGTGATGTTCTTAGTTCCATACCCATCACTAGACGTAGGATTTGCCTTAGTCACAGATAGGATCTGATTTATTATGGATGGAAAGGGAGTGAAAAGGGGGGGGTTATGGATGGCTAACCAATCTTAGGCAGATCAATAATAAGCCATGATGGGAATAGGTAAGTTTATTGTGAGTGAATTGGTCGTGAGTGTGTGCAAAGTGAAAGATGAAAGAGAATCCTGAAGGATAGAAGAGCAAAGTCTCTAGGCATGGCGCTGGTGACCCAGTTTTCACCATGGTACTTGCCCAGGGCGCCACCGAAGTGGTTTTCACTGTTGGACGAAATTATTTCTCTTTACTTTTTTTGATTTTCCAATTTTTTTGTGTCACAAGGCGCCTCTTTGCCAGGTTTTCACCAAGTAACGATTTTTTTTTTGTTTTATAATTTTTTTTGTATTTTTGAAATTTTTTTTTGGTTTTTTTGTATTTTTGAATTAGGATGTTCCGAAGAGCTATGTGTAGAACCTGCGAAGGTGCATGCTGTTGATAGGATCCTCCAAAGGTTCACCTTCTGTAGTTGAGAGCTGATATGCCCCAGATCCATATACCGCTGTAATGATGTAAGGACCAAGCCAGTTTGGTTCAAACTTGCCTTTCTTATCTCTGTCTTGCTGATTCTTGGGGTTCTCTCTGAGGACTAAGTCACCTACCTCAAATGTGCGAGGCTTGACTTTGTGATTGTAGCTGCGACTCATTCTTTGTTGATAAGCCTTGAGATGATTAAAAGCAGTTTGTCTCCGTTCATCCAGCAGTTCTAATTCTTGTAAGCGAGAGACCCTATAGTCTTCATCGTTGATTATGTTTCTCAAAGAGACCCGTAAAGAAGGTAACTCAACCTCAATAGGCAAGATGGCTTCAGCGCCATAGACAAGTGAGTAGGGTGTAGCTCCTATAGGTGTGCGGACACTTGTGCGATAGGCCCAAAGTGCAGGATTGAGTTGGATATGCCAGTTACGGCCAGCGTCGTCGACTGTCTTTTTTAGGATTCTAAGAATTGTTTTATTAGATGCCTCAGCTTGGCCATTACCTTGGGGGTAATATGGTGTGGAGAAACGATGAGAAATATGGAAACGCTCACAGAGTTCACGAACATCCTGATTTTTGAAGGGACGCCCGTTATCAGTGATAATGGAATTGGGAACACCATATCGGCAAATGATGTAGTTCAGGATGAAGGTAGCAATTTGTTTCCCTGTAACTTGTGTGAGAGGCACGACTTCAATCCACTTTGTGAAATACTCTGTGGTTGTGATAATGAATTTATGACCATTGGAAGAAGGAGGGTGAATCTTGCCTATGAGATCGAGTCCCCACTGACAAAAGGGCCAAGGAGATGCAAGTGGTTGTAGTTCTTGTACTGGTGCATGTATGAGGTCTCCATGAATTTGACACTGCTTACATTTCTTGACAAACTGATATGAATCTCTTTCCATAGTGGGCCAGTAATATCCAGTCCTGATGAGTTTCTTGGCCAAGGTAGGACCACTAGTATGCAGACCACATATCCCTTCATGCACTTCATGTAATGCAATCTGAGCTTCGTCGCTGTCTAAACATCTAAGAAGAGTGCCATCTAGACCTCGTCGGTATAGGATATCAGCTAGAATGAAGTATCGAGAAGATTGGCGAATGAAAGTGCGGCGTTGGTTGTTCGATAGATCGGGAGGTAAGATAATGTCGCGAAGGTATGTGAATATGGAACCATATAACTGGGATTCAGGACCAACAATGCATATCATTTCAGTAGGAGTGATCTCGTATGAGGGAATCAATAGATTGTCTACCAGGAACTCATAGCAGGTCTTGTTCTGCGGTAGATCAATTAGTGAAGCAATTGTAGCCATGGCATCTGCAGCACGATTCTGTTCTCTTGGTATCTGCTCAAAATCTATCTTTGTGAAGTGTTGTTTCAAATCATCTACCAATTGTTTGTAAGGCATTAGTTTTTCATCCTTTGTTTGGTAATTATCTGTTGCTTGACGGATGACAAGTTGAGAATCCCCAAAAACACGAAATTCCTCGATCTTCCACTGAACTGCGATTCGTAATCCAGTTGTTAATGCCTCATATTCCGCTATATTGTTGGTGTAAGGAAATGATAAGCGGTATGATTTTGGTATAGAATCGCCCTGAGGAGTTATAAATAGAATACCCACTCCTACTCCATGCTGTGTGTATGAGCCATCAAAGTACAGTTGCCATGGCTTTGCAGGTAATATTGTTAAAATTGCTTCATCTGGAAATTCTGACTGTAGAGGAACATCATCTATCATGGGAGCATCTGCTAATTGATCTGCGATTGCTTGTCCTTTTATTGCTTTTCTGTCCACGTACTCGATGTCGAATTCACTCAGAATCATTACCCACTTGGCCAGCCGCCCAGTAAGTGTAGCTTTGTTGAGAAGATATTTTAGTGGATCAATTCTTGCAATCAACTTAGTTTTGTGAGTGAGCATATAATGTCGTAATTTCTATGAAGCAAAGACCACAGCGAGACATGCACGCTCGATTGGTGTGTAGTTTAGCTCATATCCCACCAATGTGCGACTGATATAGTATACTGCTTTTTCCTTACCATCAGCTATTTGTTGTGCTAGGAGTGCCCCCAGTGCTGTTGGAGTAGCTGATATGTATAGTAGCAAAGGTTGATCTGGAATTGGTGGCATCAAAACTGGCGGATTCAAAAGATAGTCTTTGAGCGTCTGAAAGGCTTGTTGACAGTTCTCGTCCCATTTGAACTTGATGTTTTTATGTAGCAAGTGCTGGAAAGGATTACACTTATCTGCAAGTTGTGCTATGAATCTTTGTATAGACTGGAGTCTCCCTTGTAAGGATCAAAGTTGACTGATATTCCTAGGTGGTGGCATGTCCAAGATAGCCTTGACTTTTGCTGGATCGGCTTCGATTCCTCTTTTAGACACAATGAATCCTAGGAGCTTCCCGGAGGTTACTCCAAAGACGCATTTCTTGGGGTTTAATCTTACCTTGTATTTTTCCAACCGATCAAAGATGACTGAAAGTATGTCCAAATGTGTATCTCTATCTATTGATTTTCCCAAGAGATTGTCAACATAATCTTCCATAGTTATGTGCATGAGATCATGAAAGATAGTGGTCATTGTTCTTTGATATGTAGCACCTGCATTTTTCAGCCCAAAGGGCATGACATTCCAACAGAAAGTTCCCCATGGACAAGTGAATGATGTTTTGTGTTGATCTTCAAGTGCAATCTTGATTTGATTATAACCAGAGAATCCGTCCATTAAAGATAACATTTCGTGACCTGCTGTGAGATCAACGATCAAGCCGATGTTTGGTAATGGGAAGTCATCTTTTGGACAAGCTTTGTTGATGTCTCTGAAGTCTGTACATATTCGGATGCTGCGATCTGGTTTACTGACAGGTACTAAATTGGAGATCCATTCGGGATAATCAATTGGGCGTATGAATCTGACATCCAATAATTTCTTCAGCTCTGCTTTGACTAGTAATGCCACTTGTGGATGCATTTTCCTTAATTTCTGTTTCACTGGCTTTGCCCCCGGTTTGACTGTCAAATGATGCATTACCAAATCTAGATCTAGTCCAGGCATATCAGCGTATGACCATGCAAAGTTGATTTGTCGTTCCTTGAAGAAGTTTATGAATTTTGCCCTCTCAGACTCTGTCAATGATTGAGCCAAGAATATGTTGTGTGGAACCTCTTCTGTACCAATGTTTGTCTTTATAGTCTCCTCTACCAACATGGATGACTTTTCCTCATATGATGCTGGGAGAATGTCGAGCCTTCCATCTTCGGGTGCCTCAGAGAGGTTTTCACCCTCAGATACGTCCTTTCCTTTTACTTTTTTGGGATCAGATAGCGCCACAGTGTGGTTTTCGCCATAAGATCCTTGTTTTGTTCTTATTTTCACATTTTTACGACTGGAAGGTCTGACACCCTCACCAAAGTATGCCATGTTGTTGAGCTCTATGATGTATCCTGCTTTATGGTCTCCAAGGGGAAGATCATCTCGTATGCCAAGATAGTCGATAATGGCTTCGTCATTTTGAAATGTATCAAATTGTGCTGATCCTTCATAATCCCAGTCAATGAGTTGGGGGTGAACAAGGGGAAGGTCTTTAATGTTTTCGGAATTTGCAGGGCGAAGAGTGAAGATGTGGTTATATTCGGGTATATCGAGGCAATCATCGAGGTCATCGATGGCACTCTCCTCATCATTTTTGATCGCGAGCGAATCTAAATTGTCATCACTAGTAGCGCCTTCCGGGACAGGTGTCCTCATCCTATGCGATTTCGACCTAAGACCTTGAAACGAAGACTGTGGGGAATCCCTATGAGTTGTTTCCAGACCAACTCTGAACTTTTTGTAAAATTCCTCCTCTTCTGTGGGTTCGTCTGGCTCTCTGAATGTCTCGGTGAGTTCATAGTCACTGGAGGATTTGTCTGAACCCCATTCCCATTCATTGGAGTCTGTGGAATAGTAATCCTCTTGTTGAACTTCGGCAACTTTGATTTGCGATGCCTCTTTTATCCTTTTAGTATGGGTCTTGGAAGTCAGAAAACCAAGTCCCTTTGAACGTTCCCTTCTTACAGTCAATTTAGGTTGTAAGGGCTCCATGACGCCTTCTTTGCGTAACCCGAGAGGGCTTTTTCCATCATACCCGAATCTTTGTATAATTTTGAAGCCTTTGCCACAGTTCTCACAGGGTATATTAATCTGATCATGTCTGTCCTCTTCAATATCTTTGTAGAGCATTTTATATAAATTTTCCTCTTCTAGTTCACCCCATCTTTGAAAGGTAGTAGGATCCCATTTGAGTATCATGATGGAGATTTGCTTGTTGGGATGTGGCCTCCCATATTCTTTTGGAGAACTCATGACTTGTCGTAAAAACATGGTCTGATTCAAAGTGTATTCTCCCATGCCTTTGTCTTGAAATTTGCTTTTAAGTTCACCTTGTCTTGAGGTCGAAGGTTTCAATGACTCAGGATCAATGTATACCGAAGAAGGAGTAGCCTCACGATTACTAGGAATGATAGTTTCAGTATGTGATCTCAAGTTATTGCAATATATGAACGGATTTGGATCATCGTTGACCGTTACCTCGACTCCATTATGAGGAAACTTAATGCATTGATGATATGTTGATGGGACTGCCCTCATTTCATGAATCCAAGGACGTCCTAGCAATATGTTATATGTGAGATCCAGATCTAGGACTTGACAAACCACATCCTTTGTGACTGGCCCTATTCTTAGCGGTAAAGTGACTATGCGCTTGGATGAGCGCTCTTCATCATCATAGGCCTTGATGGTGATTTGATTTGTAGAATTCACAACCTTGTCAGAATATCCCAATTGTTTAATGGTGCTCAATGTACAAATGTTTAGACCCGCTCCTCCATCTATCAGGACTCGCTTTATTCGATGTTTATGTATGAAGGCTTCAATGTGTAAAGGTGCATTATGAGGCTGTCTTACAGAGGCATCATCAGCTTCTGTGAACGTAAGGGAATGTGGAATGGAAAGGTATCCCACCATGGCTTGAAACTGGTCCACGTTCAGATCAGTAGGAACAGCTGTATCTCTCAAGATTTTGTCAAGAATAGCTTTATGAGCGGGGGATATGCGTAGAAGCTCAAGGATGGAGATGAGTGCGGGTGTCTTCCCTAACTGTTCTACAAGGTCATGCTCAGGTTTGGTAGATGAAGAAGCGGTGTTTTTAGTAGAGGCACCTGGCAACGTAATCTTACCTCGACGGGTTGTAAGATGACATTCAGAGGTAGATTCGGACGAAGATCCAGCACCTCTTAGGACAATCTTAGGTCGCTGAGGAGGATTCTTAGGATTTTTGTTCTTGATAGTAATAGTAGATATATGATTGTCCATTGAGATGTGGTTGATAGTAGAATCATAATTATAAGGTGCTCTAGTGTAATTGGCTTGATCATTCGTGACTTTGGCTTTTCCTTTGTCATGTTTTGGGAATGGTTCCTTAAACATCTCATGTTCTTGATTAGATGAATGTCCCTCAATCTCAATATCGCCTCTATCAATGAGATCTTGTACAATGTTTTTCAATCGATGGCAATTACCTGTTTTATGACCCTTTCTTTTATGAAATTCACAATACTCATCATCATTCCACCAATTTGGTTTGACCTTTGGTTCATATGGAGGAAAATCTGGAACTGTGATCACTTTGTTTGCCACAAGCTTTTTGAATACTAATTCGAGTGGTTCTCCCAATGGAGTGTACTTCCTTTGTGGTTTAGAAGTTGTTTGAGTATTCACTTGATTGTTTGTAGAACTCGATCCAGAAAAGATGAACTTGGGTCTTACTGTATTGGCATCAACAACACCATCATTAACTGTGTTCTTGTTCTTATTCCAGAATCTTGGCTTGTCTTTTCCTTTGAAGTCATCTTTGTTTTCCTTGAATATCTTGATGACTCCTTGTTCAATTAAGACCTTTTCTGTGGCTAGGCCCTTTTCAATAACATCCTTGAGCGTGGACAAACAAGTCTTCCTGAGATCATATCCAATGTCCTTATTAACGTTTTGAGTGAACATTTCTACCATTTGTTTCTGTGGGATTTCGCAAGAGCATCTACTAGCTAGATTTCTCCATCTTTGTAAAAATGTTGCGAAAGATTCTCCTTCCTTTTGTTTAGTATTGCACAAGGTAGTGACTGAGACATCTGTTTCTATATTGTAAGAGAAATGCTGAATAAATGCTTCTGCTAAGTCACCCCATGACTTAATACCAGGAGGTAATTGAGAAAACCATTCCATAGCTTGATCACCTAAGCTCTATGGGAACAGCCTCATCAAGTATGTTTCTTCTGCCGCTACCTCCATGCAGGCTATGAAAAATTGTCTTATGTGTGCCTTGGGGTCTCCTTTCCCTCTATACTTGTCAAATTTTGGTGTCACAAAGTGTGCAGGAAATGGAGGCATTGGAATGCTCTTATCAAAGGGATAAGGACATATATCTCTCATAGTGTATGTTGGTTTTGATGTACTCATGTCCTCCATTTTCTTTTGTAAATCTCTTATTTGTTGCTCCAAATTATTCTTGGGAGGAGATTGATTTCTTGTAGCATACCCCGTGTTTGAAACACCCATTTGAGGAGGAGCTTGTTGCATGTATGGATGATACTGATCGTAGACATGTCCATATGGAGGTCTATATTGATGCGGCATATATGGAGCACTTGGCATAACTTCATGTTGAGGGACCCCATATCTATTTTGTGCATATATACCATATTCAATAGGCATTTCATTTTCCATTGTGTTGCCCCCAATTTTGACATGAGGTCTCCTTGTGTCAAAATTTTGAGGATGCCTTGGAGTATCTACTTGTTTTGATTGATCCATAACTTGAGCATGTGATTGAGCATATCTATCTATGTAAGGATTCCATGATGGTCTTCAAAGGTAAGTATCATATGTTTGAGCTTGTGTATGTGGGATTTTTGGTTTTTGAAGTAAAACTGATGGTGACTCTGGCATCATATTCGGTGCTCTATTTCTTCCACTATTTGGTCTCCTTTGATCCATGTTGGATTGAGTTTGTTGCGAGGGTCAACTTTCCATAAGTTGAGACATGTCAAATTCATGAGGTATTTTAGCTCCACTTTGTGCCATCATGTGTAATAAGTATTGTCGATCTCTCCTCATTATCTCTTCAACCAATCTATTGAAATGAGGATTCATTATGGATTCTTCTATGTCTGCTGATAGTATTGAAAGGCTGTCCACATTGTCATTGCGTGTAGCATTGTTGTTTGTAGTGTTTGTGTTTTCCACATTTGGATTGTTTCTATAAACATCCATGTCTGGTAATGTAGTGTGCTCAGGATTATAAAATAAATCATTGTCATACTCATAAGAACTCATGTTTGCGGATTCTTGAGCTTCTTTAGCTATTCTCCTAGATCTTTGAAGACGGGTTTCAACCATGAACTAGGTGTTTGACCAATATGTGAGAGACTAGATGAAAAAATGACAAGAGTATGGAAGACCAAGAGTTGTATGGAGTGTAAATGAATCTTGAGGTGTATTTGCAATGTCCAAAGTGTAAGACCAAGTATGTAAGTAGTAGAGTAGGTGTGACTTCCAAAGAGATGATTGTTTCTCTTGATGAGGTAAGCTGACCTTAACTCTAAGTAAGACCAAATGAGACCCAAAGGTAAGAAACCTTGATGAGGGACCACTTAGCAAAGTATAGTTGTATGTAGTGTGTTGAAAGAGTATAGTGAGGACAAGCAAGTGACCTTTTTGACCCAAGTTTAGACAAGTATGAATGTAAAATGAGATGTGAAGCAATGATGGACTATATGAGACCTTATAACAGGTTGAATGCTAGATGAAACCTGAAGAGACAACCTAGGAAGCTCAAGTATGCCGAAACCGATTTCCTCTATTTGCTGGACTGTCAAAATTTTTCAATTCCCGACACATACGCTTCTGTATACTTCACAGACGCGATTCCCAGACACAGACGCTTCTCTGTTAAACACAGACGTTGATAAAAACATAGACGCTATTCTTCCCTTCACAGACGTGCTTAAATTACCCAGACGTGGTTAAAACAGACACAGACGTGTTTCTGTAACTTTGTGCAATTTTTCCAATCTATGTAGTTGTCTTGTTGTGACCAAATCCGACTGTTTGACTGTTTTTCGTGACAAGAGGACACAATGTTGATGACTCAATGTTTGCAAACTGTTTAGACTCCAAAAGTGTGTTGTGTGATGTAGAATGTTTTGCATACACTTGAAGACACAAAAGACACAATGTTTTGTTGTTTGGTCTTGAATGTTTGAGTGTTTAGCATAAGACAAGCACAAATCTTATGGTTGGCCAAGACAATAGTTGTTGATCCCACATAGGGTTTTACCCCCGAGGCTACGCTATTCAGAGCGGATACTTAGATGCTTGACCTCATTGGCTCCACCCTTGGCACTCACTTCTCGGGTCAGCCAAGCATCAGTCCCCATGAAAACTCCCCATGGCGAACTTTGTATCTCTACTAAGAACTGTATGTGTGTGGGTCGCTACCAGAGGTCGGACCTCCTGCCTCAACAACTAGAAGGATTTGGGCTTCTAAAACAAAAAGGTGCTAGTAAGGGCATCCGCTCGTGTGGCCATACATGTGGCACTTTCAGCTCTGTAAATACAGAAGGCTCCCAGCTGGTAGGGGTTACACCCTACAAATGATCAAATAAATTTGATCAAACGGGTTTATGGGGAGACATAGTGTCGGTATGAACTAATCAGCACACGTTATTCATAGTTTTCACCATAAATACATTTGTTTATAGTGGCTTGGAAGAAGATGGCTTTTCTTTTGCTACCACTTGGGTCGTTCTCTTCTCACTAGTAGTCCTAATGACCACACGGGAAGACAGGCCCTCTAAAGATTAAACAAAAAGAGCCTATTGCTCAAGACACAAAAGACAATGATTCAATTTTAGTGCACCAATGGAAGTGTTTGCTAATCTATGAAAACAAGGCACACAACAAAATTACAAAACCCTAGCTAAGGCCCTGCAACAAAATTTGTTAGTAGTTTGGGTTGTTTCAAATGATCACCCCTTCCTGCAAGCACACAAGTTAGGTAAATTTTAGAAAAACCCAAAAGACTTTGTGAAAAAGGGGCCTTCAACAAAAACGTTTTTGCCTCCAAAACAAGCTGCACAAACTTGGTTAGCTAGATCTGCAAGGGTTAGTCCAAAAGTAAACCAGATCTGAAACCCTAAGCACGAAATCCGAAAAATTGAATCAAAGAAAATTTGAAAATTTCAAAACAGTAAACACAGACGCTGTTATACCAGACACAGACGCGTCTATATGACACAGACGCGTCTATATGACACAGACGCGGTTCTGTGATGCACAGACGTGCTCATAACACACAGACGCTCTTGCAGAACGCAAACGCGATCAGATGCAACACAGACGCGTTTCGGACACACAGACACGGTTCCAGAAACCTGCAAAATAAAATCTGGCAAAAACACAGGCGCGATTCCCGATCCCGCAGACGCTTCTGAAACTCAGAGACGTGATCCGAACGCTCGTAGACGCGGAAATACTTAAAATGCCATCGAAAAATGTCTGATCTGCAACTTCAGAATGCAAAATCTGCAACAAAAAGGTTAAATGCAAAGGGACAAGAGTCCCACTGGGCGTGCCAAAATGTGTATGGTGAAAATGGATAACAATAACAACAATATTGAAAGGCTAAATGAATCCAACCACAAAACCCTAGCCCAACAATCAACAAAGATCCACCATAACATATGAAGATTACCTAAGACAATGCAAATAACTCAAAAATCACAAAGATTATACCATCACATGTCCAATAGGGTTTTGATCTCCATTCTTCCTATCTCCATTGATCTTGCTTGATATATATTTGCTCTCAGATTTTTGTATGCACAAGAGCTCAACAAAGAACGGAATGTGGTTGCAAGTAGGATCGTAGTGTAGCCAAGTGATCATTAGCATGAGTGATTAGGGTTTGACAATGAAGGAAGCATCTCCTTAAATAGAAGACACAATATGAAATGGAGTGTTAAGATTGAGAGGTGTAAAAAGAGAGGTCGGCTAGGATTAGAGGGTAGGTAAAAGAAATACCAAAATAATGAAAGAGGTAGGTAGTGTAGGAATTAAGAGATGAATGACATGTGTCATGTGTAGAAAAAGATAATGAATTAATTAAATAAATAAAGATTTATTTAATTAATAGAAGAAATAGGACAATTAAATAAATAAAATATTTAGTTAATTTAAGAAAGGGATAATTTAAATAAATAAATAAATTTATTTAAATGAGAAATAAGGCTAGAAGAGGATAAATGAATTAATTAAATAAATAAAAATTTATTTAATTAATAGAAGAATTAGGCTTAGATAATTAAATAAATAAAATATTTATTTAATTAGTCATGACAATTTTGGGTGTCTACATTTAGCAAGTATTTCCTTTGACTCAGAGAGTTCTTTGGAAACAACAGCATTTGTTTCCAACAAATTTTCATTCTCAGAGATGGCAGTGTTCAATTCTCTTTGCATTTCTTCCTTTTCACCTTGCTTGCATGGAGTTGAGCATTTAGAGCACTCATTTCTTGTTTCAACTTGGAGATCTCACAATCTCTTTCTTTCACTAGGTCTTTAGTTTTTCTCCGGTTCTCAAGATCTTGACACATCTAGATAGTCAGTCATTCCAACTCCTTTCTCAGGTTGGATTTTGATTCATTCAACTTATTTACCTCTGCAATTAGGGCTTCCATGTCTGCTTCATCTGGAGAACTATTTTTAGATAGCTCCATCAGCTTTTTTGCATGTTCTCTCCTTTTTGCTTGAGATGCCTTGTATTTTACCATAAGCTCATCATAGGCTTGCTTAGACTGAGTGAGCTATTCAGTAAGTTCCCTCAATGTGTATTCCCCCATATCTCTTTCCAAGTGGTTAAACTTATAGAAAGGTTGGCTCTGATACCAATTGATGAATACTGAGAGGGGGGGTGAATTAGTATACCAAAAAGTCTTGCACTTAAACACTTAAACAGTCTAAAGATAAACCGGTAAAATAGTTTAACAGATAGATCGGTTATCACACATGCAAACCAAAATGCAAATAATGCATTCACCCACAAAAGAAATACAACCATAACACGAGATATTTGATGTGGAAACCCAAATGGGAAAAACCATGGTGAGATGGAACTCACAAGTCACTATCTACAGAATAGAAACCAGACCGGTTAAGGTCTTACAATGTTCTTCACCAGAACAGATCCTGTTAGGAATCTCAATCTCTGTTAGGAGATAAGTCTGATCAAGGACTACTTTGCTAGAGGATTTTAGATTCACAGCGGTGAACCGCCTTGTTAGAGGATTTTACAAAAGGCTTTTGGGCCTACCCAGTTAAGGGCTATAGACTTGTCAACTATGTGAATAATCAACAAGTGTTTGATCTATCTAATAGCACAGACTACTCAATTAGATCCTTGATAGCTCGTTCTTAATGCACTCCTGCATTACTTTAGTCTTCTACACATTCATATTCTTTTTAACTCCTCAACCACCTTAAACCCTAGTCACAACATAAACCCTTTCAGCAACAACCTAAAACCCTAGACATGATGTCCTTTTAAAGGAGTCTGATTTCATGTTGGTCCAATAGGATTACATTTCAATTTCCTAGGTTCAATGAATCTAGACATACTCAGTAACACGACACAAGAAGCACTGCCAGTGTGTCGGCACTGTCAAACAATCGATGCATTGATAACTCATCACAAAATGTCGGCTGATAACTCATCACAGAGTATTACCGGTTCATACAAAATACCAGTTGTCGGTTTGACAAAAATGAAGACTAGTCAAAATGTGTTATGCCGCTTTAATCCCTCGTACCACTTGAGGTCAACATGTCGCTTTAGACCGGGAAACACATTCTGCAAAACTTCAATAATCTAAAGACTATAACACAACATACCAGTTGGAACAAATACTGGTTGTGCCCAAACTTATACATATAAAGAGGATCTTAATGCAAGTGTGTGTCCATCAATGACAATCACAACATAAACATCAAAAATGCCAACAAAAGTGATTTCCCATACAAAAAATTATGGTTTTGTATTTGAAAAGAGTGTTATTGACCACTAAAGATAATGTTCAAAGATTTCTATGGTGGTTTTAGCATCTTTAGAAGTATATTGAATATTTTGGAAAGTTTTGACTTTTCAAACCAATAGTAACACCATGATGTTATGCTAACATTATTTTTCATCCCGCTTTCTTACCAATTTACCTGTGGTGTTTTCAATTTTATGCTTCAACTTTGTAAGGTCCATTCTTGATCATACTAATTTTTTACTATATTTATTTGAGGTAGAATTTCACTCTTCATAGTTGTTTAAGTGGCTTCTTGATATGACACTCTTTACTTCCAATGTTTTAGTTTTCTAAGTGGTTTTTATAGTCAAGATTATTTTTTCAAACATCAACCATTTATAACTTTCACATGAATGGGCTCCTTCTAGGTGATATGTTTTAAGAAATTAAGCTCTACAAAGAGGTATGGATTGTTTATTCCTATTCTATAATCACATAACTTTTTCCTATTTTAGCACTTTATAGTATAATGCGAGTTATTTATAGAAGCTCTAACCTACACCGTTGTGAATCAAGTTAAGGAGAATATGAAAGTCTTTGGTAAGTCCAAAACTCGCACCCCCACCCTCATCTTTAGACTGACTTATATCCAAGAATTGGGATATGGCTAACATTCTATCTAATTTTAGCTTCCCACATTTTGGGTTTAGAAACAACATAAAATGTCCACCGGCTAATACCAATTGGTTAAAATTAAATTTTGGTAGGCCTTCTTAAGGAAACCCAGGTTGAATGGGTAGGGGTGGGATCATTAGAGAATCAAGTACCAGGGTTGTGGTGGCCTATGTGGCTAACCTAGGCATTTAAACTTTTAATGTGGTAGAAGTGATGGTATCTTTCTTTGGCATTTCTATTTCCAAGGATATGGGCTACCAAAATATCATCATCGAAGGTGATTCTAAAACTGTCATTATGATGTTGCAAGGTAAGGCAAAACATGGCCAGTGTGTGGTGGACCTTATCACTAAGTGCCAAGGTGTCATTGCCACCTTCATCTATGTAAGGATTCAACACACCTTAGGAAAGGCAATAGGCCTACAAATGGAATAGCTAACATTGGTCATTGTTTAGGGGCTTAAAATTTGGAGGACACAACATGAGTTACCTAAAGATATTCATGTCATGATCCTTGAAGACATTAATCCCAATGAGACCTAAAGATTTTAAAATCGCCTTTTCCTTCATTATCCTATCCACTTTGTTCTTTAATAATTTATTGATGTGGACTTGCCTTGTTAAATCTAGTGAAGGCTATGCTTCTTTCAAAATTTCTTTTATTTGAGTTTACCCCATAGCTAGTTTAAGCAACACCTTTCTAGTCCCTATGGGTAGAGATCTTATCCAAACCAAGCCAAACAAATTCTTAGATTTCAAATAAAATGGTGTTCTTTGTGAAAAGTATATGTTTAAGGAATGAAGGGCTTCAACCTTTCTTTATTTGAGTAGTTTACCCAATCCTAGGATGAGTGTGAATTCCAAGTGGGTGGGGTAAAATTTGTGATGTCTATGGAAAGCATTATGGCTGCTATAAGTCTTATGGTGGAGGGTATAACCTTCTCAAAGAAACCTAAGGGTAATTACAAGATGGATTTCAAGAGTTTCTTAAATCCAAGGGAGAAAGTTGCTTGCCTACAAAGTGGTTTCAATAGAGGTGACTTACTTGAGGTTTGGAAAGAGGTCATTGCTCATCATGAAATTCATCACTTTAGATAGGAGATTTAAATAGTTTCATTCTTATCTTTTTCACATGCTCAACCATATGAGGTATGGCATGAAGATTAATTTCTCTTATTGGCCTTTCTTGTCTATTTACTAGTTTACAATTGTTGCCAAAACTAAAAATGTCCTTCCCCTACATCAAGGGCTTACTCAATGTTTGTACAATTTGCACCTGAATTTAACCCATACTTGTGAGTCGATTAGTAATCCCTCTAGTCCCACTCTATGTGTTGAGATGTTAGATAATCAAGATAGTAACTTGATGCCATCTCCACTCCTAAACCCAAAGGAACCCCTACCTGGGTCAACCCTAGTAGGACAACTAAATTCAAGGACCCATCAACCCCTCTCGTTATTGAATGCATGGTTGAAGTGCTAGAGGCAAAGGTGAATGTTTATAAGGATTCTACATCCTTGTGGTATATTGGGTCCAAGTGGACCCTAAACAACCCTATTAGTAATATTGTCACCCCTTCTATCTCCTCGTTTGGCTCCCCTCCCCCTTCATTTACAAACTCGCCAAGGAAATGTGACTTCCTTGCCTTTGTAGATAAGGTTAATGAACTTTGTGATGACTACAACAAATAAGAATCTATAATCTATTTGTGTTTGCGGCTTGCTAAATATCATGTAAAATAAAATTAGCAAACTTGAGGCCCTCCTCAAACTAGATTCTAGATCTTCAAGTTTGGTAATGGATGATAAGGATCAAAGGATTTGGGTGGCAAAAAATGATTTAGCTGAAAAACACATAAGGTGGGAAGGAATGGAAGGGGAATTTTAGTAGCTCTACATCACAAGATAAATGAGGAGGATAAGAAGGAGATGATGAAGGCAATTGAACATCTATAGAACAACCTGTTATGCCTAGTATATCTATTTCCCCATTTGGTTTCCTTGAGTCAAAATATGGCCCCCCTTTTTTAGTTTCTTTCTTCTCTTTTTGGTGTCGACCTCGAAACTCTGGAATCTCGGAGTCCCAAGGTCCCTTTTGTTTTTACCTCGGAACTCCGGAGTCCCAGAGCCCCGAGGTTCTTTTTGGTTTTACCTCAGAACTCCGGAGTCCTAGAGTCCCAAGGGTTCTTTTTGGTTTTACCTCGGAACTCCAGAGTCCCGAGGTTCGTTTTGGGTTTCGCCTCGGTACTACGGAATCCTGGAGTCTCGAGGTTCCTTGCTGTTCCAACCTCAGAACTCCGGAGTCCTAGAGTCCTAAGGTCTTGGGTCTTTCGACCTCGAAACTCCGAAGTCCTGGAGTCCTGAGGTGGCTTATTTGTTCCTTCCATCCCACCCTGGAACCCTGGAGTCCCGGGGTGGTGTTTATGGTTTTCATACAGAAGGGTTTTGGGAGGCTATATATATGAGATAATGAACTTTTTGAGTTCATTTGTGCATTCAGAGTTTCTCCTCCCTAGCTCCAAGCTACAAACCTCTAGACTCCCGTGCTCTCTTTCTTGGCATCTGTTTGATTTTTGATTCACCAAGTTGGTGAACTAGTTTTCTCTCCTTGTGTTTTTCTTGGTTTGGTGTCTTTTTGTGTTTTTGTCCTTTTTATTCCTTTTGGTTTTTGTTGTTTATGGGCATGCCCTAGAAATCCACCCCGGAACCCTAGATCCCCAGA